>NC_071390.1:168602060-168927575 GCF_022682495.2 Desmodus rotundus | reverse complement strand
ATGAGTGCTGCTTGTAGGAGTAGCCAGGGCCTGTTGTCTCAGGTGTTCTTGGTGTCTACAAGTGTCACCCGATCCATGACTGGCTAAATATGACCTTGCCTGAATGGCTATTGGTATCTGATGTAAGGCAAATGTAATGTAATCATTAGGAATGCAGGCTCTGGAGCCAATTCATCTGGATTTAAATCTTGGCTCTCACATTGAAGCAATTTGCTGAACTTCCCTGTGCCTCAGTTTTCCTCTCTGTAAAATGGGCTCCTCATAAGGCTGTTATGAGAGTTAAATAAGCTGATGGTTACAGTTCCTGGAACATGGCAAGGGCGCGCTTAGCGTGAGTCATTATTTTTAACTCTCAGACTTGTCCGCGGTGATCCCACAGCAATTCATCAGTTACAGTGCACATCGTCCCTCCCTCCATCCCTGCAGAGGTGTCTACTCCAGGGAGTCGTAATCACTGTCTCTCTAATTTTTGTGGCAGCCATTTCCCTGTGACATCAAATCTCCCATCTGAGAAGAGTTGTTCATTTTCAGTTTGTTCAGCTTTTTCTTGTCAGGGAGCAATGACTTCCAAGCTCCTTTCTACGAGTATATTGGACCAGAAACGGGAAGTCACTGTTACTGTTACAGTCACTGGGATGGCAGTTTCCCAGCAGCCTCATCAGGACGCATTTATTAAACTAAACTGTGCAGCACAAGACAGTACAGGTGCCATCCTGCAGACAAGAGAGTGCTTGTCCAGAGAAGCTCAGGTCTGGCTGGGGAGCTAAGATACCAAGCGGCAGACAATGACTGCTGGGTGAATTGTCCATGCAGTGGCAGGAGGGAGAGCTCTCCGCTTGCTGGGGTGGGCCGGTAAGCCTTCGTGGGCAAGGCAAAAACACATAATAAAAATAATATAGAGAATACGATGATAATGTAAACAATATAAGTAAAACTATGGAAGTGAAAGCATAAGGCCTGCTGGAGGGTAAGGGCAGAGCCCCGGCCAGTTCCCAATAAGGAAGGGAGTGAGCAGGTTCAGGCTAGACTGCAGAGATCCTCTGATGTTCGTCAAAGATGTTTGCTTTTATCTAAGAGCAAGTGGAAGATTTCTGAGCAGCATGTCAATGTCCAAAAGCAACCTGTTGAAAGATGGAAAAGAAAACAGGCTGCCGGAACCAGAGTGAAAACTTCTTGTAGCAGAATACATATAGGTGATGTGGTAAGGGCCCCATTTAAGGTGAGATGTGCATGTATGAAGAGTTAATGTGTAATTAATGTGTGAAAAGTACACAGGAACCTAAATGCAACACTGTCTATTGGGTTGGGTCCTATGACAACAAGAACAAAAAGGACATTAGTAGAAAACTGGGAGCTACAAATAGTCTTTAGTTTAATTGATAGTGCTTACCCATGTTAATTTCTTAGCCTTGATAAATACATATACAGTGGTTATGTAAGATGTTTTAGGGGAAGCTGGGTAAAGAATATATGAGTGCTTCATTTTTTCTTTGCAACTTGTTTGTAAATCTAAAATTATCCTCTACCCAAAGTTTTTAAAATGTACTTGGTAAGAGTTAATACTCAATTCAAAGAATTATTAGATAGAGACATACATTATATTATATACATACAAAGATTTTAAAAAATAGGAAAAAAATAACCACTGTTAGTGTCTTGATAGTTCCTTTTTCTTTCTCTCTGGGTTGTGATATTATAGCTTCTTTTTTTTAACTTCGTAATTATTTGCTCGCAAGTTTTCCTTACTTAGCTTGTTTTTATTTGAATTATTAGAATATATTTTTAAAGTCATGCTTGAGCAGTCCAGGTGATTCCTGAGCTGTTGGCATAATGGAGACAGCTAATTCAGCAATGGCTTTGTATTGGGAACAATGGTGCAATTGACAGAAATTGGCAAGTACACAGAGGACTTCATCTAGGTGATACTTTAAACACGTCATGGCAACAAATATTTCTTAAGTCCGTGTAACTGTTTTGAGATACTCAAGAATTAATTGCTACCTCTAGTCTGCGATTGTGAATTTATTATACCTCTGTCACACCTGGTGCTCATCGAGATGGTGAACGATTGGAGGTCTTATTCATTGTAATAGTTCCAGTACAGAGCAGGATATCTGGCATATCTAAGCAATTTGTAAATGCATATTAAAATATTGATGCAGTGGATGTTAGGTAGTCAAATTCTTATTTGCAGTAGAAACCTAAGACATAGATGGACTCGTTGAATCCTCACCAGAACCCTGTGAGGCACAGACGAGTGCACTCAGGCAGCAGAAGATCACTTGTCTCAGCTGCAGGGCCAGTGAGTGGTGGGGACCGCACTGCGACCCACGTGGCCTCTTTCCAGACACCGAAATGCTACTTCATATTCTTTCCCGATGAGGTTGTGGTAGAACAGGCCTGGCCCGGGGCTCCCAGGTTTTTTTCTTTTTAAAAAAATTTTATTGGATTTATTGGGGTGACATTGGTTAATAAAATTACGTAGGTTTCAGGTGTATAATTCTGTGCTACATAATCTGTTCACCAACCCCAGTTGTCTCCTTCCATCACCATTTATCCCCCCTTTACCCTCTCCCGCCTCCGCCCACCCCTCTCACCCTCAAGTAATTGCCATACTGTTGTCTGTGCCTGTTCTTTTTTTGTCATGTTGTGGTTTTATTTTGTTGTCGTTGTTGTTGTTTTTGTGTGGGTGTATGTGGGGTTTTTGTTTTGTTTTGTTTTTTGCTTAATCCAATTTATTGCCCCTGGGCTACCCTGACACATGATTTAGCTGTATCACAATATTTCAGTGTAGGATCCTCTGTGTCTCCGAAACTTCAGTTGATTTTCCACACTTCCCAGCTGGTCGTTTCACAAAGTAGCAGTCTTGTAGTTTCTTTGCTAAAATGACCATTGTTCACACCAAACATTGTGATCCTTGCTTCTGTATTTAACCAGGCCACTTCGTTTTCGAGTCCTATCTTCCAATAAGGTAATTACTGTCCCCAGCAATGACATTGACCAAATGAAATGATTCCCTGGATAGAAGGGCTGCACTTCCAGCCCCTACCTGAGCAGGTGTGAGGGTTAAGCCCACGGAGAGTGTGAGGTCATCCATGGCACTAATGGAAGGTGCAACCCCAAGCAACTTGCACAGATCCCTGATTTGCATTTCCCTCACTTGTGAAGTGAGAAGTAAAATAAAACCAGCAAATTCATATTACTGTCATGAGAATTAAATGAGACGATATGTGCAAGGTAACTTCGAACACTGTCCGCTAAGTAGTAGTTGCAATGTCCAGTAAGTGGTAGCTAGCTATGATTATTTTTCCCTGTTAATATTAGTGCAAAGACTCTAAAATTATGGAAGTTATTTCAGGCAGTCAACTCTTGCTCCATGCCTACCTTGCTTCCTCACTCCTTCCACCAGCACTGGGTAGTTGAGTCAGTGGAGGGCAGCCACCTGCAGCTGCAAGACGCACACTTCTTGCAGGGGAGGCTTATCCTTCCCCGGCCCTGAATTCCAATCCAATGCTCACTTCCTCCATTTCTTTGCCAGACCCACACTGCCCAGGAAATGCGGAGTGCCATCCAGAAAACTGATTGCCTCCCCACGCGGCTGCCTGCTGAGTGATGATTTAGAAACGGTCCTGCATCAAGTACAATTCTGTGGCGGGCTCCATGTGCCTTTTGTGGGTTCATGTTCTGTATTGCTCAGAACCGAAAACATTTTACTTACCACTCACATAAACAAAAAACATGGATGGAGAAATGACTCTGTTTTCCATTCTCCAATAAGTGTCTTTCCCTCTTTTTTCCTTCCCATAAATGACAATACACAGTTTTATTACTTTGATAGACCGCAGATTCGTTCATATGCAAGATGGAACTAGTCGAAGAATCTGGCTAAGGATAAAGTTTCTTCTCTTTTCTGTGTTTCACTTTTGCAGTAGAACTCATCTCTGAAAACCTTCCAGTTTGTCTGTTTTCTGATCATAGTGTCCATTATAATTCTGCCCGATGGCAAACTTCTCCTTATTGACGCTAAATTACATTTAATCCTGTTAGGATCTCCTTTTATGGAAAGGCGTGCGTTGTGATGACATTGACAGGAGTCCAGAAGCCAAGATGACCAGCCAAAGGAAAATAAACTCTTGGAGCTTCCTAATGCTTGTCATTCTCATGCTGGGCCCAGCTGTGCAGCCTCTTGAAGGATGTAGAGGATTGGGGTGTTCAGTACAGATAACGGTGGGCTCCCAGGCGGTGTGGGGAGCTCTCCACTGTCAGAAAATAATCTTTTGAGCCCAGTGGACTAAGAACCAAAGGCCATTTTGAGCTAAGACAGTATAATTCTATTAGTGCAAAGCCCTTGCAGAGGGAAATGGCCTGTGCTAAAATCTGTGCACAAATTAAAATAACAGGGCTAAGGGGAAAATATCTCTATAAAAGGCTTTATGACTCTACTGGATAATAATATCGTTGTCACATTAGGATCTGGGGACCTAAAGATATAGAAGCTTTTTTACACAGCATATGGGCCTTCTTTACTCAACCTTAGCCTGTGCAGTAACTCTGTTCTTGGGTGCTTATTTGATGAATTTATATGCTGTGCCAAAGCTTACTTTTGTTCTCATCAAGAAAAAGCAGAAAATAAGGTCTGCGTATCCTTGCTGCGTGTTGACACCTTATAAGATTGATGTCATCTGAAAGCCCCATTTTGGCTAAATGTATTGCATGCGTAAGTTCCCTGTAATTTGCATGGGATTTTGTGGCAACAGGCACTGTTAATATGGCTGTTTTGATAGGTGTGTAAAATTTATTTAAATGTGTATCTTGGTTTAGAATAGATTCATTAGAGAGGGGTGAATTGAGGGAAAAAAAGCTGTCAGCACAAGTGCTGTTTATTTTCCAGGGTGACAGAAATCAAAAGTCCCAAGGACCGTGACTGTTAAATAGCTAACTTCGTGTATCACGGTGCTACCTGCACTGTGGGCCCGCCTCGCTGATGGGATGGGAGCTCCACGTGTAAAGCTTATGCTGCGTTTCCCTAATTCCATGGCAAGGACGACATGAGCAATGGGCTGTCACAGTTTTGAAAATGGTGCCATATAAGTAAATAAAGACACAGTTCATAAGTCTACAAAAGGATGATGACAACATTTATTTTACAATTAAGCAATAATGAAACATGATTCTTTGAGCGGTGGCAATAGAGCAGGGAGTTTAGTGCCGATTCATCTCCTTCCTAACCTAGAGCAAAATTAAGATAGTAACCAACTGGTTTTATTTCCTCCCACCCGGATGCCCTTTCTCCCTCCCTTCCTCCTCTCTACTTCCTTTTTTCTTCCTCTCATATTTTCCTCCCTGCTGCTTTATCTGTTCTACCTCATTCTCTTCCTCCTGATCCATCCACTTATTCACTTACTCACCAACTCTCTCACTCTCTGAGTCTTTCATCAGTCAAACTCATAGACACGGACAACCGTATGGTGATTGCCAGAGGGAAAGGGGGATGGGGGGAGGTAGAAGAGGGTAAAGGGGGGATAAATGGTGATGGAATAAGACTCAACTTGGGGTGGTGAACACACAATAAAATAGGCACATGATGTATTAGAGAATTGTACCCCTGAAACCTATATAATTTTATTAAGCAATGTCACCCTAATAAATTCAAGAAATTTTTTTTTTAAAAAGAACCTATCTGGGTCAGGCAATATGCTGGCACTGGGACTGCCCTGTGACCCAGACAGATGTAGCTTTGGTCTTCATGAAGCTTGCAGTATCTGAGGAAATGATGCTGGGTTATCCAACACGAGGACCACCCGCATGCTCAGGGCACCGGCCAGGGCAGGGGCTGCCTTCCTCCCCTCTTTCACAGACTAGGCTTCGTCTGTAATATTTGGAGTAAAGTATAAAAGCCATCATGATGGGAACTATGGGAACCTTGCTGGACATCTTAAACTTACTGGAAAGTTTTGACTTTTCTCTTAATTCCAAAATCCATATGGTGTCGGAGGAGACACCATTATCTTGTCAGAGCTTTGGGCCTCTAAAAGTCTTACTAGAGAACATGTGGGGACCAAGTAATTAGACAGTGACACTGAACAAGTAATTAGAAGTGTGATGTGCGCCGTGAAGGAGAGTGCTATGGAGCATATGACGGGGGCCTAACCTTCTATTTTCTCGGTGAAATCCAAGACACACACAGTTTAAATTACAGTGGGATAAAGACCTTGAAAGAATTGATATTTACAGTTCTTGGAGTGGGTGAAGGTGGGAAAAGTAATCACTCTTTCTGGCTGCCCTTGAACTGGGTAAGCACACTGGAGAAGGTTAAGAGAGATCGGAAGACTCTTAAGAAAGGACTTGCATTAAGATTTTTACTCTAATAAAATTAAGTTGTTGGAGGATCTTGAGTTCAAGAAGTAAAAACCCTTTTCTTTATCTCCAAATGGTCGGGACAAGAGGAAGACAAGGTAAGTAAAGGCCACGTCACCTGCATTGTATGGATACTCCTTAAACATTCTGCTCCCACTGGCTTTGAGGTCTTCTGAAGGCTTAATCTGAGGACCACAGGGACTGTTCCTGGGATGCCTTTATGATACCATAAGTGGGAACATGTCATGTGGTCTTGGGAAGTTTGATATAAAGTTTGGTGTCAGTCACAGCATCGCCTAAGCTACTATGTGTAGCATATACCAGTGGTTCTCAAACATTAGTGGGCATCCGCCTCACCCAGAGGGCTTGTCAAAACACAGGTTGCTGGGCCCCGTCACAGACTTTCTGACTCAGCAGGTCTGGGTGTGGGGTGACTGGGAATTTGCATTTTTTAAAAAACTTTTTTTATTGTTGTTTAAGTATAGTTGCCTCCATTTTCCCCCCACCCCCCCCCTACCCCTATCAACAAAATAAGCAAGCAGAATATAGCCAGAGACACTGTAATTAAGAATTTGCATTTCTCACGCGTTGCCAGGTGATAGTGCTACTGCCCACTTTGAGAACCCTTGGGGCATACATTGAGTTGACCTTAATGGTGGGGAGGTGGGAAGAGTATCGGCCTAGGAATCAGAGACCTGAGTAGGTTTCCACTCCGCCAGGTAAATGCTTTCATCATCATCTTAATCTTGCTGAACTCCAAGTTTCTTCCTTCATCCACGAAATGCATGTTTTTCTAGCAAAGTTACTACAAGGGCAGATTATACATGTGAAAGCACATTGTAAACTGAAAAAGCCCTCTGAGATTGAAGACCTTTTCTCATTCTCACTGTGATCGTACATCTCTGTCTAGTGTGTCCAGTGAACAATGGCCCAAAGATTGGGGAAGGCTTCCCAGAGGATAGGGAGAGCAAACTGCTGACCTCGAACAATCATAGTTGCAGGAAGAGTGTAGCGTAGACTATGAATATGCTATAAATCAGACATAACAGAAAAATTGAGTGTGACCAATTCTGTGGTGTTTCCATAAATTCCTTGTTTGTTGCATTTGGTAATCTGTCCATCTGGGGGGAACCAGAGTTGTCAATTTTCTCCATCTGATCAGATTCTGGGTGAGTACATGAAGCCTGTTAGCTAAGAGAAGCTGAACCTCCTTCAAGAGTGATGGAGTGTTAAGAAAAAATGATACAGTTTAAATACAGTGGTGTAAAGAGAAAAACAAAAATCAGAATCAGGCAACAAGCTATTTTGGTTATGTGAAGCAACTCATTCTCATTAGTTGAGGAGTCCCAGTTGTCATTTTTATTTTCTGACCTATTTGCTATTGTACAGTACCTTTTATTCAAATTTATTATTAAGGCTTTATAAAATTAGACCTCAAATGAAAAACCCTTCTGCCCCCATGAGCTATACATGAGGCCCTGTATTTTACTGACTGTTAACCTCCTGAGATGCTTCATCTCTAGTCTCAGCTGAGCCCTGCCAGTGCTGAGCTGTTCCGAGAGAAATGGACGATTCTGAGCCGTGGAGAAAATTTGAACATCGATGTGTCCTTGAAGCATATCTGTGAGGTGTACTGGGAGCACAGCAAAATTGAGAATCCCCTCCATGGGGGACCCAGAAATCCTTTATTTGGCCATTAAACTGTTCATAGAACTTATCACTTTCATGCGGTGACAGAAAATCATTGAGGAAGGTCCCTCCTGTTCAGCAATGACAAAGAAAACATCCCTGAGTATCAGTTGTCCTGGTGGTGGTTGTTCTGAGCTCTGGGCACATGCCAAGTGGCTTTCCAGGTAGCCTCCAGGTTTGATTTGAAATATAATTTTCTCTCAACCTTTGCAGGGGAGAGGGTGTAGATGTTGACTTGTGTTTTAATAATTATGTCTGGAAGATTTCCTGTAGGAGGCTGGACTGTTATTCTATAGCATTTTTGAGGGAGAATAATAAAGGAGGGAAGAAAACATATTGAAAAGAGTCCAGCACTGCAACACTAGCAGGACATCACTGAGAGTAGTCCTTAGCTTTCAGAATAGGGAAGTGTCAGCAGCCGAAAGATTAAAGTCTACATTAATAGCCTGGATTCCAGAGTCAGACAGACGCGGTTGAATTCCTTGCTCCACCACTCCCTAGTTCTCTGACCTTGAGTAAGTAACCTTCCAGAACCTCACAGATGTGTGGTGGAGATCACATGAGGGAATGTCTATTAATTCCAACTAGATTACGTGTTCCTTTAGAAAAGAGAGTAAGGTCTTTTGTCATTTATTCAAATATCTTGTGTTAAGCAGCCACGGGGTGCTGGCCACTGGGGATATCTTCTTCCAGTGTGCCTGTCCCATTGTGCCCGCTTCACACTTAGCATGCAGATAACACTTCAATATACTTGCTGTATTAATTAAATAAAAATCTCCCATTTTACTTATTTAAAAATGGTATAATGTGGGTCAAATCATTCACCTCTCACACCCTCCTTAAAATATGTGCAAGCTTTAATTTGGACATCCTATTAGTAAAAAGTTGGAATGGTAAAATTCCTTCCCAGCTCTCCCATGCCATAGTATTTCCTGGGGACATTGTTGATTAAAACTTGACACAAGGAACATTTTACTTTATGCAGGATGAAATGTATGCAAAGGACCATGACTATTTTGCTATCATAGTTTATATTTCTGAAGTTTGGATCTAAATTTTGATTTAGGCATTTTGCCCCCAATGAAATATCATGTTATAACGTAGCTGCTAATAAGATCTGATACAGTGACTTCCAATTGAATTTCATTAAAAAAATAAGAGCATAAAATGTCTTCCTAATAGTCTTAATTAGGGAAAATGGAAGATCATAGTATTTCTATATTAATGCACTAACTTAGATAATTGGGATAATATGAAATACATAGTTTGAGAAAAATAGGAAGTTTGGAAGCCAAGGGAGAAATAAGCCACTACTTCCGAATTTCTAGTATTTTTGTTTTTGTTCCAAGGAAACTCACCAGATGCTGGGCATAATGTCTTAAAGTAATTATCCTCTTTCATGTGTACAAGTCAGTATTGTCCTCCTGCAGCCCTTGTTTCGTGGTGACTACTTCCCCGGGAAAGGCATTGTTCTGCATCTCACTGCTTCATAACAACTGCCACTTGTCCCCCTGATTAGGGCATTGTATGAAAACCCTGCATTCATCGCAGGGTTCTTACTAATCTCTCTCCTTTCATCCAGAGCCTCCCAGTTTCTCAGACAGCTCTGCCTTTGCATTTCTAATTGAATGCTCCTAAAAGTTGATATTCATGTATTCTGCTTGCCTGAAATCTCTGTTCATACCTCACTATGACTGTCTTATCTCTCTCTTTTATATTTCAGCCTGGTTGGGAAGTGAAATTAGTCTTGATTCCCTAATTGGAAACCACATGGGGCATCTGCATGATGATAACTGTATCCAGAACTCAATAGCTACCCAGCACTCTGAAACAGAAGGTCACCATTTTGTAACACCATAGAAAATGCCATTGGGCCTTTTACAGAATTGTCAATCAGGATAGAATGGACACTAATTGCTTCTCCCACAGCTGTTAACATTCCCTTTTAGTGACCAGGCAAGTCTTAAGACAGATAAACTCTCTTAGACATCTGAAAATTTCCTACAAACCTAAGTATAGGTTTCCAAGGTGACATCTGTGATGAGTTGTCCGTTTATTAGCGTAAATAAGGAGCTAACACTTCTGAACAAATAAAATATTTCAGACAAAGAGATCTGACTCTATTGAATGACACAGTCATCAGATGAACAACATTCTGTGTTCACGGTGTTGGGAGTGTTTGTACCGTTACCATCACAGTGTTCTCCGGGACAGATACCGATGCACCAAATGATCAACAACCCAATCTAGCGGGGTCCACACCTATACCAGGTTACTAAAACTTTTCTCTACCTAAAATTAAGGAAAATGTAAGCTTTAATATTACATAAGTCGTATTACATAATACTACTGCAGAGTTAAAGTTTGTAGTAGTACATATTATTCATAACTAAATATATATGTTTAGGAACTGCATACTCCAAGTTTTATTTTTATGAATCAGAATATGTGTTAGTTATCTATCTGGATAACAATCACGCCAAACTATAACATATTAAAACAGCCATCATTTACTATCTCACAGTTTATAGGGGTCAGGAATCTGGGTGTAATTTAGCTGGTTTCCTCCAGTCCAAGGTCTCTCATGAACTAGAAATAAGGCTGTTGGCCAGGGCTGTGATCACATTTGAAGGCCCAACTGGGGGAGAATCTGCTTTAAGCTCACTTTCTTGGTTGTTGGTAGGATTCAGTTCCTGCAGACTATTGGATTAAAGGCCTTAGTTCCTCACTGTTGGCTGAAGGTTTTTCTCTTTTCCTTGTCTTTTTGTTGACTAGCTCACAATATGGCAGCTGGCTTCCCTCAGAGAAGGTGGGTGAGAGAGGGAGAGAGAAAGTCTGAGTCAGAAGCCAGTCTTTTTAAAATGTAATTGTAGAAGAGGCATTCCAACACTTTTTCGTATTCTATTCAGCAAGCAAATCTGTAGAACAGAATAGAACAGAACAGAGTGGAATCCAATCCAGTCCAAAATAACACAACAGAATGGAAGTGAGCTGCTAAACCTAGGCCATGCTCAAGGGGAGGGGATTATACAAGGACTTGAACACAAGGACGCAGGGACCTTTTGTCACTAAATCAGAGGGTGCTTTACACAGAGTGTGTGATTGAAAGTCTGTACGTAACTTCTTTTTCCTTTTTATTGTGGTTCAGTTACAGTTCTCCAAATTTTTCCCCATTGCTCACTCTTGCCCCGCCCTCCCTCTCACTCCTTCAGTCAGTCCTCACCCTGTGGTCCATTACTATGGGTCCTTTATACATGTTCCTTGACTATACCCTCTCCCTTCTTTCCCCCATTATCCCTTTCTCGCCTCCAATCTGGTCACTGTCAGTTTGTTCCTTATTTCCATGTCTCTCATTCTATGTTGTCCATTTGTTTGTATTGTTGATTAGGTTACACTTACAGGTGAGGTTGCATGGTGTTTGTCTTTCACCTCCTGGCTTACTTCACTCAGCATCATGCCCTCCAGCTCCATCCATGCCGTCACGAAGGGTAGGAGCAGACATGAATTCTTTAGAGTGCAATTCTGCAAACTCTTTGTAAAGATCCAGATTATAAGTATTTTAGGCTGGATGGATCACATAAAATCACTGTTGCATATTTCTTTTTACAGTCTTTAAGGATATAAAAACCAATCTTAGCCTAAAGGCCATAAAAAATGAGACATTGGCCAGCTTTTTCCTGCAGACCATTATTTGCCAATACCTGTAATGGACTGTGAGGAAGATTTCAGCTCAAATTCTGAAAGATCTCTAGAAATGAAAGCTATCCAAAAATAAAAACGTGTTTGCTCAAAAAAAAAAAAAGAAAAAAGAAATGGGATGGATTACTTATTTATAGAGTTATTTAAGCAGAGTTATAAAATTCTTTCACTGGGTGAGGTGTGGTTGGGACTGAGGGCTAAGGCTCAGAAAATGTACTGATTGAGCCCCTCCCAAAATCAGACCAGTAGGTTCACAAGGTGTGGCTCGATAAAAGTTGGAGATGACATGTGCTGTATCTGATTTTGAGAGAAACACAAAATTTTAGCATACCAAAGTCTCTGAGAAGTGAAGAAACTAGTTTGATTCTGTTTCCTCAAAACATATTAGATCAAGGAATCTCCCAATCCCCTTTGTTTTAGTAACATCTGCTACTTTTAAACCATGGAAAAGCAAAGGAGATGTTAGTTTCAATGACATGTAAGATCTCTTCCCAACGTTTTCACTTCATGATTCTAGACATGTAAGATATTATTTGGTTCTCTTCATTCATAGTTTTATGTATATCTGCCTCTCTAAAATGTTTAATTCCCTTTAACATTTATCAACTACGTATATTAGTCTGGGCCCTCTTACTAGGCATGGAAAGATAAAGATGATCTAGCACTTGCCCTAAAAGAGCATATTAATTTCTTTCAGGCTCTGAAATTTAGTACAGTGCTTTCCACACGGAAGGTTGTTAGGAAAGGTTTGTCAAACAAATGAAGATTGAAAAAACAAATGGGGCCCTTTGGACCATTTGGGGTTATGGACACATAGGGGAAACCAATAAATAAATAAATGAATCAATGAATTGTGGGTGAAAAATAACTGCATTTAGTTATTCCGATATTGCTGTAAATCTGGATATACGTTCCTAAGCAATCAAACTAAGTTTATCACCCTTGTAAATGAAGAAGCTTAAAGTGAAATTGTACTCCTGAAATCACATTAGAATCTGCCACTTTAAAAATAACCCTTGCCGATTCAAGTTGACATCATTCCACTAGATGGTTTGATATGACTGTGGCTTTCATCTTTGTATAATAGAGTATTATCTGGGTTACAACACATAATTCAATTAACATTATCCTTTCAATTTCTCTATCCTTTGTTGAAATGCTTAAATTTATTCCTCTTTTATCCATGCTTTTCCTTTTTCAATCTTAAAAACTACTGTCATTCATTAATCTATATATTTTGAGGTTATCGTTTTACTTTAGGTAGGAACCATTTCATCCTTATCATCCACAGAGCATGGGCTTGGGCTCTTCTTCTCTATACTGTTTATTGCCATCAATATTCCATCCTTATATATTTTTAATCTCAGCCAAGAATGTTGTATCATCTTCAATTCTGGTCAGATAAAATAAATGTTCCATTGGATATGTAAGTGATCCTATAAGCCAGATGAATTAGAGGTTTTGCCTTTAGTGTTAAAAAAAAAAAAGATCTTTACCCTTAAATCAGACATTATGGAGACAAATGAAATGTTACATGCAGGCATGTTTTTAAATGCTTATTTTTCTCACCTCCCCATGAAGAAAAAGATGACATTTGCAATTCAGGCTTTGCTCTGGAAAGTGAAGCCTTGTCATTTATTTACAAAAAAAAGGAGCATCAGGAACACTTAGAGAAGCTTTCATTCTTGCTCTCTCTCTTCAGCCATCAGGTTGCAGTAGCATTGGCCTCTGCTTGCCTGGGCTGGAAGCAAATAGATGCCCCCAAAACAGCCTAGGAAATCAAATCTCAGGATGTTTTAACTGGAAGCAATTTAAAATGATATCTGGTCAACCCTGTTCTGATAATAGAGAAAACTGGGGCTTAAGGAGATTTTTTCTTAAACGTTCTTATCTTTTTAATTGTTCAAGTACAGTTGTCTCCATTTTGCCCCCACCCCACCCCAGCCACCGCCACCTCCCACCCCTGATCCCACATCCCCTTGGTTTTGTCCATGTGTCCTTTATAGACATTCCTGAAAACCTTCCCCTCTTCCCCCCATATTCCCTTCCATCTCCCCTGTGGGGCCTGTCAGCTTGTTCTTAATTTCAATGTCTCCGGTTATATTTTCCTTGCTTGTTTGTTTTGTTGATTAGGTTCCACTTAAAGGTGAGATCATATGGTATTTGTCTTTCACTGTCTGGCTTATTTCACTTAGCATGTAGCTCTCCATTTCCATCCATGTTGTCGCAAAGGATAGGAGCTCCTTCTTTCTTTCTGCTGTGTAGTATTCCATTGTGTAAATGTACCATAGTTTTTTGATCCATTCTTTTACTGATGGGCACTTAGGTTTCTTCCAGTACTTGGCTATTGTGAATCATGTTGCTATGAACATTGGGATGCATAGGTTCCTTTGGTGTTTTAGGGTTCATAGAATATAAGGAGATTAAATGAATTATTAAGGGTGATACAGCTCTCAGCACTGTACTAGGGGCCACTTTTCCTGACTTCCAACTCAGGGCACTACTTTAATTTATCACATCATGCTACCTCCTCTTCTTCGAGTTTTGCTGAATAGTTAAGTAAGGACTTCATGAACAAATCAGTACTTCATAACACATGTCCACTGTGTCCCCAGGTGGGAATGTCAAAGCAAAGAGAGCCTTAAAGTAATTAAATAAGTGGAATTTTAACTTACGACTGGGCAATCTATGGTAAAGGCGGAAATATGAGCGTGAAAGTTAGTGGGTGGGCCCACAGTGTTGAAATAGCTACTTGTATAGGGTATAGTAATGAAGTCCACAGAAAGGGAAAGCATGGGGGAAAGACAGAATGTTTGAAAGTTTTGAGCCTTTGATGCTCCTCTCCTGAGGCCTAATCTATCCTCATTTTAATTGCATTTTAGAAAGATATTTGAGAATGTTTTAAGAAACAGAACAAATGATTAGAAAGTAGACATATCTGAAGGGTACCTTCTAGTGCTATGTTGAAATTTGTTTATTGAAGATCTGAGAGAAGTCAGATGATAAAGGGAATATAAAACAAAATCTATGAAGATGGGCAGTAAAAAAAAATCAATAGAAATCTTTCTGACATTGAGAGGCAAAAACAGTAACAAAAGATTCAGATTACTACAAAAGCAATAACTTCCATTATGATGAGGTGTCCATCAAAACTCTGCTTATGATTTTAGGCCATAGACTAGTTTCTGCCACCTTATATTTCAAACCTTGTTTCTCCCCCAATACCTACATACTTCCTTCCAGTTATGGGTGTCTTAGCTCATAATGCAGTATCGCCTCTGGCCTTGCACCTTCGTGTCAGGAGGTCAGATTAGTCCATAGTAGGAGTTTCTTAAAGCCCTCCCTACTTCTGTAGGGCTATCAATAACTTAGTTATACATAGAAGTGACTATGGGACTCTCTGAGCTTCCTGGATTTCCCAGAAGTCTATTTCCTTTGCCATATTAGGGAAGTTCTCCTTCATTATTTGTTCAAATAAGTTTTTAATTTTTTGTTCTTCCTCTTCTCTTTCTGGCACCCCTATAATTCAGATGTTGGAACGTTTCGAGATGTCCTGGAGGTTCCTAAGCCTCTCCTCATTTTTCCGAGTTCTTGTTTCTTCATTCTTTTCTGGTTGGATGTTTCTTTCTTCCTTCTGGTCCACACCGTTGATTTGAGTCCCAGTTTCCTTCGCATCACTATTGGTTCCCTGTACATTTTCCTTTGTTTCTCTTAGCATAGGCTTCATTTTTTCATCTACTTTTCGAACAGATTCAACCAATTCTGTGAGCATCTTGATAACCAGTGTTTTGAACTGTGCATCTGATAGGTTGGCTATCTGTTCGCTGCTTAGTTGAATTATTTCTGGAGCTTTGAAGTGTTCTGTCATTTGGGCCTTTTTTTTTTTTTTTGGTCTTGGCGCGTTTGTTACTTTAAGGGGCGGAGCCTTAGGTGTTCACCGGGGCGGGGTAAGGCTAAAACAAAAACAAGAGCAAACTAGGCAAACAACTAGAACAGGAACAGAACCATAGAGATGGAGATCACATGGAGGGGTGTCAATAGGGGAATGGGAGGGGGAGAGGGGGGGAAAGGTACAGAGAATAAGTAGCATAGATGATAGGTGGAAAATAGACAGGGGGAGGGTAAAAATAGTGTAGGAAATGTAGAAGCCAAAGAACTTATAAGTATGACCCATGGACATGAACTATAGGGGGGAATGTGGGAGGGAGGGGGTGGGCAGGATGGAGTGGAGTTGGGGGGAAATGGGACAACTGTAATAGCATAATCAATAAATATATTTTTTTAAAAAGTGACTATGAAGGGAACCATCTAAATCCATCCCCCTAAACCCAGAGTAGATGTGTCCCTGATCCACTTTCCTATTAACAGACAAACATAGAGGCTCAGGAAAGATAGACAGCAAGACTTTGCTCACCAGCTAGTCAGACGTGAGACAAGAGCCTACATCTCTTACTCAAAACTGGTCACATTTCCACTACTTCATTTTGGGTGCCCAGGCTTTTTCTGGGCTTCCTGCTGTACCTCCCTCTGGGTACCGGGAGGAGGACCTGATGACTCTTCCCAACTGTCCACATGGTTGATTGGCAACATTTATTAAAACCAGATTTTCATCATTCTCTCTAGAAAGAATATTATAACTGAATTGCCATAACTTTGATGGTAAAATTTCAGGAAGATCCCTCTTCTTGGACATTTAATTTTTCACTCTGGCCCCTGCCCAACTCAGCAGTCTTCTCTCTTGCCCCTCTCTTAGGTACCCTACAGATTTCCTTCCTTAAGGAATTTTTTCAGTCCTCTGATTTTTTTTTTCCCTTCTGGCTTTTATAACTGTGTTTCTCTGTGTGAAATGCCCTTCTGCTTTTTATTCCTGCCTGGCTAATTATTTCTAGGTTCAACTTGGGATATAGATGAAAGAGTCATATATCCCTCACCAATTTTTCCATTTCCAGCAATCCCTGAAATAGATTGTATGCGGCACCATGTGCCTGCGAAATTACCTTCAAATACGACAAATGGTTGCATTAAAATATCACCTCTTAGCCCTAAGACGAGACTGTACAAATATTCCAGAGACTGTTTGTAGTTTGTAGGCAATACAGTGCAAGCTAGCTCTTGGTTTTAAATGTTATGCCCAGAAGAGATCTTTGCAATTTTATAAACAGATGGATTCTTTTTGCTTGATTCAGTAGTGTTTTTACAATTAACTAATTAACAGGTTTATTGCCAAAATTGGCAATAACGAGTGTTCAGGAGCTTTGACCAAAGCGGTCTTCTGCAATTGCATAGATACCAAAACAATCTGCATAGAGTTTGAGGCTAAACGTTGCTCACATCCCAATTTCACCTGCTGTTTTCAAATAAAAGTTGACAAATACAAAAATGAACCCTGCAGATTTCCACACTCCTTTCATACACACAAGTCTCAGCTTTAATTAATAATAATTACAGGTAACAAACTATAGCAAGAAGGCCTAAAGTACCCAGATGGTTTTCAAGTGTGTAAAATTGCTTAGCAAACACAGTTCTGAAGAACTCCCCGGAACCACTGTTATGCAAAGTCCATCTGTTGTTTTCCAGCTAGCAGGACCTTGATAAGGTCTTCAACTTTAGCTCCTACTGTTCCCCACTGGGAGAATCAGGTTAGGGTCCTGTCCTGTGGGTCATGTGGCACTGCAGCTTGGGTCCTACCCCAGTCCCTCTCTGTCACACCCCAGGCTGCAGCTGTACTCAAATCCATGTGGTTCCTGGAACATGCCACAGTCTCTCTTTTGTTTTGGTGGGAGCTATTTTCTGCCTGGAGACCTTCCAGTCTCCATGATGATTTAGTTTGAGCAGCACCTTTTTGGGCTGTATTTCCCGATCAACCCCCTACTCCTGCCTCCAGAAGATGGAGTTAGATGTAGGAGGGAAGGGGGCAGAGTACATTTCCTTCTGGTGTCCCTTTATTAAAGTGTGACCAACTTGCAGTGAAGGAATAAGTTTTCAATTAAAAAAATAATTCTAGGCTCAGTAAATGTCTATTACAAGAAAGAAATAATGAAAGAACTAATGAGAGTAGGAAGAAGAGAGGTGGGGAGAGAGGCAGGCTCTCTATTTAGAATATCCCCTCTGCCTAAAATCCTTTAGTCCACATTTCTCATTTCATCGTTCAGAACCCCAGCAGGGGTTTCTTTTGTATGATTACCCCCTTACCACTACCTTTCTAATGAGCATTGTTTTACACTGTTATTTTTTTCTGGCATGAAAAATCTGCTTTATCAATTAGGTAATAAGTTTTTTGAGTTAGAGAGTGGCAGAAATGAAATCTCAATAACCAAAGGGACTTAGCAAAATGTGACCCTTTCTAACCCTAATCCCAAGGTCAGAATCCTATTGGTCACAGTTCTGGCACTCTTGAAAATTCTCTGGAAGCTTCTTTGGTATCTAGTCCTTGACAAACATTCTCTGTGCATGATTAACAAATTAAACATTCCTTGTGCTTAACAAGATTAAATGCTGTTCTGATGATCTCATTGATTGATTAAATTAATTGCTTTTATATGTATGCTCTACCATGTTCCCCAAACTACACATCACTGGATAAGAATCAGTTATGATCTTTGAACACTCTGGTGTGGTCTGAGCAGTGTGTTAAAGAATAGCCTTTGTTTCCTGATTTCTTTGGCTCAGTTCAGCTGACATTTTCTCCTGGAAGCCTTCACTGACTTCTCTACCATGCGGTAGATAGCCCCTCTGTGTGCTTCCAGAACATGACTGTGCGCACCTTTATCACAACGCAATAGTCTTTGTATAGCAATGATCTGTCCCTGATTGACCTGCCTGCCCACTAGGCTGCCACCCTCTGGACAGCCACGACAGTGTCTGTTTTTGCGTGGTCTCTAACACAGAGCCTACGACATGCTGCCCTTCCCTGAATCCATCCTCTCTTTTGCTTTAGAAGTTCTCCTTCTTATAGAAGGAAACCTGCACACATACTCCCCTGCAGAAAAACCTCTGAAGGCTCTGTATCTTCTATAGAAAAATGTATAAGCCCTCTGGTTTGGAACAGGTATCTTTCCTAATATGGCCCAACCTACCCTCATCCAGGTACTCTGAACCTTTCACATCCATTTTCCTGTGCATTACCTTACTTTTTCAATGGAAAAAAAAATTGTTCTTCCCTTGATCTCTGCTAACTGAATACTTCTCTTCTTGGAAATGCCCTGTCCTTCTTTAAAGATTCAGCCTGAATATTAACCTGCTCTTTGGTATTCTGAAAGCACTTTGATCCAATATACCACATCACCATAATTCAACTAACCTGTCAGTGAACACCTACTAAGAGACAGAGAATTGGGAACCAAGGACTTACTATGTGAGCATGGAATCTCTTTACTTGTGTTCTTCGCTCACTCTGGCCAAGCAAGGTCTAGCCAGTTGCGATAGTTTAGATGAACGCACTCTTGGGTATTTCTTGGTTATTTATTTATTACCAACCTAATGTCAATACTGCATTTTAACTAGCCATTTTACATATCATTTATGAAATTGTAAATGACTACAGGTGGAATTCCATGGGTGAATTTTTTTTTTCCAGAGTGCCGCATTAGAAAACTCTTTGCATTAATTCTAGAAGCTCCTGATATCTTCTTGCTACCATCTTTCTAATCTTTTCATTTAGAATTCCCTTCTTTCACTTTTGTACTTTGCTGTAGTTAATTTTTGCATTAACATTGTCTTTGACATTGTATTAGATATAATGCTTTAATTTTTAGCATAATGTATGGAGAATTAGGTATACAACTTCTCTACTGATAATGGTAATACTGATAATGGCAGTTTTAATGTTCAAGCTCCTTGCATATTTTATTAAAATGTACACCATTATTTCACCCAAGTTTCTTCAGGGAGCTGAGCAGACACTATTCAAACAACTTTAGAAGAAATACAAGCCTGATTCACTCTCATCTTTTCTTCTTCTTCTTCTTCTTTTTTCTGTTACACCGTAACCTGTTGCTGTGCTTTTCATGGAGGAACATATGCTCTAGAGAAAGACACAGATAGAGCCCATAGAATGAAGTTCAGTACGCACACCGTACTAATGCAGTTGACATGCACAGGGTCTTAACTCTCGCAGCCAGACAAACTTGCCCCCAGGATCCAGGGGAGTTTCCAAGGAACTAAACCAGAAGCAGTGAACGCGACTATGTCTTCTCTCTTCCCCTTTATAGGGGAGCACATCCACCTGGTTGTACACTCCCAGCATGGAATCACTCATAACTGGTCTGTATTTAATCAAATTGGTGGGTTCCTATTTTTAACATTTAATATATCTGATGGATTGATTGATTGTATTAATTGATACTCTCCTTTCCTTCTCTAAATGTGCTGGCAACCTAGACTCACTAACACCCATGATACTTTGATGACTCCGAGTCAGCGGGCCACATTCTTTTAAGTTGGTTTCCTTGTTTGTTTACTTACTTAATTATTTATTTTTCGGCTTCATTGCAGTACAATTGAAAAAGTCATGATATATTTAAAGTGTACAGCACAATGATCTGATACACATCTATACTGTGAAAACATTCCCTCGATCCAGTTAGCTCCCATAGGCACCTCACATATTTATCTTTTCAAAATATATTTATATTTGATAAAATATGTCATGCACATTAAAGAAAATTGAAAACATTTCTGATTCCTTTAAAAGATAATAATACATAAATACTTCAGTGCCCACTATCCAGCTTTAAAATTAGACACTCTGTGCCCCTCCTCCCTTGCATTTCTCTTGCTGCTCCCGCGCCCCCTGCGCTCTCCCCAGGGTGACCACTCTGCTGAGTTTTCTCTAAATGACTCTCTAAATTTCCTCCATGGTTTCGTATATAAACCTAAAAATACGTTATGTCATTCTGGTGCTTCCTAGTACAATCATATTATTCTACTTCTAGGTAATATACATGTAAAATAATCTTCTCACTTTATTTTTCCCTCTGTATGTTCAGATGTTATGTGCGCAATGTATTTTTCTTTACCGCGGCATCTTTAACATATAACCATCACCATCCCCACCACTTCCGCCTTAGTATCCTCCCAGATATTCAAAGACCTTAAATAACTTAATCGTAATCATTTTCCCCCCAATTTAAATCTAGTTGTTTCTCTGTGTTTTAATTCTCATCTATTTTTCTCCGCCATTCTATCTCAATTATTCTATCAGGATCACTTCCTTTCTGTTTAAAGTACATTCCATGGACTGTACTCTAGAGAGTGTCTGTACTAGGTTGAGCTTCTTGTATATTATTTATCTGAAAATGTCTTTACTCTTTTTCTTGAATAATATCTCAATTTTTTTCTTGTACATTGAAAATATTATTCCAATATTATCTGGTTTTTATTGTTGCCGTTGATAAATCATCAATGGGTTTAATTTCCATTCCTTTGTGGTCAATCTGTCTTTTAGGACTTTCTGTTTCTTCTTGGTGTTCTTCAATGTTATTATTATGACTCAGGTGTAGATACTTTTTATTTAATCCCTTAGGAATATGTTTCAGTTATTAGTTCTGAGAACTTGGTGCCTTTAAATAGCTTTGGAAAATTCTCAGCAAGTGTTAATTTGAATACTACCTTTTTTCCATTATCTCTGTGTCAAAGACAATACTTTGAATGTACCAGGCACAGAATAGGATTGGCTTATCTAGCCTCCATTTCAATTAGGAATGCTGTGCCCGAGTTGTGGACAATGGAAGGTGGGTGGAGGGGATTTCTGGCCCATCTAGGTTTGGCAGACATACGAGCAGTGCCCTGATCATCAACTTTGTGGGGCCAGAGGAGTGATCACCTCAGGTTCAAATATACATTGATTTACGGGAAGATGCAACTACCCTGGACAGGGGGCCAGACATCTGGAAACAGAAATATTAGACGACCGGAGAAAAGGTAGGATAGAGGCAGATGGGTGAACATACAAGTGCATGCTAGGTGTGAAGATCTTCTTGGTAAGACATATTAATGCCCACCAGAGAGCATCCCCTGTGGGAGAGGAACAAATAACTTGGCTGATTGATATTGGCCAGTCTCTGTCACCCTGGTGCTGGATAATGGCCATCCATTATTCTATGGTGAATGAGATGGCCATACGACAGAGATGGGGCCATGAATGGCCTCGATAATATGGACTCACACTCACCAAGCCTGATGTCGCTACTGCTGCTGCCAAATGTCTAAATAATCAACACCAGATACCAAGGATGAGGCCCTGACACAGCACCATTTCTTGAGGAACCAACAGCCACTTTGGTGGCTAGTTGACTACTACATTTTGCCCTGTCTACCATTGAAGGTCCAGTGATAGATTCTCACAGGAATAGACACATAGTCTGTATATACATTTTTCTTTTTTGCCTGTAGGGCCTCAGACAGCACGACAACTGAAGGACTTACAGATCTGTGACCACTGGTCCATCCATGTAATATTATGTTGGACCAGGGGCACAAAAACATATGCAAGTGGGTTTACACCATGACATTCATAGATTTCATCCTGTAGAAGGAGGTCGTAACATTGATGTCAGTTGTAGCCCAGACACCATCTACAGTAGTGGGGCTGTTTTTTGTTCCATTAACCCTCCTCTTCCAAGTTCCCCTCCCCCAAAAGAGAGGCCTCCTGGAGTCAGGAAGAAGGTGCTCCTCAAAAATAGTAAGAAGTTAGTGGGGAGACATAGAGGATAGCCTCTGAGGGACAAGGAGAGGTTTTGCCTAGATTTCTCTTTACGGAAGGCCTTACTCCCTTGTTTCTGATAGTTGTATCACTGTAACAGCTTTTTCACAGAAGGCCTTAGCTGCAGATAGCCACCTTGCCCAAAGTCACAAGCTTCCTGGTTGTGACTGGTACTTAATGGCTGACCAAAACAGGTTATAAACAGCCAGCCTTTGGGTCCCAATTGTGACAGTTTTCTTGGACCATCTTAGCTCCCCAGGTCCCTGTGGGTTAGGCTGAGGCTGTTACAAGTCTTCTCCACATCTCAATTTCTCCCTCTCTTCCATCCTACCACTTTCCTTTCCCTTTTACAGGAGCTGAACCCAAGGTCATACCTTAACAGAAATCCTATATGCAAAAACTCCATATTGAAATGCGCTTTCTGGGAAACTCAACTCATGACAATGTTATAAAAATGGGATTTGTGCAAGAGAGATGGGGCCAGTTTGCAAGCACAGTAAGAGGAAATACAGATATTTGGGAAACTCAGAACCTTGCAGCACAGGTGTCAAACACAAGGCCCGTGGGCCGAGTCCAGCCCTCCACCTTGTTTCTACCTGGCAGCAGCACTGAGCTCCTTTCCCCTAGTTAAGGAGTAATTACATTTATACAGTCCTAAAATCACATTCGGCCCTTTGAAGGCAACCACGAGGCTGATGTGGCCCCTGGTGAAAATGAGTTTGACACCCCTGCCTTACAGAATTGAGAACATCAAAAGATCTAAAAGTTGCAACCAGCAAAACCTGTCAGTAAATAAAATGACCAAGGATAAAACCACACGATAGGTTTGGCGACCCCTCTCGTTACTCCAGATTGTTTGTATCTGCCAGCAGATCAAGAGAGAGAGGTGTGTGGGATTGGAAAACGAAGAAATCATATCTGAAAACAATGTCTCTAAGCGTAGTTCTGGTATCATTATTGGCACATGTAACTGACTGAAAGCAAATAGATCAGAGGCTTAATAAGTTTTGAGGAAACCTATATTGACAAAGAAATCATGGGCATGGATTTTTTAAGAAACAGATCGTTTTTTCCCCCCAGACTTAAAATATCCTGTCGGTTCCAACATTCCATAAACAGGAAGTCAGTTGTGAAACCCGGGCAGACCACAAGGGATGGCTGAGTCCCCAAGCCTGCTTCAAACGTGGCCAAAGCTAGTGATTAAAAAGGGACGACATTACAGAGAACAGCACCCCAGGCCTGAAACCGATGGACAAAAATCCTTCCCAAGGAGGAAATCAGAGCTCACGGAAGAAAATTGTTTCTTGAGTAAGGAGTGTGCTGAAGATTTCAGCGACTAGTGTCAGCCTCCCACTCTTCTCCTCTCAGAACGGGAATATTTATTGTAATTATTTCGCTCCTGTTTCACCATTATGGATTTGATGGCCTGGGGATTTATGGTAACTTTTTAGTTCCTGGCTCTCAGGAATAAGAGATGCTGTGTTCGAAGAGACTAATCTAAATATGACTCAGAATTCTTGGGTTTTGAACTGAGGGGAGTGGCTAGATGGGACTTTGGATTGGGGCTGAGCGTGTTCTGTGTGTGGGTAGAAAAACGAAATGATGTGATGACTGGAGAGCAAATGGAGGCAGAGACAATGCTGTGCTTTTGCCACACCACGTCTGCATATTCTGGGACCCCTCCAGCTTGCTCTTCTCTTTTGGAAGCAGCTGTGGAGACCACTTGTTGAGACAGAAGAGCCACAAAATCCCTGGGGCACCCAGGGGAAAATATTTCCCTAAACAGTTGCCTGATTTACATTGGACTTTGTGTGAATAAAACATACACTCATTTTGTTAAGCTAGTAAATTTGGGGCTTACACTGTTGCTACACCATGGATTAGCCCATTCTGACTAATGTAATTTTTCTTTCTGGACCAGCAGTTATGTTTATGCCAGACATTATTCCTGCATCCCATATGTCTTTTAGCTTCCTTAATGTTTCAGTAACTTTTCTTTCTGAGATGATCCTACGTCATTTATCTGGATCTATCATTTAGTTTCTCACACCCTTGGCTGTTGTCTTTAATTTACCCATTGCATTGCATTTTTAATTTTAATTAATTTGTTTTTATTTCTGGGAGTGTAATTTGGATCTTTTCCAACTCTGTTTAGTTGTTCTCTTTTTAACTGTGGTTCTATTACAGTTGTCCCAATTTCCCCCCCATTGCTTACATTTTCAAGCTTATCATTTTTTATAACCATATTGATTTTGTATATTTTATATTCTGCATCTGATATTGTAATTGCTGAGGACTTTCAGTTCTGATATTGCAATCTCTTGGTATATGCTGGCTATCAGTTTTGTGTTTTCTTTTGTGTTTTGTTATTTTTCAGTGTGATTTGCTCATTTTCCTTGGCACTTTATCTGTGTGTAGTTGGATTCCTCTAAACCACATTTTTATCTGTTCAGGCTATTTGACAGCATTACCAAGATAGGATTACTTTGCTGTGGGATTTTTTTTATTTTTACCAAAATGTAAATATGAATTTGTATTAAAAGCTTCTATAATGATTGCCCATTGGTAATAAATTCTCAAATGAATTTTTTTCCCTTTTCACTCAGTACAGAATCAATAAATGCAATGAATTGCTAAATGCTATGTCTCTTGAGTCTCTTTTTACTGTGAGGATGTTGTCCTTGGAGGCTGAGCCCTGTGGAATTTGTCTTCATAGGCTCCATCCTTGGGCTGACCCTAGATTTTTAACTCTGGTCCCCTGCATCTTTCACAACATTAAAGTACAAACTCAAGAACAACAGGGATCACCAAAAATATCTACATATAATCTCATTTTGGTATCCTGTTATCTTTCAAGGTTTCTGCTTTCACCTTTTCTTTTTTTCCCTCTGTGAATTACTTCCCTTTGTGCCAACTCAACAATGCTTTTTAGAAGATTAAAAAAATATATATATATGTATATATACATATATATATATATGTTTTATAAAATATTTTAGCTCTTTCTTTCAAGAAGCTTATTTAGAATTGTCTAGTATACCATAGTGCTAGAAATAGAAGTCATATGAGGTCACCCCAGGGACTCCACACATGCACATACACCTCTACCTGTCACCTTGTACACTTGCCAACATAGAGGTGTCTGTTACTTCTGATCGTTTGCTTGCTACAGATTTTTTATTATAACCAATTAATTTATAGAGCTATTATGCTGTTTAAACAATTAAGAGGTCTTTTATTTATTATTAAATAATGATGACAAATCTCAATAAAGATCAGTTGTTTAAGTAAAGAACATTAAATTAAACCTGGAAGAAACAACAAAAAAATATTTGGAAAATTTTTAAGGATCTGGAAGGATTCTGTACTCAGATTACTTCGCAATTGTCTTTAATTTCTTGTCCCTGTACAGAGAAATAAAAATAGAAATTAATGCTGTATTATAGTTAGGGTTTATATAAGGAAGATAATGGGAAAGCTAACTGAGAGAACTTCACTTGATGAGAAGACATTGGATTTAAATACAAAGATTAGTAGAAAAATATTTCCAGTATGTATGCAAACTTTTTATAATTCCCCAGTCTAACCATTTGTTTTTCCAATAAATTGGCTTTGGCTATGGGAAAAGTGAGATCTACTAGTAATCTTAAACCCACATATACATATTGGTTAACACACTTGATACTAAACTATGTGCAAAGCAAAGTTTATTAGAGGTGTTTGTTTTTTCCCCCAAATTTTACTGAGGAGTAGTTGACAAAAAATTGTAATACCCTTAAAATGTATCATGTGGTGATTTGACATCATACACATTGTGAAGCGACTCCCTCAATGTATTGACACATGCATCCCGGAAGTGTTTGTTTTGTAGTTCTGGATGTAGGAGGGGTTGCATCTCAGCATTGCCCAGCCAGGGGCATTTTTATAAGAGAATATTTTTACTATGTCAATGTGAGGAATGTCTTCAATCCTACTAATTACAAAATATGCAATTTAGGACAATTATTAAGTACAAAATTTTCACAAATTTTTTTGTCAAAACTTGCAGATCCAATTTTGGTGAGCAGGTAAGGAGAAGCCACTTTTATATTTTCACCAGCTTTGTTGAGGTATAACTGACAAATAAAAATTGTATATATTTAAGATGTGCAATGTGATGATTGGATTTACATATATAGTGAAATGATTACCATAATCAATTTAATTAACATATCCATCACCTCTCATAGTTACCTTTTGTGTTTGTTGATGATAAGATGTCAGATCTATTCTCCCAGTAAATTTCAATTACATCATACAGTGTTATTAACTATAGTCACCACGTAGCAAAGAACTTTTATGTGAATGTTTCATATCCTTAATTCTTTTTTTTCATACTGGTGTTTTTATTTAAATGGGAAAATTCTTTCTATGATTGCATTGCTAGAAAGAGGACATGTATATTTTTAATTTTTAATTGAATTTATTTGGGTGATATTGCTTAATACAATTATACAGGTTTCAAGTGTACAGCTCTATAACACATCATCTGTATACTGTATTCATATCCTTCATTCTTGAAAAAGTTGTTGAGACAGTTTCTTTAATCAGCATTGTTTTTTGTTGTTGTTTGTTTTTTGTTGTTACTTCTTATCTCCTTAATAGTTTTTATCTTCTAGAGTCTTTCCTCCATTCTCAGACTCTGGTCTGGGGTTTATCTTTTTATAGTCAAATATGACATTGATATATTTGACTTAACAAAATACAGTTCTCATCCTCAGAGGAATTTTGTCTTTGACCTTAAAAAAGCACTATCATTTTTTTCTTTATGACTTTTTTTGGTAATTTACATCGTGCTATTTTAAGTTCCTGGGCTCTTTTATATACTCCCTTATTTAAATTCACATAACAACCCTGCCAAGGAGTTATTATAATTTTCATCACAGAGATAAGAAAATAGAAGACCAGAGAAATTAACTTGCTCCAGGCCATGAGCTAAAAGTTGTTGATTTCAGTGTTGAAACCAGGGTGCTTGCGTCTCATGCTCAGGCCTTCTTGTTACCGCATCACATTGCCACCCACCCCTCTTGGCGGTACTTGAGCCTAAACCTGCTTTGTCTAGCTCTAAACTACCAGCACTGTCTATTTTTTTTCATAACCAAACTTCACGTAGCTCAAGCAATCCACTTTTCCTAGCCTGACCTGCCTGGGAGGATTTTGAACTAGTATTTTTTTTCCAGTCTAACCAAACTCAGTGAAGCTTTCTCTAGAATGACTAGACGTTCAGCTCTCTCTTTAGCACGATCACTAGACTATTAGATCCAAGATGACAGTTTTGGGTCCCTTTTGTCTTTGGATCTCTAATATCCTCCCACGTGAACCACAAGGAATAGGCACTCATATTTACTCGATTGCAGAACTCACCTTCCTACTCCAGTTCAAGCCCTCCCTAGACTTCCTCTCCAATACCCACTAATTCCCATGGCCATCGGCTGGGTGTCTGCTTCATGTTGCATAACATGTCTAACTGAGATGTTCACAACCTTCTGGAAAGTATTCATCTTCAATAAGAAGCAGGTACCGACAGAGGAAATATTAGAAATAAAAAACGCAAATTAAAATGAAAAATGATGTTCCACCTCCCAAATTATCAAAAATAGAAACAGTGATAATACTCAGTGCTGGCAAGGTTGCAATGAGGTAAAAAACCAACCAAACAAATGAGCTCATATATTATGAATGGGCTGGAAAATGATGCAGCTTTCTGGAAAACTAATTGGTCAATATGATCTGAAACTTTAAAAAATTCTTAACTCTGACTCACTAATTTCCTAAATCAAGAAAAAGTCTTACATGTGAAGGTGATTATTGTAACTTTATGTGTAAGATCAAAAATTATAAACACCCTAAAGTTCCAGTAATATTAAAGTTGGTACACAGACTATCATAGTTCATTTTAGTAGACTATTATACAACCATTAAAAATATGTTGGGAATCATTTACAATACTGTATAAAAATTCTGTCATTTTAGGCTGATTTCCCAGGATGTAGCATCTGAGACAAAAGCTTGTGTATAGGTTGTACATCTGGGGTGGGGATTCTGTGCCGCAATCCGGCAGAACACAGGGTGAAACAAGGAGACCCAAGCAAGGGTGTGTTTTTATGTCGCCCGTGGCTGACAAGCTCAGTCCCACCAGGATTTTCAGAGGGGTCTTCTAAATACAACTTAGAACCATTTCCCTCAGGAATGAAAAGAGGAAGCATTTGTCCACTGGCTCCTGCCTCTTGTTGGTCAAGGCCAATAAGAGGTCATAGCTCCAGGCTGTCCATAAGGTTCCATGAACGTCCCTGTTTGCGGAGTGAGGAAGCTCTCAGGCTGGAAGAAAAGTCCATGCCAGGCATCCTCTAGCTGCTCTAGCATGAAGCTCATCAAGGCTGCCGGGAACCATTGCTCTTACAGCACTTGGAGTAAGTGAAGGGATTGCAGGGACCGTGTGGTGAGACACAGGCACGCTCACTATACTGCTCTAATGTTAGGAGAGAAATGCGAGATCTAAAGTTACACATTGAGTAGAACCTCAATTAATTTGTGCATTCAGCCACCTACTGAGTGTCGAAGTGGCCCTGAGTTCCGTGAAAGCAGAGACTAGGACACGACTCTTCCCTTGGGAGTATAATTTTTAGAACAGGAAGAGGGTTTGAGGGTAGTGATGGGGTGAGAGACAATAAATATATAAGCACATTATTAAAGGTTGTGATTAGGTCTAAGCTAGAAATGAAGAGCTGTAAAACAAATTGACAATGTAATGATGCTTAGAAAAAAATTAGGTAAAAATACATCAAAATGTTATTAGCAGTGGTTTCTGAGTAGCAGCACTTACTGCATACCATCTCTGTATTTTCCACATTTCCTATAATGGGCATAGATTTCTCTCAATAAGCAGAGAAACCGCATGAAAATTACTAGTAAAAATTGTTAAAAGGAAATGAAGTAGTTCCTCATCACTTGGGTGGCCCCTGGAAGTGATTTCATATCCCATGTTGTACTTGGTCTTTTTCCTGCATAGCTTTGGGCTTGGTTTCCCTTCCCACTTGTTTTTCACGGCCTTACAGACATTTCACAGAAGGGAAACAGATGCGTGGGTCTGTGTGGGTGGATGTGTATGTGGATGAAAAGCAAGTCCCTGAAGGCAAGGACATTTCCAAAGTTGCTCTGCCCTTAACGAGAACTTGGTGAGCCGGGGCTCCTGAAATATAACTTACCCCATTCGCTCTCTGTTAACAAGGCCAGCGATCCATGAAGTTGATTCTTTTTTGGCTTTTGGTGTCTGAGCATTTAAATTAATGGTTTGAAAGGAAAGTCGATTACTGTATGCAGCATAGCCAGCAATTGTTTACACTCAGGCTAAACAATGGATTGACTTAGGTTTTCAGGTTTCAGGGTGCCCACTGAGCTCTGCTATTGGCGATTCAACATTGCTTTCATGTCCCCCCTTGCAAGGTGTCACCAGAAACACAAATCTGTAAGGGGCTTTGCCGCTTACCATCTGCTTGGTACTCAAGGTCTCCGAATGGCCCCAAAAGGTGGTGGCTGTGCGCAGTGCTCAGATTTGAATCGCATTAAGTAGCAGTCTGAATTTTCTGTCTGGCTGACCTCTAAAGAAGGGCAGAGGAGACCCACGCAGGCGTCAAGTGCCCGGCAAAGGAACCTTCCGGGGCAATTCTTGCTCCCGTCCCGGATGCCAGTGTGACCAATTCAGCAATTGTCTTCCCCCAGGATAAAATGAATATTGTGTCAGTGAAGCTAGAATCAGAGAGTGATGATCTGAGAAGCAGTGAGAAGGAAGACGTTGACCTTGGAGAGGTTTAAGAATGCCTTACGAATAGCTATCCAGAACATAATTAAAGGCATTTTAACATCATAAGCCTTGAAGAATGCGAACCATCACTACTGCACGCTGGGGAGTAAAAGATATTGCTTTTATAGCTGCAGAGCTTATGGTCAGAAGTGATATGAAATATTGGAAATGTGACAGTTTTATAATAATTTTATTCTTGTTCATTGTGATAATTTTCATTTGCAGCTTTTTACCTTTGAATATCTTGTACTGCATTAAGTCTTCCTCACTCCATCCTTGTCCTGTAATGTTAGAAGCTGCAGTTTTTAATCTTAGGAATTACAGTAAATGCTACAGGCACAAGCAAACAGATAATGGTGTTTACAACGCCTGTTCTCTGAAGAATTAAAAGTTCTGAGTGAATTTGTCTCCCAGTTAATAAAAGCAATAGACCCCTGAGTGAAAAATTGTCTCTTTCTTCTTGTTATAATATCACTATCACTTTCATATCCTGTTTCCAAACTTAGCTGCTTTTTATTTGGGGTGCAAAAGGGGAAGGCAGATCCTTTTTTAAAATTTATTTTTAGAGAGAGGGTAAGGGAGGGAGAAAGAGAGGGAGAGAAACATTGATGTGAGAGAGAAACATTGATTGGTTGCCTCTTTCAGGGGACTGAACCAGCAACCCAGGCATGTGCCCTGACCAGGAATTGAACTGGCGACCTTTTGCTTTGAGGAATGACGCCCAATCCACTGAACCATGCTGGTCAAGGCAAGGTAGGAACCTTTTCATCAATTAATTGACTCTGCTCTATTTCTGTTTCCCTTGTCAATAGTTTTCTTGAAAAACCATATGTATTTAGTGAATAGTCCAAATCAGAATTACTGCTAGAGATGATTGAGTTTAAATATTTAAATATTTCCATTTCTCAGATGAGGAAACATGAGATCACATATGTCTTCTGACACAACGAAAACAGTAGCGAATGTTCACGGAGCATTTGCTGAGGGACAGGCAAAGCTCTGAGACCTTCACAGGCATTAACTCGTGTGTGTGAGTGTGTGTGTGCACTCGAATAAAAAATTTATTTATAAAAAGAAGGTGATGGGCCAGATTTGGGCTCTGGGCTATAGTTTGCCACTCCCTAACTCTTCTAAGCTTCAGAGTGTCAATATGAGATGGATCCCTCTATTATTGTCAGTCCCAGTTACAGAAAAGTACGCTGAGGCATAGGGGAGCCAGGCAACTCACCTAAAGTTATATACTTAACGAGTGCCTCCCACTGAAGAAATTGGTCTGTTTGACCTAAACTGACACACTCCACTGTAGACAAGTGTTTGAAGGTCTTCTCCAGGTTCTTTCCTTTCTCTTTATTCCTTGGGTTCTTTCTTGGAGGGAAACTGTCTAGGTTGGTAGGTAGAATCTCACACATACATATGTGCTACAGACTTACCTTGATTTATTTTTTTTTACCTCATTCTCTTTCTATGGTTGGCAATGCTGTTTAATATCATGCTTGGTCATCCAAGGGGTATGTAAAAGAAGACTTTGATGTGGTTCTGCATTTGAAAAGGTTAAAATTAATTGTGAAGTCAAAGAAATTAAAATTAGATAAAAGTTTACTGAACACCTACCACATGGAGTACATAGTGCAACTCTTCTTTATCTTAAGACCCGGTCAGGATCCAAAGGGCTGTGGGATGGCTCACTTATTCAGAAGTCCCAGGACACTTGACAAGCAATCTCTGCTAGGCCACTTGTGTGTTTTGTAAAAGAACGTTATATATTTAACAGTTCTGATTTTTCAACCCTCAAACAATTTCTCAAATATAATTGTGTGTTCGTAGTTTTCTTTTTTATTGCAAATAAGTTGATGACATGATACTGCTTCAGACATTCAGTTAATTAATAAAAGTCCTGATTGCTAGGTCTCAGGGGACCATTCCCAGCCATCTGTTGGTGGCTGGCAGATTGCTTCACTTTGTCTGAGTAGGAATCTTTGTCTCTATGAAAGTTTGTAAACTGAATGTTCCTAAGTGGAGGGCTTTCTGGGATTATACATTACAGGTGATACAAAGATTACAAAAATATTCAAAACTGAGTTTTTATCTTTGAAGAACAGAGAATCCAGGTAGGAAGACAAGGCATAATCACATATCTAAGATGCTTTTTGATTATTCTGAGAACTCGTGCAAGGGTTAGATTCCTTTCTAATGAGTATAATTATTCACTATCTGTTAACAGGTGAGCTTGCTAATGAATGGCACAGGTGTGGCCCACGTGATCGCAATGAAAGAACCGCCTGCGTAGGTGTCAGGCGGGAGAGTGTGTTTGAGTTGAAAACGGAAAGATGCGTATGGTTTAGAAAGGTGGATAGGGAAGAAGGAAGAGATTGACCATTTCATGTCAAGGTCCAAACGCATCATCAAATGAATCCTAGCCAGGGCAAACTAGGACTTCCGATCCACCACCACTACCCTATCCCATCTGTACTTCAAGGAAGCAGTTGCTCATATCATCAGTCAGATCAAAGCACTCCTTGGGGACCATGCTGGTGTCACAGTTGTGCTTACAGTCCTTAAAGGTGGCAATGGCACCTTTCTCTATCTCTTATGATTTCATTTCATGTCGTAAGCAGAGCTGGGCAGGGCCACCATCCTAGGGAACTGTAGTAACTTGTTATTCAATATCTCTCAGCTTACCATGGGGTAGGTGACCCAGGTCAGGGCCTGCTCTCCATGTTTACTCACTTATTTTCTCTCTTCTTGTACTCTCCCTCTGTCTTCCATCCCTTTGTCCCTTCCTTCCCCCACAGATCTGATTGTGTATAATTGTCTAAAAATGCAGATATGCAGAACGAGAAGGGGAATTTGAGGCACCTCTTAGGTGTCCACCAAAAGAAAACTTACTCTGATTCTGCCATGTGACAGAGTCAAGTGGTAGGAGGACCTTCTGCTGCTGTTAATTTAGTGGTTCTTTTGTTCTAAACATCCTGCTTCTGCATTTGGATATATTTCTCTCGGGAACTGTATGGGGAGGTAAGAGAATTTATCATGGCAAGATTTGAGAACTTGGAAGTCCTTGGGTATTGAACCTTTACCCCAAGTCTCTACATTAGCATTAGCATTAGCATTAACATTAACATTAACACAGGGTTTATTGTGGAAGAGAGTGCCTCAAGTTTATTGTCATCCTAGTGTGTATAAAACTGCCAGGAAACTTGATTATAGCAGTTCTCGGTGGTTTTAAAATAGTTATTTTCTTTAAATTGTGTCTCTGATATATTTGATCATTTATCTACTAAGTGACTGAGATGAGGTACTTCAACAGCTCTGCCTCTGTCAAGTCACTAGGCTGGTGTGTGTGTGTGTGTGTGTGTGTCACACACAGACCTCATGCCTGTCAACATTGTAATGGCCATTGATTTTTCTGAGATCTAACCACTGCATAATTTAGCCTATGTGATCTTAGCTTTAAAGGAATCCTTTTTTTAGGCCAATTTCAAAGTTACTTGCGAAGAGTAAATTTTATAATTTAAAGTTGGATAAGTGGATGATGGCCAAGCAGTGTCTAGATTAATGATTTTCAAATTATAATCTGTGGTCCAGTCTGTCTGCATCAGCACCACGTGGGGCATATGTTAAAAATAAAGAATCATGTACTTTAAACTAGACCTATTGACTACACATTTTAGGGTAAGATACAAGAATCTGTAAATTGTAACATGCTTGTTATTTGATTATGACTCTATCCAAATTTGAGAACCGAAAATGACCCTAGGCTCTCTGTGTTGAGATTATACGTCTAGAAATGTGTTGTAGCTAAGACACGAGACCCTGCACATGCTGCATGATAAGGAATCTGTCTGGTCTCATTGGACAATTCTTTCAATAACTTTCTCCATCGCATGCCCAGTAGGCTTCCACCAGATCTACCACGTGATGATTTGCTGGAGAGTGGTAGGATGTGATGGTGATAGGTTTTTAAAAAATATTTATTGAATTTATTGCAATAATATTGGTTAATAAAATGATACATTTCAAGGGTGCCATTCTTTAATACATCATATGCATATTGTATTGTTTGTTCACCACCCGGAGTTGAGTCTCTTTGTGATGCTGACAGTTTTAATAAAGTCTCTAAACATTAATTCCTTAAACTCAGCAGATTTAAAGGCAAGCCCCGGGCCCAAAGTAGAATGTGTAGCAACTTATGCATTGCAAATAACTGGCAGAGTGTACAACTCAGCAGTAAATATTTAAGTCAATTAGAAGAACTCTGAGACTTTTTGATACGTCCTAGAATGGTCCTGGCGAATCAACCTAAATTCTTGACTAATGTCTCATTTCCTAAGGACCGGTTGGTTTATTTGACAGGAAAATGCCAGATATGTTTTAGTTTTCTGTTGTGTTTTCTGTCACCATTATCAGAACAGATTTAAATCCATAGCTAAAAGCTAAGCCAACACTTTCTGTAGTTTGGCCAAGGTAATAAGATGTCTGCTTTCTGTAATGTTGATTCTTGAGCATATTGAAAATTGATTCACAGTGCCTTCTATCATCCAGCTTTATTTTTATTCATACCAAAATGCAGTGTTTTGGAAGGTAACAAGCAGATGACTAGCAATTTTCAGAAAGCATGCTTTATTAAATGATATAATGTGTACTGAGCACTCAACACAGAGCCTGATGCCTGGTAGAATTGAATTAAATGGTAGTTACAAATATTTTTTCAAAAAAGTAATTAACCCGACCCGACTTCCTTTGCAATACAAGGGGATAACTCAACAAGAGACAGGATATAAATAAGCACATTTAGAGAAGCATTTCAGCACTAATCTGCCCACATGAAAATGACAGAAAGTGAAGGAGGGTTCCTGAAAAGATTGAGGACACCATTGCCAGACTACACTTATTTTTTTGCTACAGAGCTCACCTCCCAAAGCCTACAGAGGCTGAAAATCATCCGTTTCCTGCTTGCTTGGCCTCCTTTGCTATTAGTTCATTGGCGTGGATTTCGATCCTGACCAGCAGGACCTGAGGGTCTGATACCAAACCTGACAAGGATATGTGTCAAAGACTTTACACCCTGATGGAAGAGAAACAGAGAGCACATCTTTCTCCATTTGTCTCGTTTTACATATTTTTGGTGTGAGGATATGATGGTTGGTGCTATGGCAGCTATCTTTCAACCATGAGAGTAGGTCCAATCAAGAACATCAAGAAAAACTGACACAAAGCCCTGATGTTGCTGAGCCATTGAATGCACCCTGGAACCACTCCAATTCCTGTGAATGTGAGACAAACAAACCTTTACTTCAAAGCTTCTTAGTTTCTGGTCATTCTTTTTCTTGAAACCCAAAGTATCCTATCTGATATACCTTTATGACAGCTACACTTTGCTTCTAGAATGCAAGCACCACTAGGACAGTGATCAAGTCTAGTTCACTTCCAATTACAGTGATTTCAACCCGGTGGAAGCTCATTTCTCCCTCACACAAAGTCTGCGCTGCTGTGTTGACTGTGTGAGGTTGTTATATGAACAGACTCCTTTTATCTGGTTGCTTTGCCATCCCTGGGGTGTTGCCCTACCTCATCCATGAAGTCTAAGGTGGCTCCCTACCATGTCTGCATTCCAGAAGGAGGGGAGGAAGAAGAGGGGAGGGTCTTTCCTTTTAAAGTCACCACCCAGAAGTTACAGCATCATTTGGTTTATTATCCCATTGGTCAAAAACTTAGTCTCCTGGCTATGGGTACAAGGACAACTGGGAAATGAAGTCATTACTCTACATAGCCATGTGCCCAGCTAAAAATTCTACTCTCATGTTTGAAAGGAAAAAATGAATATCAGGACACAAAGAACAGTTTCTTCCACAGCATCGCTGATGAAAATTATAGTCATAAATTGATTTAAAATATGAAAACAATGAATATTTTGTTTATACCTATCACTTTACTAAGTTTTTTCCCAAAATTATCAGAACCAGTTTTTTACAATAACATTGCAACATCGATAGCATTATTACCCCCACCTTGCAGATGAGGACAATAAGACTCAAAGACTTTGAGCAAATTGCCAAGGTCATACTTTGAATAGTTGATGAGACTTGTATTTAAGTCAAAGTCCATGCCCCTGAGGTTTTATCCATTAAGACCTATCTGGCTCACTACCATCATCTGTCCACAATGCAAATGCTTTGCCTAATACTACATTCTGTGTTATATTTACTCCCTCTTCAAATTTTGCTTGTGAATTCTAAGAGCTTACATTTGTGTTTACTGGTTACCTCTCATTGCAGTTTTCTGCTTCTCCTGATTCGTATGTCCTGTGTCTTTATAGCACCAACCCCTGAATGGTATACATCTCTTTCTCTCCTTGATTATTCACCAGTGCCAGTTATTAAGGAATTGTCTCCCCAATCCAAACTGACCCTTCTCTATTCCCCTTTGTGTTGCTGGCATTGGGCATCTGTAATCACCTTTCTGCTTCACTCGCTGCTCCCTGGTAAGTCATGCCACAGGGAAGCACTAGGAGACTATGAGCAAAGCTGGAGGGGAAACGGGACCTGCTCTTCTTGTTTGCTTCCTGTTTGCTTTATTGAACTTCCGGTTCCTGTCAATATCACTCACGGTATACTTCTTCGCCCCAGCAGTCGAATGCACATTCAAGTTTTCCCAACACTTGGAGGACCAACCCTGTCAGGAATACTCAGAGATACCAGCACCAGGCAAGCACTGCTCCCTCCTCCAAGGTATGAATTTCAGCTTTACCTGGTCTTTGTTCTGTTGTAATGATGCTAATGATTCGCCTTAGTTTTCCCAGCCCTCGGGGTGGTAGCCACTTAGTGCAATTGCTACCTCCATAATACTTTTCTGTTGTGAAGTTACGCTCAGTCATTTTTGGTTTAACTTTTTTTTTCTCAATTTTTCATTGGCTGAGCTTTATTTTTCTGAGTGGATCTGTGTTTCTAGAAACTGCATGGAGAATCCTTGATGGAAGGCAGGATCCTATTTCTCCCTCTCTGCCTGTTCCACAGAGGTGGGCACAGTGTGGGGACACAGTGGGTACTTGATGAACACGAGGGGTTGGGTGGTTTCCTTTGTGCACATTCCTCAGAGCCCCAAAGCGGACCTGTCTTCTGCTGACCGAATGGCCATCACGCTTGTGCACTCAGAAGCACTTGAAACCGGAAAACACCTGGGCTCTTAAGTATCTCTGAGGACAAAAACCTGAGTGATGCTGCCCACTCAACAGGAAGGAAAACTGAGGTGGAGCAAAGAAGTTGGCCAAGCTTTCAAATTACTGGACTGCAGCCGGAATGAGAAACTATCTGCTTCTTGGACTGCTTTCACCTAAACCCCTTAGATAGGGGAGGACAAAACTGACTTTGGAGAGCCAGGTTGTTCTTCCTCTCTGACCTTTCTCATTGGCGCCTACAGCCCTTCCCTGTCCCAGCCTGCTCAACTGCCTCTGGTGCTTTCCACAGGCCTAAAACTCGCTTCGGAGAAGGAAAATAAAAGTACGATCAAAGCCTCATATAATTTCACTTCCCCCGGGGGGAGAGAAAACCTCTTCTAGCAGCCTGCTACCTAGGAGTTAGCCTAACCACCCTGTGTCTCCTGTCCACAGTGAGTTGAAAGAAGTGGAGAGGACTTGACGTTTTTGTTTTTTCCAGTCACTAAGTGGTACGAGGGGTGGGTTAGGCAGTCAAGATAAATAACCACTTGGAGGCACTAAGAGGCAAGAGCGAGCCGTGGGGCTCCCACCAGGACTATGGGAGCTTCAAGTGTGGAAAACTGAAACCTTGTATTCACTGGGTATAAAGTTCTTGTTTAAATGTTCATAGCCAAGTGGCTGTGTCCGAGCCCTTCACCAGGTGGTGTTTTTTCAATGGGCCTCACACTGTGGGTACCATGGCTCGGTAATTGACTGATTGTATCTCCAAGCCTGGCATTTTTTTCTTTATATATTTATTTTATTTCATGATAATGGCAGATCTTGCCATGGAAAGGGCTTCTTGATATGATAAGTTGCTTTGAAGATTGAGTGATATTTAATATTTTGAGTGACTGCTTCTTGTTGAAGCAATTGGGTTCTTCAAGGACATGCTATACATGTTTAAAATGAGATGTCTGGGGCTGCCACAGAATAATCGACTGTGAAATAAGCCCATTGGAAAGGACAATTACTCCCGGGGCCTCAAATGCAAGTCAAGTCTCCCGTGGCAGCGAGGGGAGGTTCCTGTTCACTTCTATCAGGAGTGAAAATGACTGTTGCTGTACTGCTTAGCATGGGCTGGTGCCTGCATCATAAACTCACCAGCCAGCATCACTGAGATGCAGATGCAGCCCAGACAATCAGCCAACAAGGGCTCGTAGTATGAGTGGCTACTGTGAACAATCCATCCATCCATCTATCCAATTCATTCTGACATTAATTAACTATCCAAAAAGTAGTTATTTAGAACTTGTGTGCCAGTTATACACACAGGTACTAGGAACAAAGAGACACATAGTATTTTCCTTAAGCATACAGTTAAGTAGAAAAAGGAGAGAGAGCTAACATTTATTAAAACTATACAATGTCCCAGAAATTATATCTTATTAATCCCTTCAGCCATCTTATAAAACCATCTTATAAAACCATCTTATAAAAATGTCATGTCCATTTTACAGAAGCTGAAACTGAGATTTAGAGCAGTTAAGTAACCAGCCCAAGGTCACTAGCTGGTAAGGAGCCACACCGGAACTCAGCTCAGGCTGAACCCCTCTGTCCTCACTGCCCTGAGGCTGCACTGAGAAGCCGAGTGGGGACGCAGCTGCGAAATGACTAAGACTCTGTCCCTTCACAGTCACAGATCTTTTTTTATATATATATTTATTGATGATGCTATTACAGTTGTCCCATTCCCCCCCCCACTCCACTCCATCCTGCCCACCCCCTCCCTCCCACATTCCCCCCCTATAGTTCATGTCTATCGGTCATACTTATAAGTTCTTTGGCTTCTACATTTCCTATACTGTTCTTACCCTCCCCCTGTCTATTTTCTACCTACCATTTATGCTACTTATTCTCTGTACCTTTCCCCCCTCTCCACCCTCCCATTCCCCTGTTGATAATCCTCCATGTGATCTCCATTTCTGTGGTTCCATTCTTGTTCTAGTTGTTTGCTTAGTTTGCTTTTGTTTTTGTTTTAGGTGTGGTTGTTAATAACTGTGAGTTTGCTGTCATTTTTACTGTTCATATTTTTTATCTTCTTTTTCTTAGGTAAGTTCCTTTAACATTTCATATAATAAGGGCTTGGTGATGATGAAATCCTTTAACTTGACCTTATCTGAGAAGCATTTTATCTTCCCTTCCATTCTAAATGATAGCTTTGCTGGATAGAGCAATCTTGGATGTAGGTCCTTGCCTTTCATGACTTGGAATACTTCTTTCCAGCCCCTTCTTCCCTGTAAGGTCTCTTTGGAGAAATAAGCTGACAGTGTTATGGGAACTCCCTTGTAGGTAACTGTGTTCTTTTCTCTTGCTGCTTCTAAGATTCTCTCCTTCTCTTTAATCTTGGGTAATGTAATTATGATGTGCCTTGGTGTGTTTCTTCTTGGGTCCAGCTTCTTTGGGACTCTCTGAGCTTCCTGGACTTCCTGGAAGTCTATTTCCTTTGCCAGATTAGGGAAGTTCTCCTTCATTATTTGTTCAAATAAGTTTTCAATTTTTTGTTCTTCCTCTTCTCCTTCTGGTACCCCTATAATTCAGATGTTGGAATGTTTCAAGATGTCCTGGAGGTTCCTAAGCCTCTCCTCATTTTTCCGAGTTCTTGTTTCTTCATTCTTTTCTGGTTGGATGTTTCTTTCTTCCTTCTGGTCCACACCGTTGATTTGAGTCCCAGTTTCCTTCGCATCACTATTGGTTCCCTGTACATTTTCCTTTGTTTCTCTTAGCATAGGCTTCATTTTTTCATCTACTTTTCGAACAGATTCAACCAATTCTGTGAGCATCTTGATAACCAGTGTTTTGAACTGTGCATCTGATAGGTTGGCTATCTGTTCGCTGCTTAGTTGAATTATTTCTGGAGCTTTGAAGTGTTCTGTCATTTGGGCCATTTTTTTTTGTCTTGGTGCTTCTGTTACTTAAAGGGGCAGAGCCTTAGGTGTTCACCGGGGCGGGGTAACGCTGGTTGCTGAGCTGTGACACTGTACGTGGGGGAGGGGCCGAGAGGGAGCAATGGTGCCTGCTCCACTCTCCACTGGATTTCCGTCACTCCCTGTGCCACCCACAATCAAATTGGGCCCCTCTGGTGCTGGTTCCTGAGTGGGTGGGCTTGTGCATGCTCTAGGCCCCGGTGGGTCTCTCCAACGACCCCTCCTGTGAGGCTGGGAGTCTCTCCTGCTGCTGCCCCAACCCCCATGGGTGTTTTCAATCAGAGGTTTGAGGCTTTATTTCCTTGCACTGGAGCCCTGGGTTGCGCGGTCTGCTTCGCTCCCCGCCGCTTGTCCCAGTTATCTGTGTGTGAATGTGGGGTCGCGGGGTGCTACCCGCCGCTCTGCCTGCCCTGTTCTCTGCCACTCTGAGTCCGACCCTCTCAGTTTATGTGCGTGAATATGGGGCCGCAGGGTCTGCTAGTGGTCAGACTGCCTGTCCCGTTCATCCCACACTCCTCCAGTCTCGGTCTGCCACGGCCACGTGAGTCCTCTCCGCCCCTGTGCCCGTCTCCGCCCCTCCTACCGGTCTGGATGAATGTTCATTTTTTATCTTCTTGGTGTCGGACTTCCTTGCCGTTCGATTTTCTGTCAGTTCTGGTTGTGAGAGGAGGCGCAATGTGTCTACCTACGCTGCCATCTTGGTTCCAATACAGTCACAGATCTTAAAAGCTGCACTGCTAGTGTGGCCCTTATTACTTCTTTCTTTTAATGGAGAACTTTTTTTTTCTTTTCCTACATGAATCAAGTATTCTAAAAGCTGCCTAGGAGGTTTTAGCGAAAGGTACATACTGAAGTCTCATCAAATTAGAGGCACAATTACAATGACAGTTTGCCAATACCTAAACCTGAGGCACCGTACTGAACAAACCCCACAGAAATGTAAGGCGATGCTTGACCTAAAACTGCGTCTGATTTTTGAAATGCCAAGTGAATTCAAGGAATCCCATGGACGGCTCCAGGATTCAGTAAGTCACAGTGTAAGATGACAACTGTAGGCAGTCCTTCTGAGCTGATGGATGCTTTTCCTTATCAGCGTTTTCTTGTTCCCTACTGATAAATGTCCTTATCAGTCGTGACGCAGTTTTCTTAAAATCACATACACACTCACACACTCAGAAGCAGGAACGATAGTTTCTTAAAAAATATTTTTCATCAGTAAGAACTCTGATCACTAGTTCACATTATAAAATAAATCTTTTCATTTGTTTATGTTGGTTTCTCTGTTTTCAGATTCCGCTTAATTCATCCTGGCAAAAATTTCTCAAGCCATAACTTTTATCATCTGCATTTTAATAAGTTTTCTGAATACTGTGGTTTGGATCACTGAAACCTCCAGCTTCCTTCTAGCTGGAGAGGTTAAAAAACTGAAAGCAGCCCTGGCTGGTGTGGCTCAGTGCATTGAGTGCCAGCCTGAGAACAAAAGGGCACCAGTTCGATTCCCAGTCAGGACATGTGCCTGGGTTGCAGGACAGGGCCCCAGTAGAGGGCACAGGAAAGAGGCAACCATACATTGATGTTTCTCTTTCTCTCTTCCTCCCTCCCCCACTCTAAAAATAAATAAATAAAGTCTTTTTTGAAAAGCTGAAAACAAACTAAAACAACATCTCCTGGAATTCGTTATGGAGAAGGCTCTGGATTTGAGTTAGGTTCTCCCAGAGTGCTTTTGTGCAGTATTGGGAAAGTGCCATCTCCCCACCCCTCTTGGACAAGGGTGTGGATGGGGGTGTTTCTGCAGCAGGGTCCCTTGTGCACTGTCAGCCTCCCGGGGCTTCGGAGGCAGCTGTGGTGGAGCCAGAGGTGGTGCAGCTTCCCAGGCCAGGTACAGCTCCCCTGGCGGCTCACCTGTGTTGATCCAGGAGATGTCCCTGGAGTTCCCAGTGGCCCAGCCTGGAACACATGAGTCCAGCAGCCCCGAGAATCCTGGAAGCTCCCGTGCCCCCTGTAAAATCCCTTCCTGATGAGAACACCTAGGCTGGTTTCCTTCTCTAGAGGAACACCAGCTGGTACTGAAGTCTGGAAGGGCAGGTGGGGATCACTCGCATGGGGCCACTGTATGTTACTCGCTAACTTTTTGGTATTAACTTCAAACTTGCCATCTTCTAATTTGACTTAATGATTTCCATGCTTTTGCTCATGTCCTTTCTCTGCTTGGAATGTCCTATTGTTCTCCCTTCAGAGGCCACTGTCCCCAGAGAGTTTCCTCCATACAGCTAGGGGGAAGTGAGAGGTGTGTGCGTCAGGTACATTCAGCCTTTGGGTTTGGATGCCACTGTGGTCCAGCGACGTGGAGAGGAAAGACCCTGCTCTCAGGGGGCTTTCATTCTAGTGTGGGAGAGACACGAGGAAGTACACAGACACGGGAAGTCCAATGACACTAACGTATCGCTGTAGCTCTCGAAGGCTGGTACAGTGCTGGTGCTAATAAATGTTTGCTGATGGGGTTTGATAGGACACATGTGGGTGGAGTGATTACACACAGTGAAATTCACATGGCAGTACTGATGCTTTGAAAGAGACACCGTCAGTTCTGCTTTATGGATTCAAAGTCCACATTTCATTTCATCAGCACTCAGAGAGTGATTTGCCTACTTCTTTGATCCCCACAAGCCAGTATGATAGTGTGAGGAAAGAGAATATTCTGCTTCTTTCCTCTCTACATAAAACTTGACATTCCTTGAATTAATTTCTTTCAGAAGATACCCCATGAAGTTCCATTTGAACATTTTTAAATGTACTGAGTTAATTCCAGGATTAGTCCCTCCCCAGCTAAGAGAGAAAAAAAAAACCTGTTAATAAGTTGAGATTATTGCTTACTATATCTCTTTAGAAAGGAAGCGTATATTCACAAAAGTTTAAACTGAAGTTTTATTAAAACGAAAAGTAAATCAACAAAGGAAGACTTTTTTTTTTTAATTCCTCAACTTGTCTGCCTAGCGTCATGGCTGTCTGCCAGATGGAACCACTCTCAGACACACATACAGTTCAGACCAGTTGAAGGTCTAAATTCTTTAGGGCTCCCACCTGTGCTGAACCGGTAACCTGCAGAATTTGAAACCTGCTTTCCTTGAATCTTTTTCTTGGTTTCTTGGTAGGTAACCTACTGTTTGCATGGCAAATGGAATGCCCAGGCATTACCATTGTGTGAGCCCCCATTGCCCCCTGTTGTAGCAGTTTAACTGTCCTTAGAACAAGACTGCCTCCTCTGGTCCTTATGTCTTCCAACCTGACAACTCCCTTTGGGGCCACCAGATGGCTCCAGCTTAAATTTTAGTCTTAACATCAAACTTATCCCATCCTATCCCATCAACCAATGGTTCTAACCCCCAGATTCTTGATTTTGCCCTCTTGCCAAGACAAGCCGGTAACTCAAAATCGGCCATTGTTCTTCTATTTACTAAGATACCGGGACAGTCCAAATCTGAGTTTTTCCTTCTTTGTATCCCTCAGAGAGATATGTTGAAGCCCTAATCCCTGGTAGCTGGTACTCATTGGAAATCGTCTTTGTAGATGTAATCAAGTTAAGATGAGGTCAAACTCAATTAGGGTGGGCCCTGATCTAATATGACTGATGCCCTAACATGGAGAGAAAACAGAAACACAGGGGGAGGGGGATGCCTTGCAAAGAGGTGGGCACAGACTCAGAGCGAAGGCAGCCATGTGCAGGTGGAGGCACAGGTTGGAGTCATGTTGCTCCGAGAGAGAGAGAGAGAGAGAGAGAGAGAGAGAGAGAGAGCGAGCACCTGGAATCCCCAGAAGTTTGAGGAGGCAAGAAGAGCTCTTCCCCAGAGTCTTTACTGGGAGCATGGTCTTACCAACACCTTGATTTTGAACTTCTAGCCAGTAGAACTGTGAGAGAATAAGTTTCTGTTGTCTTAAGCCACCCAGTTTATGGCAATTTGTTACAGGACCCACAGGAAACACACATAGAAACTCAGACAAGACATGGCACAGTTGGCCCTGTGGTCGGGCCCTGAAGTTCAAGACAAGCAGAAGCCATCCGCCCCAGCTCTCTGTTTGGAAATACTCCCCTAGAGTTTAATACTGCATTACAGGTGCAGAACAGTTTCCACGTGTTTATCTTCACAACTCTACAAGCAGTACGGTCCCCTGAATTTTACAGCTGAGCTAAGAAAGGCTGGATGTTGAGTGTCTTCATCAGGGACGCAGCTGGTGGGTGGTAGAGTCCAGCTCATTCTTGGTTCTTTTGACTAAAAGACAAAGGCCCTGTCCACTCCCCTACCCTGTCTAAGTTGCATAGTGAAAACAAGTCCCTTGAATATACCTCATTTCAATCCTCTCCATTGTCCACATGTACACAGCTGGACAGGTGAACTCAGGACTGAAATTAAGAACTTGAGCTTAATCAGATCAGTGAAAACAAGCATGTGCCAGGCTCCTTGGCCTTGCTGAAATTGACTGGAGTGCTGTGCACCTCCCTCTATCTCTGCAGTTACTACTGTAGTCCACGTTCCATCATCTCTCAACAAGGCCAGGGCACCGGGCTCCTGTTGTTCTGCTTCTGCCCTTGCCCATGACCATGTACTCACAGCAGCCAGAGGGAGCATTTAAACATATAATTTACTTAACACCGGTTCCTTACAGAGCCTTCCATTATGCACAAAAGAATACTTACCTTGAACTTCAAGGTCCTGCCAAGTCCTCTGACTTCATTTCACGTCTCTCTCATTCCTTGCTCACTCTTTTTCAGCCTCACTGGTCTTCATTTTTCCCTTGGCCATGTTAAGACCATGCTGCTATGGGACTTTGCACTAGCTCTTTTCTATGTCTAAGCATTTAAGTTGCAACTCAGAGATTTCCACTTTAGAGAGAGGTCTCTCTTGAATACCCTGCCTCGAGTGGTAGTCCCCACCCAACTCTCTACCCCATCTACTTTGTCTACCCCATCTACTTTGTTTTATTTTGTTCAGGGAAATTCTTACTCTTTCAAATGATTTTATTTATAAATTTATTTCAGTGTTTGTTGTCTGTCTCCTTTACAAGTATCTAATATTCATGATTGCCCGAACCTTGTCCATATTTTTCTGTGCTCTATTTGCAGACCATAAATGAGGCCCAATAGAGAGTAAATGCTAAGTAAAAGTGCATTGAATTACCAACTGCAATAAGCAATAATAGCCAAGTTTTACAGAGCTTGCAGTGCATTAGATATGATGTAATCCTTACATGAATGATCTCGTCCACAGAATCCCAATGAGTTAGAAATGATTCTTAACCCCATGTAAGAGATGAGACACCACGGCTGGGAGGGATTAAAGGACATGCTCAATCAAGGTCACACAGCGTCTGAGTAGCAGCGGCAGGACTCGAACCCAGATGTGTGAATGGCAAGCTTATTCTCTTGCACTAATATGCCCTGCTTGGTCTGAGTACAGACTGGAGTTGCTTCTTCTATGGCAGCCGATGACCATGTCAGAAAGCAAATGCTAGGTATTCAGGCTGTGATATATATATTTTTTCTTTTTTAATGTGAGTTGACCAGCTCAGTACATGGAGTCAGGGAAATGGTCCTATTCTTGGCAATCCTATTGGTTTAGGGCTCCATTCTGACATCATTCATTTTGGTGCTTTATGGATTGGGGGCACACGACCCAGACAAATCGGTGGATCCCCTGACAGTAGAGAATTCTTGGAAACAAAGAGGGTCATGGTGGAGTATTGTTCGATGCTTCCCCTCCTCCTCATATGCCTCCCATTAATTTCCACTCCTGCGTTAGCAAAGCTGGCTGGGACACAGGCTCCATTTAGCAAAACGATGAAACACAAACGTTTATTGAGACTGTGCTTCGAATCAACAGGGTTTCCCTCAGATTGAGTTGCGGCCAATTATCCTCCATGCAATTATGGCGGTCCCAGAAGCAAGCAGATGGGGAAGAGTTTTGTTTTCCAATGGAGGAGAAACCAATATGCAGGAAGAAAAGGCAGCTTGTTCATTTGAACAGACTCCAGGTGGCGGGTCGCCAAAAGGCAAAGAGCTGGGGAGCCGGGTCTGGCCCTGGATCAGTCGGCTGCCCACAGACCAGAAGAACCACGGAGACAACAGGGCTCTGCCAAGGGAGGGGCGGCCCACAGAGGCCCTCGGATGTCAGCCTGCCGACCTTGACGTTTTCGGAACCTCAAGTGCTGCTATTTTGCTGTTGCTCAACACTGACAAGTTGGTGTGTTTTATTAAAGAAAATTCAAGGGAAAAGAAAAGCAAAAGCCCAAGCCATATGGCAAACCTCCACGGACAGCTTTGATCATTTGACGTTTCACAAAACCTAAAAGATATTTCCCTTTTCTTGAGGCTGAGGTTGTCCTACCCTGCTGCCTCTCGATTTGGCCATTCACGAGAGAACCAAGGATGCTATTGAGTGATGATCATAATTACTTCTGTCTGAATTTTTATTTATAATTATCAGGTGCACCTAGGGCTCAGTCAAAAGTTGTCCATATTGCCAGGCCCAGGATAAATTGTCCCCCCTTCGACAAGAAGGGGGCGTGATCGAACCCAAGGCGTGTGATTGGGAGTGTGGGAATGATTTACTCAGTAAATAAATGGAGGTAATAGAGGTATCACTAAATGCAAAAATGAAATGCAAAAATCAGCTCAACCCATAAGCCAAATGAAAGTGGCTTGAATTTTAGTTATCACCACTTAGTAAGTAATGACTTACAATCCTGTTTGAAAAGAGTGGCCATTTTCCCTAGGTAAATAGGTGGGAAAAACTCTTATATGACCTCAGTTTTACTCCCTGTTTAGTCACAGAAAGCTGGGTAAATTGGGTCAAATCGCTTGAACTGTCCGAGGCTGGATTTTGTCCTCCAGATTGAAGTAGCGTTCTCAGATTCTGGGATGAGTTCATTAATGGATCCTGAAACATGCATTTTTGGTTAGAGGGGAGGAAAATAGCCTGATAAATGCTGGGTTTTTTAAGGGGCTGACTCACTCGGTAAGCACCTAAATGAGGTTGCCAGAGAGCATACTGATGATTGCACAAATGATTGCTGCAACTGCACGTCTCTTACCTGAACGGATGCTGCGGGGATTTGCTAGGATATGCAAACGGAGGCTGGCCATGCAACAGCATGGACAAGATGGATGGCGTCTATTTTGATGGCAAGGGGAATAAAGGCCAGGGAACCTCTCAGAGGCAGGAAGCAATTTTGGAAGTGCTGCAAAAGACAATGATACTGTTCTTGGTTTAATAGGTGATCTACCCATGAAATAAAGCTGCAGGGCCACATTTGTCTTGGTTAATAATGTCAGCGGAATGAGGAGGTTTAGCTGTAATAACAGTAATAACTGTGTCGATGTAACTGCTGGGCTGAATTTCCATCTGCAGCCTCATAATATATGACCTTTGTTATGCCTCTACCTGTTGATTTTTTAAAGGCAAAATTGGCTTGTCTGTTCTGCTCAGGGCACGGAGGCTGAGACAGTCCATTTTCCCTGGGTAAATCAAGGTCTTATGGGCGGTGATTCAATCTCACATGTGTTTTTTTGGACTTTATTACAATTGCAGAGAATGGAAGAAGAACATTAACAGATACATTGTTACTTTGCTACTGAATCAGGTGGACTTAAGCTGGACATTTTTATTTGCTTTTGTCTTTCCTTTTTTTTTTAATCCCCCATCAAACAAACACAGATACCTGCATTTTCTTTCTATGACATGTTTCCTGACCGGCCCGGATGCAGTTAGCCCTCCCTACTCTTGGGGACGTGTTTTTTTGTATTACACTTGTCATACTGTTTTGACATACATTTGTTAACATGCTGTGTCTCCACGCCTGGGCTGTGAGTTCCTTGAGGGTGGAGACTAGATCTTGCTCATCTCAGGATCTTAATACTTGACAAGGAGTCCAGCTGGAAGATGGTTGAATCGTTCACGGTTTTCTAATTTATCATTAGTGAACATAGGGTCATAGCTCCTGTTTATTAAATAGTAGCCTTGAACTTGGGCCAACCCATGGGAGACTGGCATTCCCATGGTCCAAGGGCAGTGACAGACACCTTTGTCATTATCATTCCTTCGCTGCCATGCCCAGGCTCTTACACCACTTCATTTGCTTATTTTTCTAACCCATTGTCCTTTCCCTCCGCTAATAGTATTTTTTTACCTTCCTCCATTTTGTTCCTTTCACTACCGCTTTAATGTTCCCTCTTTATTTCTCTTTCCCTCCATTTGAGGCTGTAAGGTGGTCTGTGACTTATGCCGAAACCTATTGCTTAGCTTAAACAATACTGAGCATTTCCCTGGCAGGCCTGATCAGGTACATTTGTCTTTCTCAAACTTGAGGTCTTGGGCTTGGGGGTTCCAGAAGCCCTCAGGTGGGCATGCTGTAATTATGATAAAATGTAAATAACAATGTATCTAATGCCGTAAGGCATATATAATTAGGAAAGGGGTATAGATGGTGAGTGCTGTGACTTCAGAGGACACTGATCTCATTATAGGGGAAATGGAGAGATTGCTGGACAAGAAACTTCAGCTGGCCCTCAAACAATCCAGCAGAGCTCTGGATTCAATGGGCTTGGGTTTCACTTTTGCATCCGGCACTGATTAAGCAGAGTGAGCTCAGGCAAAGTCACGGTTCTTTCCAAGCCTTAGTTTTTCCATCTGTAAAATGAGGATGGTGACAATAATAATGATATTATTTTATGTTGCAAGGATTTAAAAAGAACAGTAAGAGTAAAATACATAGAATAGTACTTGGCTCGTGGTCAGTATTCCACACACAGGAACTATTATTCTTAAAGTATTAACTGTATGTTACTTTTTGTTGCCCTTACGGGTATAGGTACATTATAGAGTATAATGCAAAATTCACCTAAGTGTCTGAGATAAAACAAATCTTCAGAGAAGCTTTGAACCTGTGGTGATAGGCCTCAGGTGCTGGACAGTCTGTCCACTCTCCTCTGACCTGATGGGCACTGGGTCCCATGGAATACTTTAGAAGCACAGCCTGGAGTGGAGAAATCATAATTAGACACATTGAATGGGAAAGTGCAGAGTTCCCTGGCCTTTTGGAGAGAAGGCAGTGATGATGGGTCATTTCTATTGACTATAATGGGCACTGCCCATTAGGCAGTGGCCTTGTTCTTAAGGATGAAATGATGAGCAGCTACAGCCTGTGGCCCCTGGCCCCCCTCCTTGACTCCTTTTAGCATCTCTCATACCCAGAGTCTCAACCACCCAGCTCTCTCCAACTGATCAGGCTGCTGCCATCTTCCTCACTCTTATGATTAGTCATCTATGCTTGTCCATCTGGCTCAGGACACTGTCCATCCCATTTTCCACTTCTGTCCCTACCTCTAGCATCCTCCCTATCCCCAAGAGGACTTAGTAACTCCAATAAATTAATTTGTGAAAAGTAGCCAATGAGTGATACTGCAGGCAACATGTGATGCCTTTAAGGAAATAGAGTTGATTCTTCTTATTCATGGCAGTTATGTTTTATAAATTCACTGTCAACACTGAGTTAGAGAGTACTGAACCACTGGTCCTAGGAGAGACACAGGGTTAGGTTCCTGTGAGCCTCTGGCCACATTTTTGACAACCAGTCAATATATAACATTGTTTTATGTGTGTTTCTGTTTAAAGGCATCTTAATTTATATATATTTGATTCATTGTCACTGAACTTGTGGCCAATAGCACTGTAACTCATGTCTGAATGAGGCTTATCTAACACGTGTGCTTTTCCATATCATAGCTTTTTCATGTGCCTAGGGATACTAGACAGAACTTTAGCGCTACACTGGGGGAGGTCATTTCCAATTGCAAACTCACCAGTGAATAGCGCAAATGTGAAAAGCGTGCCACTGAATAGATCCTGCTACCACCACCAAGAGCTACCAAAGAAAGAAAGCAGAGCCTCCCTGTGTTGTACCTCAGCTGGGAGCATCAGAAGACTCAAATTTTTTGTCATCATGTACATGTCTACGAACAACCATGACAGTACCCCAAGGATTGATTTTGGCCAGTAGGAAAATTCTCATATACTGACCCTGCAAATAATGATAGGTTATAAATGCATTTTCACAGGGTTTAGGCTACAAAGGAGCATCTCTTCCAGGAATGTCAGGACGGAACACCCTCTGAGCGTCAATGCCATCTTACAGGCAAATGGGCGTAAGTGCACGTCCACTTTCCAGTGTGGTTAAGAGCACGGGGTTTGGAGTCAGTCACACAGGCCTCCCCATTATTAGCTGTGTGATCTCAGACAACTCAACTTCTTTGTATCACATTCTATGTATAAGATATAAATTATTGGGGAATTCTACTAGTATTTATGTTCATCCCTCAGAAAACTGTTGACAAGACTAACCAATTCATGCGAAGGGCTACCAGACAACCATATCTGGATATATTATAAGCACTTGACAAATGTACCAATTATACCTTGCCTCTATCTTTGATTGTCTTCTCTCTTTGTCTAAAGCCAGCTAACCCTGGTCTATGCTTCAAAGCCAAACTAAAGTGTTCACTCCACTATTTCGCTGTGGAGTTCTTCCTGGAGAGGACTCTGTGTCTTCCGAAACCGTAGCCCTGACTGTCCATAGGTTGTCTGACAGAGTCAGTCACACCGTCTTTTGTGCCCTGATCGCTCAGATATACTAAAACAAGTCCGATGTCTGCGATGCGCAGCACTCCATGCAGTGCTGCGTAGGGCTCCTGACCTCAAAGAGCTGGCAACCTTGGAACCATTTCTGATTATGTTCATATTTGCTTAGTGCTTTCCAATGGCTTTTCTATGCCTCTTTACCTCATTTGTTCCTTGACATTTACATGTCCTTCCTCTATAAGGTGAGCACGACAAAGTTCAGTGTCTCCATTTTACAAATGAGCAGACTGATCATCAGAGAAGTGAACGTTCCAGGTCACATGGCAACTTGAGTGCAGTGTTGACGATGCTAGTGATGATGTTGATGGTGATGATGATGACATGACACATTACTTGCAGGGAGACACTTCTTGTTTCCCTGATGTGTGTGTGAATTCTTTTTGCCAGTGACCTCCAGCTTCCCTAAGAAAGACCTTGAATCTTTCTTCTCTAGTCCAAGTTCACTGCCAGCTGATGGATTAGTTTGGCTTTATCATTACTACCCAGATATGAAAGTGAAAACTCCAGCGGGGGATCCGCCAAAGATTCCAGCCAATATCTGACAGCGACTGTTTGAAATTCCAATTCTGATGTTGATGTTGGCCGTAAAAACAACAACATCATGGGCCATTGCACAGAAAGAAAGAAGGAGGCCGGGCAAAGAGAGTGGACAGCAGGAAACACAGCAGGAAACAGAGATGATATAAATATTTGTATCTGTTGCCTCTGGTCATCCTTTTTGAGACTGAGATTTCACATCGACTGAGCTTCCTTCATCTCAGCATTCAGTTTTGTACTCTTCTAGTATCAGACATTTAAACCTTTGTTTCAATTTAGGTCAAAACCACTCGAGCAGAACCCTGAGTTAATGTGTAAATTTTTCCCTAGGGTATCCCTCATTTTGGAATGAAAGGCTGAGTCCCATCTTAAAAGAATTTCAGGCATTAGTGAGCAGGCTTGTGGGTGGGGAAGGGGTGGTTAGCAAGGAAAACTTTCCAAGTATTATTCCAAGAAAATATCATGCATATCAATGGAGTATACTCTGCTTTGTCATTTTTGAGTCTCAATGTTTGCAATATTCTCTATTATTCTACCATCTGTCTCTTAGTCTGTCATTTCTAAAGGCAGGAGGGGGTAGGTAGAGGGTGAGTGGAAGAAGACTGTTCTTCTATGTCTTAGCCCTTAACATTCAAGGATGCTAGGATTCCACCTCCCATCTTAACTCTTCACTATTCTTTCCAAACTCCAACACCTTTGTGTGTATGTTATTAATATTTTTTAAATTACTACATAGAGGGGAGGAAAATAAGGAAGGAAAAATGTCTCTCCTTGCCCCCTCATACCTTCCTCTTGTCTACTTTTTGTATCTCTTGTCAACTATGTTTTGAACTATCAATCTTCAGCATGTATTGACATTCCTCTCCCAACACTTCTGAAAAGGTAAAAAATTAGCGTACTATCCACTCCCTCTGAACTGTTCCTGTTTTTTAATTCATAAGATTAATTCGCAGTTTTTCTCCTGGTTACCCTTGCAAATTTAAGTAATATACTTCAACTTCTGTCACTGGGTCCATCGGCTCCAGTGATACAAGGACTATCACTTTGTTGTAGATGCCACTGGCAGAAAATAGTCTCTGCTGGAGAGGCCTTGGTGCAAGTCCAGCCCTCGGTTTTGCACTGTGGGATCTGCATATCCAGGAAAACTGCCTGTCACCAGGTTGGTGATAAAAACTTTGGGACAAAGACACATTGGAAACCAATATCACAGAAGGTTTAGTAAAGTTAAAACTGATAAACTCAGAGTAAAAAAAAAATCAACATGATAAACAGTAATTGGGAAAATCACTCACTTAAAAAAGAAACACTATCCAACAATTAGCCGAATTAGCATCTCTATTGATTCTTGGAAGTATTTTCTCCCATTTAACCTACTCAGATCAATTAGCTTGGCATCTGCCTCCAACTTCATATATCAATATAACTGTTTTCTTCCCAGCCTAACGGCTTAGGAGGTAATGGGAGGGGTGGACCATTTTCCAAGACAATACCTCCCTTCCTGGAGAAATGGAGAAGTCAGATTTTTTCCGGAAGAAAGTGGTACATCCCTCCTATGGTGCCTAATACACTGGTGGTTAAACAATTAACGTTTATTTTTGGATACGGAGTTAATTACTTTGAAAAGTCAGTGATACGCCATTGACAAATACTACCCTAAAAACCCTTAGAAATAACAAGGCAGTCACTCAGAACAGCGAAAATGGCAACATTTGACATTTGTTATTGCAGAAATTATAGTCCTCCTGCAAAGTTACCTGATCTTTCTCATCTTAATTGAACCTTAGCAGGGCTGGCCTTAGAAGTTGCCTGGAATGTGGACTGAGAGCCCCATGGTTTTCCTTGGTAGGCCCAGTGAGTATTCCCCAAATGCCTGGATTAGCTGTCAAGCACCTCTCCCTCAATTGTTACATCCCTTGATTTTAAATTCTGTTTAGGAGCTAGGCTGGCCCCAAATATCAAAGCAAACCATCATAATGGCCAATAAGTGAATGGGAACTTGATTTCCTTTCTGCAAAATTTAGACACCTGTTAGAAGAAAAGGATCACAAACACTAGAGAAGTTGTGGAACATGTGTGTTACACAATGTACCACTTACATGGCCATTAAAAATAGTATCTGCACATAATATTGAATGATACCAAAAATGATGCAGTCTATGGGTAGGTGTAAAAAGGCAGGAAGCAGAACTCCCTGAGAATCTAATTTTATTGAAAACAGTCACATATGGATCATCAGAAAAAAGACTGGAAAGAAACATACTACATTTACCTCTGGAAAGTGCGTTTATGGATGATTTTTTGTTGCTGCTGTTTACATTTTTCTGCATTTTCAAAATCCTTTAACGTGTATATCTTTTATAATCTGAAGGAGTAGACTGTATTTTAAATAATTAAAGGGACATTTAATTTAAGTAATTGAAGGTTTAGAAATTCAAGGGCCCCGGGCTCGCCTGCCCCATCCTTTTTCTACCCACTACTGCACAGCCTGTCCCAAGCAAGGAGCTTGGTATCTCCACACTTCTCCTTGACGTGAAGAAAGGCCGCTATCTCCCTTTCTTTCCCATTAGAGGGACATAATGCAGAATGATAGAATGAGGCCTATTCAAAAACATTCATTACTTTGTAGGACAAAAGGTTTATATATTCTTTTAATACCGTGTGTCCTTAGTGATGGTGGGTCAGTGAGAGGCCCAGCGGGAGACAGAGGGCCTGTCCACGAGGGATCGTTGACAAGAGAATCTTCAAGGGGCGGCGTACAAAGGTGGCAGCAGACTTGAGGGAAACCAGCAAGGTGGGACTTGGGGGAGCCTCTGTGGAAGCGGGCACTGTCTGTCTTTGCTGTGACAGGCATTCAGTGGAGTGTACAATACCACAAATCGTAATGAAGTATGGAGAGGCTCAGCAACAGAGAGAAATCTCAAAATAATTATGTTAAATGAAAGAGTGCATACTCTCTGATTCCATTTCTGTTAAATTCTAATTAAGGTGAACCTAATCTATAGGGATGGAAATCAGATCTCTGGTTGCCTGGGCCGGAAAGGTGGGGGAACTGCAGGGGAGACAGGGTAGCGTTCGGTGGTGGTGGCACGTTTTCTTTCTTGACTGAGGTGATGGCTACACAGGTGTGTACATTTGCCAAAACTCATTCAATAGGTCAAGTAAAAAGGTTTTTACTACATACAAATAAAGTTGATGGAGAGAGGGATGGACGGAGGGAGGGAAAAAGGAAGAACGAAGGAAGGAAGGAAGGAAGGAAGGAAGGAAGGAAGGAAGGAAGGAAGGAAGGAAGGAAGGAAGGAAAGAAGGAAGGGAAAAAAGGAAGAGGGAAGTGGGGTGGGAAGAAGGAAGGAAGGGAGGGAGGGAGGGAAGGAGAGAGGAAGGGAAGGAAGGAAGGAGGGAGGGAGAAAGAAAGAAGCCTGTGCTAACAATTGGTCTGTAGAGAGGAAACCAGAGGCATTAAAATACCTATCCTCCATCTCCCCACTCCACAATCCTTGCTGCTGCCTCTCAGGGCTACCCTACCTGGAAGCCAGAGGACAAGGGGGCTTGTCGAAGCAGGATTTAGAGGTCAGCCTCCTGGGGCTCAGGACAGAGTGGAGGGCAATTCTGTAGAAGCAAGCGGAGAATACACAGCGCCCATGTTTCCAGGCAGTGTGAGGCCCTTAAGGAACCCCTGGTGGAAAAATACCAGGTAGGAACGTACCTCTTGAGTAAAAGACTTGCAAACGGGACAATTGACAACACAGGGCATAATCGGGGGGCCCTGCATATGCTAGGAAAGTACAGTGTGAGACTGTAAATGCTTCAGTCTGAACCTCTGTCTCAAGTGGTCACGCTCAGCAGCAGAACCCCTGCCTGAGGGTCCCAAGGGGCATGTGGAGCCAGGCCTGCCCATCTTTCTGCAGGTCAGTGTGAGAGGTTAGGACCCTCTCCACACAGCCTGGTGCTCTTAGTGATTCATTAGGTGTCTGTGGTCCCTTTGTCTCCATTTACTTAATATTTTATTTACCTTTGTCACAGAGGAATTTATATTTGAATTCAATGGATGACTGAAATGTGCTATCACATACAATTTTTAATGCTAAATAACAATACGTTTATTTATTTATTTTTAAGATTTTATTTATTTTAGAGAAGGGAAGGGAGAGAGAAAGGGAGGGAAAGAAACATCAATGTGTGGTTGCCTCTCATGTGCCCCTTGTTGGGGACTGGGCCTGCAACCCAGGCATGTGCCCTGACTGGGAATTTAATTGGCGACCATTTGGTTTGCAGGCCAGCACTCAATCCATTGAGCCACACCAGCCAGGGAGCAATACATTTTTTTAAAAAGTTATGACACTTTCAAGTTTAGGAAGACAAAATGCAAAACATAATGCTTCGCATCTTTGGAAGGATTCTATGAAATTGTGATGTGTACACACGTGTTATTGGGACATATAGGGCTTGCTTCCTCTTCATCAAAAGGCCCCAGGTTGCTCTTTTAAAAAAATTTTGTTTAGACTGTAGTCTAATTTGTTTTCATTTGTCTTCTGTGTGTCAGACTAGTGTCTCCCAGTACCTACAACTTGTCTGACTAGGCAACTGTTGGAGCTTAATCTCAGGAGGACTGGAAAAGTAGATTCCCACTTGGGTTAGAGTTACGTGTAAACCGCAGGTAAATGGGAACCCGCAGACTAATAGACACACGTAACTTGGCAACACTCATTTTGCCTTTTTAAAGACTCTGTGAAAGGTTTTTTGGATAAACTCTGAATTTGGAACCCCCCTTTCAGTTCTACATTTCTCTATTTCCATTTCACCGCATCCCATTTCTCAAGTTTCACCATCTCTTATGTTAACTACCTATTTTACGAGGTCGTCTTTTAAGCTTATTTTTCTCCACCTGACCTTGATTCCTGTTTCCACATGTGTTTGGGGGATGTGGACAGTACGTCTGAGGTCTAAGCATAAGCATATTCTGGTTGATGTTATAGGTTTCGTTGTAGTCACGTGCAATCAGAAATTCCTGCCTGTAAGGTTCCACTCTTTTAACAACCACTAACTTGCTTTTCTGTGGGATCCTTGTAGTTGACTTTCTCTGCAGTTTTCACATATAATGATCCTATTTTTGGAAGGATGGTAAATGAAACTACAAATATTTTTTAGTTTATTTAGATTAATTATTATGAACCTAAAGGTTGGACCATATAAAATCTTAACAAGGTAGATATCATGATGCTTATTTTATTATTATAGAAATTGAGGACTTGGAGAGATTTATTTGCTTTTTCCAGATATGTTCGTTAATCAGCAGAGAGCCAGGAATTATATACACGTGTGTCTGGCTCAGAAATCTTTTAAAAATAATTATGAGATTTATAAAGTTTTCTTTTGTCCAGAATTCTACATGGAGACATCCATGAGTGGTGGGAAGGTCTGTGCCTTCTAGATTGGAAGGCCCACTTTGGAGTCAGAGGCTGTATTGTATTCACTTTCTGACACATAGTGTCATCAAAAAGTTTGTTAGTTAAATAAATAATCTGATTTATGCTGTTATATTTCTGTAGATTTAGATGGCAGAGTAAAATAAAAAGAAGTTGCTTTTATAAAGCTCTGATTTTATGTTTCCACTGTCAGTAAAGAGCCACAAGATATTTACTTGGTTATTCAAAGAATATTTATTGAGCAGCTACCAAGTGCCATATATCAGTGTATTAGTAATCTATTTCTATATAACATGTTATCCCCACACTTAGTGGCTTGAAACAACACACATTCATTATCTCAGAGTGTATGTGCTTTAGGCATCTAGGAGCAGATTAGCTGGAATCCCCTGCCTTGAGGTCTCTCACAGGGCTGCAGTTCAGGTATCTTTTGGGACTGTAGTCATCTTAAGCCTCAGTGGAGGAGGCTGCCCTTCCAGGTTCATTCACATGGCCCTGGGAGGCCTCAGGTTCTAGCTGGATGTCAAGTGGAGACATCAATCCCGTGTCATGTGCCATTTCCTTAGGCGTACCCAACATGGCAGCTTGTTTCCCCCAGAATGAAGACTCCAAAATAAACGGAGGAAAAAGAGAGACAGAGAGAAGGGCAGTTTTAAATCACTGGGCCCAGCCAACCCTCAAAGGGAGGAAATTACACAAGGTCGGGAATATCAGGAGGTAGGCAGCATTGAGAGCTGTCTGAGAGGCTGTCACGATCAATCCACTCAGTTAACAAGTATTTGGTGATTGAGGACCAACATGGCACCCAGAATTGATGAGGAGGTTTTGTGTGGCAGTGATGAGTGGGCTCTACAGCAGTCAAAAGCCTGGTGAGTTATTTCCTCTCCCAAAGAAGATGGCAGTGAGTTGTAGAAATGGCCGATAACCAGCAGAAATAGTTAATTAATGCAACTGTGCATGTAATTCCTTGTAAAAATAAGTGGGTCTTGCTTCCGACCGATGAAACATGCATCTGAACACCTGTGGTTTAAACTAGGAAATTGAAAGTCCTGAAAGAAAGATGCACAGAAGTGCAGAGGAAGGGAAGATGTCTGGGGAATTAAGGTACTAATAAAAATTTTCCTGGGAACCCAGTCATAACTTTTAGGTTTCAAAGAAAGGCTCCTAATTACTTTCATAAATTTAATTACTTATTTTCTGTGCACCTCTTGTGTATGAGGCGCTGGGCAAAATATTGCAAACAGAAGCTCCTTTGTGCATCCAATGACCCTGAAGGCTGTTGTTATCACTCCCGTATTTATGGGTGAGTTCCCTGAGACTCAGTCATACCAACCGGCATGCCCCATGGTAGAGCTGGCATGTAAGTTTGCCATGTCATGTTGTAAGTGCAATATCATTCATTCTTTTTTTCCTTTTATTTATTCAGTATTTCTATTTGAATAAAAATGTTCCAGGGTCTATTTAAGGCCTTGGAGATACAGAGATGAACAAGGTAGAAGAGGGCCCTGGTGTCTTACTGGTTTACATTCTAGTTGGAGGAGGGGTGGGTTGGGCAGACAATTAAAAATTAAATAAACCAGGAAAAAATGGGTAGGGATGTGTGACTTATCTCTCTTGCTCCATTGGAATGTAAACTCCCTGAGAAGAAAGACTGTTATTTTGGCATTGTGTCCCACAGTGCCTGGGAGAGTTCTTGCAATGAGTAGGCGTTCAGTCAGTATTTTTAATAGGCCAAAAATCACAATAGCAAAGGATAGAATGTATCAAGAAGAAAATAAAATGACGTGACAGAGGGGGACAGAGGAATTACTACCAGGGAGTGCCTCATTGAAGACTCCGACAAGATTTGAGCTGAGTACTGAAAGATAGAAGGGGCTGGCCCTGCAAATATCTGGATGAAGAGTGTTCTAGACAGAAATGAACAGCTAGAGCAAAGGCCCTGAGGTGGGAATAGGCTTGGTGATTTTTAGCAACAGAAAAGAGGTGGCCATGGAAAATAAGGTATGTAAGAGGATGGGCAAGGCAAGAGGATGGGAGGCCCAGGAGGCCATCGGGTAGATTTTGGATTTTATTTTCAGTGGGTTAGAAGTGACTGGAAGGTTTTAAATGGAAAACAAAACAATTTTTGCAATAGTCTGGATGAGAAGTAAAGGAGGCTTACGGGACAGAGGTGGAAATGGAGGGAGGGGGCAAACATTACTTGTTGACCAGATGCCTATTCATGGTTTGAATATGGGCAGGCAGGTGTCGAAGAAAATTTACAAGTCACGGATGACTCTTAACTTTCTAACCTTGTTTTTTAGGGGGAAAGTGTGGTGATACTTCCTCAGATTTAGAAGATTAAAACAGAAAGCTATATTAGCTTCCTAGGGCTGCCTTAACAAAGTACTATAAACCGAGTAGTTTAAACAGCAGAAATTTATTGGAGTAGAAGTCCAAGATCAGGTGTTTGTAGGGACAGTTTTTCCAGAGAGCTGTGAAGGAGAATCTCTCACCTAGCTGACAGTCCTTGGCATCCCTTGACTTGTAGATGTATCACCTGCATCTCTGCATTTATCTCTGCATGGAGTGAGAAGGCTGGGAAGCAGGAAAGGAACCCACAGTTTCTGTATTGACTATGTTAAATAAAGTCTGACTATTAGATCCAAGGAGTGATGTCGATAACGACAGGAGAGCAAAGAAGAGGCAGATTACCGGCAGGAGTACTTCGTGGAGGAGGGCCTCAGGCATGGGCAGAGTTTTGGCAACATTAACTTCCAGGCTCTCTGGGATTCCCACACCATTTGGATAAGTAAATGGATAAGTAGATATAACTACAAAGAAACATTTATTGTTTTTCCCTTCACAGAGGGAAAATTGAGCCAAGGAATGATTAAGCATGCTATTCTGATAAGTCACTTTAGCCATTTCCAAATGGAGCTGATGTCCACCCAGTAGGGAATGCTGAGTTAGGAATAATCCTTGCTTCCCAGGAAAAGCATCTCTCTTCCTGTCTCTTGTCTTCACTGCAGTGGTTTAGTCTCATCCATGTCCAGGAATATGCAATGAGGGGACTGGAGAAAACCAAACCACTGAACTGGGAATGACTCCTACCTCTGACACGGCATGACTAAGTATGACTTGAGGCATCTGCTCAAAATTTTAGTCTGATCACGTCACTCCCTTGAGTGGAGATCTTTAATTGCTTCTGTTGCTTTTAGACAAAAATCCCAACCTTAAACGTTGCCTAGAAGAACTAACCTGTGCTGGTGCTGCTGATTCTCTTTCTTCCTCTGCAGCCTAGCCTCACTGGCCTTTCTGGGTTTCCTATCCCCACTCCCAATGCAACTTGCTCTCTTTGCTTCAGGGACTTAGAATGCACCGCCAGGACCTCCCTTGCAAAATTGGGTTTTCTTGTCCTTCTCTCCTTTTGATTAGTTCCACTCATCCTCATGATGATTGAAGTGCCTATGTTTTTAGGGGGGCATAAGAAACATACTTCATCCTCATCATTTGACATTCAACACTTGTCTGCTTCTTCTATTTGTAATAACTTTAAAAAAGTCAGTAGGCTTTAACAAAAAGGGATGCGTATATAACCCAGGCAGTTCTAGGATATTTCCTGCGTCACCACTAGGGGGAGGGCTGCACTGCCCAAGTTTTCTTCTTGGGAGCTTTGATTACAGGTTATTTGATGGAATAAAGTGTAAAAGAGGAAATTAAGGGCAGGCATCCAGCTGCAGTGGAGAAGTAGGAAATACAGGCAGTATTAGTGCTGGAGGGTAACAAAACAGAGCAACATGAGACAAAATCAGAGAGGAATGGCCGTTGGTGATTACAGGGGTTGACATCTTTGCAGAGGGTCCTGGTAGAGGCTTCTTTGCTTGCTATTCCTTGTTGCCTCCATTCTGAGAAAACTAGAGATAATAGGATAGAAGGCTCAGGTGAGGATTTTACCACGCTCTTGATCTGTAATCTGCTGACTTGATTTTTTTTTTTTTTTTTGCACACCTGGGACAAGTTGAGAGGGAGGATGTTAAGAGCTTGGGCTAGTGGTTGGGTTACCTTGAACAAGTTACACTATTTCTCTGTGCTTTGGTTTCATTATCTACAAATTGATAATATTAGTTGTAGGAGGGTTATTGTGAGAGTTAACAACTAAAAGCAATATCGTGCTTATTACATCGGGATTATTCTAAGAGCTTTATGTATGAGTCCTTTAGTTCTTGCAGCAACCCTAGGCATAGATATCATCATCATCATCATCATCATCATCATTGTTTCAAAGCTCAAGAAACTGAGACAAAGAGGAGTTTAGACATTTGCCTAAAGTCACATAGTTGCAAGTGGCAGAGTCAGGATTTGAACACCCCATGCACTTAGAACAATGCCCAGCTTAAATTAGGCACTTTAAAAGGTTTAGAAATTGTTCTACTTACTGGGAAGCCTCTGCCTCACTTATTTGGTGGTTCAAGAGCCAGACATCTATTTTTTCACAATCTGATTTTGTGTGAGAGGAAGTAGAGAGAGGTAAAGGGTGGTAGGGGAGAAACTCTCTGATGCTTGGCGTGTTCAGCTTCCTGGGCTAGTTTTTGTTGATTTGTGGGAGGATTCTGGGATGCCTGCGTTCAAGCAACTCTATTTCAGAGTCTGTTTGTGTGGACAGCCCGGGAAAATAGGGCTCCTCCTCATTTCTGTGTTAAACATGGTGTGGCTCCTCCACTTCCGTGAGGCCTGAGAGGATCACCGTGCTGTTTTGGCAACTCCAGCCCCTCAGCTCATGATCTGGGGAAGATGGACTTTCTGCTTCCAACCCACAGATGGATATCTTTGATCTCACTGAGGACTGTGGAGGCAACAAGAGCAGGAGAAGTTTCCAGAAGAATAGGATTTCAATGCATGGGTTGGAGTACAGCAAGAAAACTCTTCATAGAGATATGTGGCACAAATGGAAATCTCTAGAAATAACTGAGGGGGAATTTAGAGGAGGGAAATCAGAACACCTTTAACGTGCAGGTGAGGCCAGCAGGCATCCGAGAGTGGTTACTCTCAAAGGAAACACTCTTAAACTCAGTCTGTTAGGTTTGGGCTCATAGGAGAAATAGGAATCTATTCAGTTTTAATTAAACCATTCTCTCTCTGTCATTGAAAGGCTATTGTATAGTGTTTATTCCCTGGGCATCTAGCCCAGGTCCGTCAGAAATCTGCATCCTTGCATCATGGTTTGATTGATGCCAGAGGAAGAAACATAGACAGACATCAAGTTACAATTTAAGTTCAATTAATGACTCAATGGAGAAGCAAAATGGTGGTCAGCACAAGTTTTGAACATATACCCTTTTAAGAAAGTGCTTAATGCCTTTCTACAAGATTTGCTACGTAAATAGAGACCGCAGGAATAAATGTTGTTAACACCCAGTATTTTTGTTACGTAAGTGAGTGATGCCTCCACCACATAGAAGGAGAAGTGTGTGGGTCGCCAGTTAAGCTCCTCCTGGGCAGGACCACATCTGTTTATCTATTCGTTTTATATGATGCCCAGAGTCCTGCTGGGTGGAAACAATACTCCATTGATGCTCCTTGAAAATGCTGATGATGGTGATTTCTTTCTGTTCACTCCCCAGAAAGCACAATTGGAAAATACATCTACCTCACCTAAAACAAATGACCCCATGAGACGGGAAAGATTTAGATGCCCCTGCTAGAGCTATGGATCAGAAGGACTAGTAATCAGCCTCAAAGATTAGAGGGAAGTCAGCATGGACTGTGGTTGCTACAAATTAACATCAAACATCAAATTTATTATAGGTTGCTCAAGGTTAATAAATTTGTAGTTCATTTCTCATTGGCAAGCTAAAGATGTAGAACAATAAATGATCAATTGGGCCACCTTCTTTAGGAGATATAACAACAAGGACTGATTCTGGAATGTGACAAGTAATAGTGAGGTGGGGGAAATTCCATGAAACGTGATGGGAGAAAACTGACACAAGGAAGGATTTGTCAATAGTCTCTCAAATGGAGAAGGTTTTACTAGTGAAGGCCTTTGGAAATCATTACGCTTCCCTGGTGTTGGACAATGACCTGCTGCTACTGAGGAAGGATGCACAGGAAGTGGTGCTCAGAAGTGTGAAAAGCTTTCTTAGAGTTATGTGGAGAAATGATTAGGAAGGTAGGATCAGAAAAACCGAGAGGGTGTCATTCATTTGCTGGCTTTACCAGAGTGATTTTTAAAATGGTGAAGTTCCAGTTCTCAAGTAGAACAGTAGTACGTCCTACGGGCTCCGATCTGTGGAAGGTGATGGGTGTAACCGAGAAGTCAGCCAACAACTTGCTATCTTTGTTCACTATGTGAGCTGGATTCGCAGCCTGGAAACTAAGCATTTAGTCCTTCATTGAATGCTGAAAGGTCAAGTGCAGGGTATAAGGCAAGTCACTTTCTTCTGCACTGAAGTTTTACTTATTTTTTTTTTAAATTAGCAAAGATTTGAGAAGTCATTTAGAATACCACAGCACAGGCAAAATGTATTTAAACAAACATCACCAACCAAACACTGAAGTTTTGAGCTAAGAAAAGCTTACCTGTGGGAACCTGGGTACATTTTAAAACAAGATAAAAAATATAGGTTAAGCAGTTTAAAAAATTAATAGTGGGATTCAGCTATAAAACATTTTAATATTGCTTTCCCTGAATTTTTGTTTCTCAAATAAAATTTTGAATTTACCATTAGAATTTGAGTTATTTATTAAGGATGAAAAAGTTTGGAGTGTAGACTTGTATAGGACAAAGAACACTGGATTGGATCTAGATTTTAACGGCTAGACAGCTGTGTGAAAATCAAAATCAGGTCAAAGACTCTCTGGAATAAATTCTCCTTTTTGTAAAGTGTACAGAATTGAGCTAGATTACTTCCAAAGGGATGCTGGGTCCTGAATTCTATGATTTGTAATGTGACATCACATATCCTCTTCTCGCTTTGGAATCTCGCAACCACGTGTGATGACGCTGTCTTGCCCAGACATTTGACAGTCCTCAGCTGCACTCTGAAGGAGCACCCCGCACCAGCACTGAACACTGATGGGCATATCAGGGGAGCAGTAACAGGAAGGGAAACACACAGGACCTTCATTCACAGATTAAAGTTCAAACACAGCATCGCAGGCAGAGAGAATTTTTAGAGACGCTTTAAAATTTTTTGAAAACACAATTCTTTAGTACACTGGACTAGACACAGCTGGGAGATGACATTGCATTTGCATATATATGTTGGCTTCTCGTAGGTGGTTGGCGAGAAGAGAGAGTAAAAGAGAAGAAGATATAAATGAAGCAAGAATAGGACGGGAAGAAGGAAGGGCCGACCGGAAAGGAAGAGAGGGACAGATAAAATGATGAAGGGAAGGCAGGTGCAGACAGACAGACTCAGTGTCCTGGGGACGAAAGAACAGCTTAGGAACCAATGGATTTGACTCTCGGTTCCGTCCTTTACTAATTGTTTGACTTTGGGAGGTTACTTAGCTTCTCTGAGCCTCAATTTTCACATCTATAAAATATGGCTAATAATGCTTGGTGTCTCATTTTCCTTACCAGAGTGCTCTTATAGAGCTGGCCTGTTAAATGGTAATTAATACCATCATTAGCTACATTGTTATGCCAATTGGTTCCTTCAACAATACAGCCATGCTCTCAGTGTGGGGGTCACTGTATTCCAGTGTAACTGGGTGGAATTTCACTTCCCCTGTAGAACAGAGAAGTGACATAATTTTGTAGAACACTTATATTTTTGTTTAAGTAGGAAAGGCAATGGAACATGTGAACATTTTCTCCTGTAGAAGATGAGCCTTCATGTGAAGAATACAATTATTATGATCATCCTATAGAACATTTCTTAAGTAGCCACTGGGTATCTGAGAAAATTCAGAGTCCCCAGTAAATATACATTCTATTCAGCATAGTGTCAAAGAATGACATTGGGGGGTGGGGGTGGGCATCACGGGAATCTTCCTTTAACTTAAATATACCTAAAATATTTTTACTTAAATGTGTAACCAATATGAAAATACTAGTAAAGCAGTTTACATTTCTTCATTTTTGCTCAATCTTTGAGATCAGTATACAATATCTTATACTTAGAGCATATCTCAATTGGGATTGGACACATTTCAAGTGCTTGAAATGCACATGTGGCCAGAGGCTACCACATTGGACACTGTAGCTGTAGACACTTCCTCTGTCAATGCGGATGATCGTCCAAGCTACAGAAGGCATTGGAATTGGTAGCCACAGCAAGTGTACCAAAAAAGGAAAACTGTAATCAAAGACTTTATCAATTAATGCTGTCAATGAAATTTTGGACTACACTAGCTAAATCCACCAAGAAGAATCTAACTTACTTTTTCCTTAAAAATGATCTGTCCACTCAAAATAGGATCTTGTTTGCATTTACCAATTTTTAAGAAAAAAATTACAAGGTTAGCATTTACCAATTTTTAAGAAAAAAATTACAAGGTTAGCATTTACCAATTTTTAAGAAAAAAATTACAAGGGTAGTTAGTATTCTATGTGGGACAGAAGGAAATATTTAGAACTCAATGACCAGGTATTTCGGGAATACAAAACGGGAGATGGGAGGCCGAGAACTGTGAGAATGCCGTCCAAGTCTTTCATCAGCAAAGCTGTCACTTCGTCAGGACGGAATCTGACAAGCACAAGACTGAGTTTGTTTTGGTTGAGAGGTTTCACTTGGAAGGTAATTTTATGAACTTTACTCAGAAATTCATGGGAAAAGGCAAGAGACAATAACACATGCTTCTGCTTCTTTTATTTTCTTATGTCACACAAACCAGTTGTCAGAACTCTTACATTTGGAGATTTTAAGTTTCACAGTGAACTAGGTAATAGTTAAAGTTGACAGGTAGGGCCAAGGAGTTTCTAGCAAATGCCAAACCTCTGACACTCAGAAGCCACAGTTATAAAATAATTTCCACTAGAGTGTTTAATAGTTTCAGAGAGTCACATGGTGTTCCAAGAACATCCTCCCCAAACCTGGACTGGACCACGACTGGCTCCATTTTTATATTTGTGTTCGATAAACCCAAAAAACCTGTTTGTGCCTGGGTTGTATGTACTAATTTTAGTCGTATTCACATCTAAATGTTGTTTCCTCATTTTGTATCCCTTGCTTGACTTTTTCATCTATACCATTGCTTTATCAAACTCTCCTTAATATTACTATAATTCTAGAACAATTAGAAATACCAGTAATTAAATTACTGAAGTCCGCCTGTGTAGAGTAAGAACATTTCAATTCTATCAGTATGGGTGTTAATTATTTTAGGCAAGCTGTCATTTAGGCTTTCTAAAGTGGATTCTGTTCTTGCAGTCAAGAACATTGCTTAGCGCAGAATTAATTAATCATTATAAATATAAAACCTGCAGCATCAGCTCCTGTGCTCAGATAGGTTTCAAGAAGCAAGGTTGAAAGAGTCAATAGGCTGCTGCAGGGAATCTTATCAGGCACCCCTCCCCCCAGTCTGATAACGGGACAGTTGAGCGATGTACTTCATTTTCTCATAGGCCGGTCAAGAATCAGTTCAAAACTAAAATGTCTACTTTTTCAGCAGAGTGTTTTTTTGGGGGGTGGGGTGGGTGGGTATTTTCTATTAGTGAAATTTTAGGAAGTATAATTCATAAGAAAATGATGAAAAATTGAAATTTATTTTAGTTTCCCTCATGCCCACCCCCACCCCCCAATGTCATTCTTTGACACTATGCTGAATAGAATGTATATTTACTGGGGACTCTGAATTTTCTCAGATACCCAGTGGCTACTTAAGAAATGTTCTATAGGATGATCATAATAATTGTATTCTTCACATGAAGGCTCATCTTCTACAGGAGAAAATGTTCACATGTTCCATTGCCTTTCCTACTTAAACAAAAAAATAAGTGTTCTACAAAAGTATGTCACTTCTCTGTTCTACAGGGGAATGAAATTCCACCCAGTTACACTGGAATACAGTGACCCCCACACTGAGAGCATGGCTGTATTGTTGAAGGAACCAATTGGCATAACAATGTAGCTAATGATGGTATTAACTACCATTTAACAGGCCAGCTCTATAGGAGCCACTCTCAGTGCTTTAAATGTAATGGCCTTGCATAAGCACTTTATGTGTCATTGTCTCACATAATTCTTACCACTCAGAAGCAAGGGGTGGGTGGTCCCCAATAGAGGAAAATTTGCTCATTTTAATGTGACTTTGCTAACACCTCAAAATGAAAAGAAGCATTTATTTAAGAATATATACTGAGGTGGGTTCTTTCCAAGGCCTTTCCTAAGAACAAGAAAAAGGCACTGCTTCTCAAGCTTCGATGTCTAGATAAACCACCTGAGCATCTGTCACACTGCGGGTCTGGGTGGGGTCTGCAGTCCTGCATTTCAAACATGCTCCCTGGTGATGTTGATGCTGCTGGTTTGAGGACCACACTTTGAGAACAGGGAGGAATCTCTATTCAAAGCAATTTTGAAGCCATAATGGCCAATAATCGTGTCATATTTTTTCCGAGAAGCCAGTTAGTAATCGCAGCTGAGGGAATCAGGCTTAGCTTGGTCAAAGGAATAACATTTGAGTTGGATAGAAGTAGATGGAGGGGGATGTTGCTTAGTCTGTTCTTAGTGGTTGAGTACTTGAGAGAAAAGATGTAGACTAGGTCCTCAGCCATATTGGCATATCTACAGGGCTTTTGACTCTCTCATGAGAGAGCCAGGGGGAATCTATATGGTTGATTGGTGTCCACACCTGCATGGGACAGTCTCTTCCAGTTGTTCCTTCTTCAGTAATTACAGCATCTGCCCGCATCAGGGCAGGTGGTAACAGAAAAGTATGATGTGGTCTCTGAGGCACACAGCATTAATTATGCAAGCTCCCCCATTTTTTAGTTTATTTTAAAAGATACCATTTTATGATTTGTCTCCCTATAATTATGTTTCAAATAGAATGTAATTGATTTTGAATCCAATTAACGGAAACCTAGTTTTAAAGGACATCTCAGTTGCTGTGACTTGGAAGTCAAACCAGCTGACACAGTATAAGTCATCAGAGGATACTTTGAATGCACTAAGTATAAGCAGATAGGGGGATTGGTGAGTGACCTATATTTAATGTTTTCAAAAATTATTTTGTAGTGCTTTGTACCTCTCAAGACTGTGTCAATGCCCTAATGATATAAATAACCATTTTTACTAGAGAAAGTTTTATGGTCTTTTGGGTAAAATTATTGGTTCTGTTTTTGAGAAAGAGACATTTTTCTGGGACACAGTTCCCCTTTGTCCATATATTGTGCCTGCAAATTATGTTTTTTTTTTCCTGCAAAGTCACATCTATTTGAGCTCCTAGAGAGGACTGTTTCAGATCATTAATTTTTCCCCCTAGACTCGGTCCAGTTACATTATGCACAAACCTAAACATTTTAATGGTTTTTCCTTGTCTATTGAATAAACTTTACAATCACGGCTCTTCACAGTACACTGTAGAGTCAAAATCCAAACTTAAGTCAAACTCTCGTACTCACTCCCTCTGCCCCTCACAACACTACTCTACACTATTGGTATTGCTCTTCTTCTGTCTGCCTAGAATGAGCCCTTTGATAGTGGGGTTTGAAAACATTTAGGAAGAACAGTCCAGAGTCGACCTGAAGCCATGTGGTGACAACAGACAAGGAGGGGAGTGGATTGGTGACATGGAAGAGCAGGGAGCCCCTGCACAGTCCTCTCATTGAGCCTGTACACAGGTAGTTCAAAAGGATGGAAAGTCCCCAAATTCTGAACAGCCAATCGAACACCCCTCCTTTATTCCTAAAAATAATGATTAAAGGATCAAACCACAAATGCCAGTGGCCTGTAGTTCAGTGGAAATTTTCACCCTTTGCATTTTAAAGTGCTGGCCTCAAGTAACATTTAAGAAGCGTAATAAACATTACATTTTATTTTCAAAGTAACCAGGGTTCAAAAAGTCAACATACTGCCACTCTGCCCACTTTAAGGTGAGCCTTAACTGAGATGAAAAATTCTGTTATAACTAGTCCTTGTCACAGCTGAGTCTGTTAGGCCAGCCATCTGCAGAAGTCCACACAATTCCAAGTTTCCTAACCCCTGCAAAACTCTCAAAAACACATAACTATAAAAATAGCTTTATTTTTATTCCAGGTCCTTCCTGCCACCAATGTGGGTCAATGCCTCCTTGGATATACTGAGAGAGGACATTCCCCTCCCCCTACTCCACCCCCTCCCCACCTTTATTTCCAAAGGTGAACTTTGCATATGAAGAGGCAAGCCTGTCTGTCAGAGGTCAGCAGAACTGTAGTTTGTAGCCAGGGCAGATGATAACATAAAGCCCAAGGAAAGGGTGTGTCACCCAGGAAGGAAAAAAAAAGAAGACTGGCCTCTAGGAGTATTTGAACCACAGAGAAAAGATATAAGTGGAGAGAAGGCTGGAGGGAAGAAGAAAGAGGGAGGAAGGAGGAAGGAAGGAGGAAAAGGAGGAGGAGGAGGAAGAGGACAGATGGGGAGGGGAGGGGAAGGGAGGAAAGAGGTGGGGAGACAGAGAGATAGCTGCCGAGGAGTTCTGAATGTGTTTGTTGGCTTTCCTCTTGAGGGCAGCTTCAGTTGTGACTGATGAAAATGCTTAAGGAGCAGAGAAGTCAGGGTGGTCTCACGGAGTGCTCCAAACTTCCATGAGCGCTGGAGACAGCCGTTCAGAATTCCCAGGCCCCATCTGCTTCCAGGGACATGCTGAGAAAACTGGCCACGCGGGCAGGTTGGGGTGGGGTGAGGATGGGCAGTCTGAGTGCAGGCCACGAAAGGTACCCCAGACCACAGTGATGCCATGTCCAAAGGGCTCAGGTGTATTCAGCCACATGGTAGTGGATTCAGTGCAGGACATCCTGGTGACCTGGTGGACCAGTTAGCTCGCAGTGAAGGCCAATGAGACCTGAGGGGCAAAATGGATGTGACCATTGTTCCTTCTGGCAATAGCATGGTATAAACCATGTAGGAAATTTATTGGTCAATATGTTAGGTGATAAATAGACCAGAAAATGAATTTGCATTCGAGGGTATACCTTAGCCTTGGTGTTGAACCAATCCATTATTTTCATAATTTTGGAGCCTTCTCTAAGGAAAAGCTCTCCCAGTCTTTCAAATAAGCTGCAACCTGGGAGAACCACCTCGTGATAGTGGGAGGAAGATTGTGCTAAATAAAATGCTAATCTTCACTCCTTCACTAGCGCCATCCACAGAGGTAGCCACATTCTGACTTATGTAGTTGAAAGATATTAGCAAGGGCCCCTATTCTCATTCCTTAAATTTCTGGGAAGAAGGCTGGTGGAGTAGGGTTCCACCACACTTTCCTGAGAGAAGGTTTTAGAAGATGTGCCTCTGATCTTTCTCTATCACGCACTCACTCTTTGTCTTTGGAGAAGTGTGACTTCTCTGATGGGTGAGACTGTGAAGGGGGTGCTGAATGTGTGTGTCTGACTCCACTTCCGCTTCCTCCCTTGGGCTCTGCCAGCCACAGCACACAGCACAGGTGTTTTCTGCTTTTGTCTTCCATATGGTGAGCACCTGAGGCTCTAGGCCTAAGCCTATTCCTAAAAGATGGGCTGGGTTGTAACTTTTCCCACTAATAACGAAAAAGCCATGTGGCTCAAAAATGTTCTGAGGACAGTGTGTAACCTGCATGTCTACATTATCCCTCAGGTGGTTCTTCCCAAGGTCTAGATTTGGGGGAGGAGGGTCAGTTTATTAGGAAGCCCTCTTGTGGCTGCACATTGAAGCTGGCTTCTCCCTTCCACTTTTACCTACAGTAAAAGGCATATTTGTCCTCCATCTATCTAACTTTACTGCTCCTTTCTGAAGAGATGGATGTGAGAAATTGGGGTGATTATTTATGATCCCAAGCCCAAACATATATTAAAGAGTTTATCCAGTATAAATTGTGATAAAAATGGAAGGGAAGCATTTATGTAGTGAAAAACAACACCAACCTTGGAGTCAGCCCTGAATTCAAATCCTCCTCTTTGACTAACCAGTTATTGACCCAATTACTCAACCTCTGCAAGCCTCCTCTGTAAAATATTGATAACAAAACCTATCTCCCAGGATTGCAAAGATTAAATGATGTAGGATGTATAACTTACTTCATTATCTCTCTATATCACCAAGGCTGGCATGTAGTAGAACTCTACTGTGAGTTATTTTCCTCATTTCTCTTCTGTTGAACAAATAACATTTATTTATCTTCCCCCTTCTCCACCCCCATACATACGCATCCTCTGTACATTAATAACCCTCTTTCACTTTATCATAATCACTTGACCTACTCTTGAGGGAGGAACATATTTGTTGGGAATGCAGACAATCCAGTGTAACATCTATCATACATACACTCAATGAAAATTATATCGTTTTTCTTTTCCTTACCAGCACAGCCCTATTGAAACTCTGCATTTTTCTTTATGGTGTACCTGCACTTTATAATGTGATAAAATGCTTTAAAAATCAGTCTCCTTATTTGCAAAATTATGGGATTTTATCATAAGACCGGTAAAGAACCTTTGTGTTATGAATTCTGTAGTTATGTAAAATGCCACAGTGTTATTAATCCTTGACACTATTTTGTTTGTTGTGCTGGTTCCATGTGATTTCCCTAATAATTAGCCAAGGCTTGCGTTTATAGCACTTTTACACTTCACTTTTATTCCATAGAAAGATGGAGAAAAATAGAATTATTTTTCTTTATCAGCAAAACCACAAAAAACATGACCTCAATAGGTTATTATTACAAAAACCACACAGAAGCACACACACAAAAAAGCCCATTTAAATAAATGTGCCATTACAATGTATTCAGACTGTATTTATTAATTGTTTCATTTAGTGCCCATTTGCTGAGCTCAACTTTGCCATGTCCAATAGGTCCTGGGCCCAAGGAGATAAACAAGATTTGCTTCCTGCCCTTAAGAGGCTCCTGATCAAAAAAGGCAAAAGAAAGTGTAGGGTGGTGGCCTGAGGAAACATATCACATTGGTGACAATCATTGCTTACTTAGAGAATCAGAATCAGTAGGAGATAGATACACACCGTAGATGAAAAAGTCTAATAAGACCTTTAATAATTCTAACCAAAAGTAACTTCACAGGATGATTTGATCATAAATTCCTAACTAGGCAGGTCATGGTGGGTAGTGATGCCTCAGGTCTATAACTTCTTTAGTAAAAGATTTAAGCAAGTCCTGCCCATTGTCCTTGTTCACCTGGGTTAACACACCTTTCAATTGCCAGAGTGATTCTCTTTTCCAGACCCCTCAGGGGCGTAACCGCCCTTAAGGGAATATTTGGGATCTTGCTTCCTGGCGATTGTCCTCGGTTTGACTTAAATAAACTCTTCTAAAAATTCTCTACAGGTTGGGGTGTTCCTTATGTTCACAATATTAAAAGATTTACTGCAATCAATTGACTTTGCAATTGTGGGAACTGTCTAGGCAAGTCCGAAATCCACAGGGCCAGTCATCAGCAAGGGCCAGCTGGAAGGCATGGACTCCATAGAAGCTGCTGCCCACAGGCTGAACTTCTGGTTGATCAGGAAAACCCCAGCTGCAGTTAAGATCTTTCCAGGACTGAAATCAGGTCCACCCAGATTATCTAAAACAAAGTCTATTATTTAAAGTCAACTGGTTATGGACTTTAATCCCAGCTCCTATCAGATACTTTCAGAGCAACACCTAGATGAGTATTTGATTCAGTAACCTCCGGCCAGAGCCAGACAAATTGGCGCATAAAACTGATCATCACAATCATCATTTGCAAAATCCTCATGAGTCTAATGTAGATCGGATGTAGCACTCTTCCCAAATTGCAGACAATGTCTGCTGAGCAAATATTGCAAGAATCTGTTTCCTAAAGTGCTATCAATTTACCTCAAACTTATAATCAAGAGTTTTACTGTGACTCCAGAGGTTCTGGACTCTTGATGCTGTAATGCGTTTAGGGAGGAATTAGATGGAGACATGATTTCTATATTACTCCCTCTAATCCATGTGTGTGTAGTGTGGGAGAAAAATACAAGTATAGAGTATTATAAAAGAAATATAAATGGTCACTTCTAATAAGCGTACCCCTTTGTTAAAAATTCACTGAATGAAACTTTAAAGTAGGTTCCACAAAACACTAACTTCTTGAGATGAAAAGCCTGCTCAAAATATTATTATCTATATATCTATTTGCATTTATATACAAAACATGAATTTTATAATGTATGTAAACACCCCCTGGCAATGGACAAGAAGACACCTGATTGATGGTGTTTGCTCTTGTATCAGTCAGGGGCAAAGCAGATGTAGAGTCCTTAGTTCATGCTAGCTTGATGCCTGTGCTGCTGGCCAGAGCTGTTTCATCCCTGGGGCACATAAAAATGATATATGTAAATATATGCATGTGCATGCAAGTAAATATTTTATAAATTTATGCATTTTATATATATATATATAATATATTTTTCTTCCATGTATTGGATACATGGGAGAAATGTTAAAACATTTAAAAAGTCTTTGCTGTTGCATTTTTCTGAGTCTTAATCTGTTGACCTCATTGTTATCTTTAAGAGGGAGATTTGGAATCTGGCTTTAATCAAATTCATTTGATCATGGCTCACCTTTATTCGCGGGCTAACTATTCGGATTATTATTTATCGCAATGCACCTTTGAAGTATGTGTAATAAACAATTGTTTGTGGGGAAGGGATAGGGTGGGTTTGCAGTTAAGCAGCTATTCAATTCCAACTGAAAGTTCTGTCATACTGTGTGAGAGGTGGAAGAAAGCTTAAAGGTTGTCTAGTCCAATCACTCATTCAATGGATAATACTTTTCTTTTCCTTCAATCACACAGTTGGTCAATACTTCATCTATAAAGGAAACTGCAGAGTCTGACAACATGATCCATCACATTGTCTCCATCATTATTTTGATAATGCCATTTGTCATTGTCAAAGTTCTCTAACAAAAATGTTTCTAAAGAGAAAACCAACTGACTAAGACCGAAAACAATGGCAGGCACCCTGGCTCACGAAGCATTTACCGAGGGTCTGTTACATGCAGGGCGTGGAGCAGCTCAGTACTCTCTGTGGGGAGATGGACATGCTCCAAACTAATTATTATAATGAAACACAAGTAACGTCCAGCTGTAAACAAATTGGTACAAAAATGCAAGTGGGTGAGACCATTTATTTCAATTCCAGAACTGTGTGTATTGGGACGGTAAGGGACTTAACACAGGTCACCACTGTTGAGGTTGTTGTTTTTGATGAGTAAGATTTCACTAAATCGAGTGAGATACAAAGAGAATTTCATGTGCAGAGGGAAAAGAATGAGGGAACACCCGGTGGTTTTGAGAGTCCTACGTGACTGGGGGAACTGAGTGTTAAAAAGGATGAGAGCATAGGATGAGTATTAGATGGGAAATGGAAAGTGTTATGGATTGAATTTTGTATACCCCCCAAATTTCTATGTTGAAATCCTAAACCCTAGCACCTTAGCATTGATTTTACTTGGAAATAGTGTCTTTACAGAGTTAATCAAGTTAAAAGGAGGCAATTTGGGTGGGTGTTAATTCAGTATAATGGGTATCCTTATAAGCAGAGGAGATTTGGGCACAGGCACAAACAGAAGGAAGATGATGGAAAGAGACTCAGGGAGAGGACAGCCACCTAGATGCTGAGGACACAGGGCTGGCTCAGATCCTCCCCTCATTGCCTTCAAGTGAAACCAGCACCTGCTTCTGGACTTCTGGCCTCCAGAACTGTGGGACCGTCAGTCTTTGTTGTTTAAGCTACCCAGTCTGTGGTACTTGGTTAGGGCAGCCCTAGGGCTCTAATGAAGGAAGTGAAGCAGGAAAGGGAAATTTGGATTGGACAGTGAGGGCTCTTCTGTTGTGTATTCAGCATCTGAGCAGTGGGGAGCTTCCTAGTCAGAGGTTCCTGAACAAGCTAACTTTGCAGCAAAGAGAAAGAATTGGAGGTTGGAGGAGGAGAGAGAGGCAGTGGGAAGCCAGAGCCTGGGGCTTCTTTAATGGGCTGGATGAAATATGTCCAGGGCCTGAATTAGGCCAGAGCTCTGGGTGGGATTTCTAAAATGTTGCATAGGTAAACCTGGTAAACCATAGGACACAGCCCACAAAGAAGGAGAAATCGAAACACTCACTGGATTTGTAGTACTTTTCCCCTCAGATTAAGCTCAAGTGGGTAAGAATGAATGCCTGGGTTCAAAGACAATGAATTAGTTTTGGATATAACCCTCTCAGGGCCCATAATGCTTTGCAAATCCCCTTTTCCATTCACTTCTTCCCTCTAGGCACCCTGTCTATGGCTCCCTTTGTGATCTATAAACATGCCAATTTCTCTCCCAGCCAGGGTCTTTGTATTTGCAAATCTCAATGCTCAGAAAACAATACCCAGCACTGCACCCCTCCCCCGCCCCACCATCATCTGAATGGCTCATTCCCACCCTTCAGGTTTTAGTGCTCATATCACCTACTTAGAGGGCAGGCTCCCATTTTTGAGCATTCTCTCCTCTGGGTTCTTGGAGTTCCCACCCCGTTTGTGTTTCCTCAAAGCAATTTTCAGGTTCTGTAATCAAATTGCTTATCCTCAGCCTCTCCCACTTCAAGTCTCAGCTTTCAACTATAACTCTGAGTGTAGGGACCTGCTTATGCTACAGCTCCTCCCTCTAGTCTAGTAAAGTCACTAGCGCTTAGTAGGTGCTCCTTCAATAGTGGTTAAGCAAATGAATATACCAACCAAAGTTATCATCCTCCTGATTGGCAGGAAATGATATAAACGACATAAAATATTGAAGTGGTTGTAATTTTCTAAAAGTTAAAACCTTTTCAATATTTTACATCATTTCACTTTCACTCAAAAGGGATGATATTTTTGGTTAATACATTTAGAATTAAAGAGATCCTAATAATAATTTTTAGAAAACAAACTTTAAATTTCAAAGATGTAGCAACACAGTGAGTTATGAAAAAGGTGAATTTTTGACTTCACATTTTCTCATGGAAAATATTTTAAATCATTTAACATTTTAAAAAATTTACATAAAAATCTGGCAAGACAATGGAAAATGAGTTTAGTGACTCTACATGTTACTTGTTCTCCCCCCCTGGACTCTGAGTCTGTGAGGGACGTCAGGTTATGCAGCAGCAGGTAAGGCACTCCCTGACCTTGGGGTTGCTTAAGCATTTATACACCTGATGGCAATCTTTCATTAAATTTGGTAGAGCAGCAGCCATTCCGGCAGGGAGGAGAGAACACGGATTTTTTTTTTCTTCAGTGATTTTCATACCAAATAGCTGAAACTGTTTCCCAGTGACAGACAAAGCTGAGAGCTTCATGTTTTTCCAGAGGAGCATGATGGTGTTCGTGGAGGGAACATGATGTGGGCAGACGAGGAAAGAGGAAGGGCAAATGTAGTTTATGCATGGTCCAGATACAGTTAGGGACTTGAGCAGACTACTTAGAGAGCGAGCAGGATGTGATGCTAATGGGCAGGAAACAGGTTCCCTGAGATTTATGGTGTGTTAAAACGCTGTATACTCCGGTAAGCCAGTGTTCCCTTCCTCCTTCCTCCTTGCTTCGTTTCTCCCCACCGCTTTGGACTTGCCTCAGGCTGGGAATAAAAGGTATAGTTTTGGTAGAAGGGTGGATATTTCTCCCCAGCAAGACTGAAAAGAACAGAATTGACTAGGAAACCTTTCTCATGTCTCCCTGCCCATTTATTGAGCCAATGTTTTCTATGACCCTGATGATATAAATATAAATATTCTTCTTTCATGTAATGAAGAAACTAAGTCAGAAGGGATTTAGTAACTTTCCCATGTCATTTTGGCTGGTAGGTGGCAGAACGTGGATTTATTTCACTTTGAGACCTAAGCAGTTACCACATTTTCCTTGTGGCTCTCTACAAACCATGTTCCATACAGCAGCCGGGGGGCCTTTACACATGCAAACCAATCTAATCCTTTCTGTGGCCTCCCTTCTATATACAATGAAATTTAACTCCGAGCTCCAGTTTATAAGCCACACACGAACAGCCTACATCTCTGGCTTTTTGAGCCACTCTCCCCACTATCCACTATCGTGGGTTGGAACAACATAAGCTTTTTCTTGCCGCAGGGCCTTTACATCAGCTGTTCCTTTTACCTAGAATGCTCTTTCTTTTAATTAAGAAGGCTCATTAGTTCCTCTTGATTTTTAGGCACCAGCTTAAATAGTTCCAGAGTATACATTAACCCTTTCTGTCACATCGACTTATTTTAGGGCTCTGAAGAATCATCATTGCTCTCTCATTTTTTCCTGTTTTGTTTTTTTTTTTGCTAATGATATATTTTGCCCCCTGACTAAAGTCAGCTTCCTAAGAGCAAGGGCCTTCTCTCTTCTTCACTGTTGTAGCAGGTGTAGTAGGTATTCTGTAGCCTAGAATAGTACCTAACATATTGGCTGAGTAGATGGACTTGATAAATTCTCCCTTTTTCATTTCTTTTAATTTCACATATTTATTCTCCAGACTGGGTCCAAAATGATTTATATAAGATCCTGTGTCTACGTTATAATAAAATCTGGGTCATTATTATATCATGTAACGGGTAAGAGATTGTTTTATGTCTTGTTTTAATTTCTGAAAAGAATGATTATTTTTAAGCCTGATATTTTTCTTGTTTTCCCATCTTAAAAAGTAGCACTGCCTTGGATAACTCAGAATAACTAAGAATTGGCCTCAGTTCCTCTCTCATCATCAATCCCCACATTGTCAGTCATTACGGTCTATTGATTTTACCTCGCAAATACATTTCACGTTCATGTACCTTCTTCGTTCCCACTGCTGGAACCCTGTCCAGTCTCCTATTATTTCTTGCTTAGATTTCTACAACAACCCCTAACTGGTTTTGTTACTTTTGCCTTCCAACAAACTTTACCCAATTAATCTTTCATCATATTCAAATGAGGTGCAAGACCCTGCCTTCTTAGACACTGAAACAGCTGCTTCCCTGGCTTAAGTAGTTACGTTGATTCTTTCCCATTGAATGCTGTTCTTTAAATGTGAAGCATATTTCCTCTTTAGAACAATTTAGTGAGGAAGGCTGATGATGCTGTGCCCCATTTTACAGATGGGGAAATAGGGCCTACTGCATTAACAGGGGTGGCCAAGGTCAGAATAACTGAGAGTGCTCCTAAGGTTCTTGCTTTCTCCATCCCCACTTCAGACAATCATCAAGTTCTATTGATTTCAGCTCAATGTCTCACACAGCTAAAAAGAAGCAGCTCTGGGAACTGAAATCTCTTGATTCCTATACTATGTTATATTTCCATCTCACTATAACATATTTCTCTCCCCTGTGTGTTCTCTCCAGGACTCTAAAACATCATTATTCAGTGTTAACCAGGTCCTGGTTGCTTTGTAGAGTAACAAAGCATTTCTGTGTCTTTACAGGTATAATACAATGGGGATAATTTGAAAAAAAGTTAAGTTTTCTGCAGGGTAAGGATCTTTCCCATGACTACGGTCATATTTCATTGACTGTCTTGGCTTGTATCGGGTGCTATCCTAAGAGGATAAAAGATTAATAACAATACTTTTAGGTGATATTTACTGAGATAAATATGTCTTTCAAGGTGTTTTAAGTATAGTTGTTTGGGTTTTCTGTATTTTATTCAATTCTTATGACAACTACATGATGTAGCCACTATTATTATCCCCATTTTACAGATAAGGAAACTGAGGCACAGGAAGGTTAAGAAAATTGGCCAAGGTCTCACCGAAAGTGATGGAACTCAGGTATTAACCCACCTAGTTTGTCTCTAAAGCCCATGATTTTAATCATAACACTTTAGGGCTCTAAATGGGAAATAACAGGCAATCCATTTTTATGAGGATTTTATAGTTGGTGTGGAAGAGAGACCCATAAATAGAACACAATGTGATAAGTGTTATGATCCATTAAACATATCCCTATGGTGGGTGTTTGTAATGTGTTTTCATTACACAATATAGGTCAAAGGGTATAAACTCAGAAATTGGAAAGTTTTGTTAAACGTAAGATCTTGGGAGAGTCATTTAACCTTGCAGTGCAGTTTCCTTATAATTAAAACATAAAAACCAATACCTATGTCAAAGTTTTACTATTGGTGTTAAGCAGGTTGATGTATATCCAGTAGACAGTACATAGTAGGCCCATATGCAGAGTTTCATGAGTTGTAGGAATATTAATAAAAGAATTATGTATAATGTGCCAGATAAGCATGAAGGAATAATACATTAACTTTGCTGGGGAGATGGGGGATGGTGCTCCCCACAGCTGATGGAACATTTGACCTGGGACTTGAGAAATGCACTATAACTTTATTCCTTTGCTTCCCCATTCTGCATCCAGGTTTTCTTTGGGGAGCCACTCTTTCTTCAAGAGTATGCCTCACCCCACGCAGATCTGGTTGCTGCTGATAGTCATCCTGCTACCCTAGGATGAGTCTCCCAGATACTGAACTAGGCGCTATAGAAGGCAGAGAAGAGTGAGGGCAAGAATCAGACCCTTGTCCATGCCAGTCAGCCATTTGTTCAACCAAATGTGAATTCTCTCGACCTCTTGACTTTCCAGTCTGTGAGCCAATAAATATATATGCTTCATTGTTGAAGCCTCTTCGAGCTGAGTTTTCTATTACTTGCAACTGAGTCTCTTCTAACTGTAGAGAAATCTAGACAGGAGAGCTGCACGTGCAAAGGCTCGCAGAGGAGAGAACATGACATGTTTGGAAATACTACAGTAAGGAATAAGGCCAGGAGGTGGGTCAGTGCCAGCTCTTCAAGGCCATTGACTTCCATGTTAATGAGTTTGGACTCTAGCCTGTAGGCAGTAGGGAGCAACAGTTTTTGAGCAGAGAAGTGACAAGATCAGATTTTCATCTTAGAAATATGACTCTGGCTGTGGAGTTGAGTTTGGATAGGAGTAGGGAAGGCTAAAAGCAGAGAAAAGAGGTAGGAGATAACTGCAATGGAAAAAAAGGAAGATTGTATTAGTGAGGACAGATGGGTGAGGACCTGGTATGATTTCCTTCTGCATCCACCTTCCTATTACCTACTTACTTCAATGGATTCTTCTTGGCTTTTGTTTCTGGGTTCACAGATGCCTCACCAATCACAGATGCAGGCTGGCAGAGCGGGGACTCTTGCTGTCCGGGTGCAATGCAGAGTCTTTAAAATGCACGATATGAGGCCCTGGAACTTTCTAACTCTTGATATTCCTTTGTCGTCCTCATTCCTGCATCATGGTGATGCTTTTCAGCTGGATATTACCGAATGTTTACAAAGGTCGGCGATCTTCACAGACCACAGTTCAGGAAGCCAATGTAAATATCTTCCTGGACTCATAGATGAGTTCCCAAGCTCCTTTTCTTTAAGGCAGGAGATGTCCCAGCAGGGAGAACCAAAATCCTGTCATAAAATTCATGTTTATTCCTCTTTTTCTTTATCAGAAAACCTTCAAGTAGTTACCAAGGAGTTAATATTGCTTCCCATTCTTCTCAGGTACTTTCAATAGAAAGGTGTTAGCATTGCATGGGGCAGAGACACATAAACAGCTGGGAGTTTGGTTTTTAAGCATAAACTTAAAAAACAAAACAAAACAAAACAAAACAGGCCTTCCTGTCCAGTCTCTCTGGTACTATGCTTTCATCTCTTTCATGCAGTTTGGTGCAAGTGTGAATGGCCAATTAAACATCTATTAATAGGACCAGGGAAAAATTGTAACTCCATGTTTCCATGAGTATGTATCACCTATGTTGTCTTAGTCTTCTGCTGAACTATGAAGTCACAGCCCGAATCACATTGTGGGTCCTCTGGGGATTCATGCCAGGATGACTCATTCCTAATCTTCTACTGCCAGCAGCACCACTGATTAATCCCATTCCGACTCCTCACCAAGGGGAGATGGAGCAGTTTAAAAATTTTAAGGTCTAAGAACTGAAAAATACCTTAGAAATGATCACTCTGGAACTATTAGTAAATGAGTTGAGTTGGTTTGGCTGAGGCTAAAGATAATCAAAATTATGTCCCAAAATGTGGAGCTAGAACCCACCCTGCAGGACTTTCTCCGAAGGAGGGGCTTCAGTTTCCATATCTATGAGATGGAAATAGCTACTTGTAATGGCTATTTGAGGATTAAATAAATTAATGTATTGGAAGCACTCAAAGGCTGCTGGCACATAATAAGCGCCAAATTAAGTGTCATCTATTAGGATACAGTTGTGTGGAGACCATATCGAGTTTGCCAACAAATTCCAGCACGGATGGGGCTGGATGGCTTGAGTGCTCTACTGATAAAACAACAGCATGTTTGCTGCTTTGGGCAGCCACCACTTAAGAGTCTATGAGGGTAGAAAAGAATGACTATTTCTTGTGCATCCATGTGGCTACATGCAAAGGAGATCTGCATGGAGTGGCCTAAAGTCTTGTCCAAAAAAGGTGAACAGATATGACCAGAGAGAAGCTGGAGATATTACTGGATTCCTATGATTAGAGGAAAGGGGCAAAAGTCAGCCAAAAGAGAGACACATTCCCCCTGCCTGGGATGACTCTGGAAAGCATCCTAAGGGACTCAGTTGTAAATATCTGACAATTTCAGAGAGAGTTAATGACAAATCAACACAGTAGTGTCAGCTAACAAGACATTTCCTCCTCCCTTTACTCTCTTCTCTAACTTCTCTCAACATTGGGTGTTAGGGGAAGCCATCAAAAAACTTGTATGGCAAATCGGGCAAAAAGGAAAAGGCTATGACAGAGAGAAGTCAATCCAATCCCTTATTACCACAGGTTTTTGTTCATGGAGCAGTCTGAGATGGAGAAAGGAACAAGCTCTAATTTTAATGGAAGATATACTGATACTTGGAACTATACATTTTCATTACTGAACTGGGACAGTGTTTTGTGACTTAAAGTGACAAGGAAACTATTTGTATACTGAAGGATGACAAAAAAAAATATCACAAGTCCTGCAGAGCTTCCTGACACAACCAGCACCCAGAGAATGGGTTTCAAAGGACAGTGGTAGACAGAGTAAGGATGCTTTGTGATCACATATCATGAGCTGTGTCTGTTCAATCCAATGGCTACCCAATTATCTCATATTTATTGAATGCTGCCACATGCCAGGCACTGCTCTGGTGCTTAGGATACAGCAACAAACAAGACAAATCTCTACTATTTTGGGAATTGGATACTACAGGGAAAATGGAATGCAAACTGATAAAAAATGATTATATAAATAATAGGTTTGGGGTACCATTTAACCGCTAGTTAAAAAACATGAGAATAAGAGAAAAGGGATGAGGAGAGGGTAAATGTGGGGACTAAAAGGAAGTTCTCTTCTGATGGCTTTTATCTTCTCAGTGTGCTTGGAGGAGACTTCATGGGGAAAGTGAGGAGGAGGCAGAAGGTGTTGATATTTTAAAGGGAAGGTATAAAATTGTCACCTGGGATCATAGGAGAGAAAATAGCATTGGAAACTGTAGTAGGATTGTCGGGCAGCTTTACAGATCCTCTAGAGAACCATGGTAATGATTGCAAGTGACATGAGTGAGCATTTCTGTATGTTTTCCCCTAGCTAAGTTTAATTACCCTGATGCAGGCACAGAGAAAGTAGAGAATTAAATTTATTCAAGGTCGGGGTTTGTCCAGGGAATCATGATGGAGGAAGAGGGGAGAAGGGACTTGAACCTACTGGCACAGAAGCATGGAATCTAATTTGGGTATGAGGGGAAATGAGGACGAGAGAAGAATGAGTGCTGGGATCGATGGCTTCCTGGTCCCTGCGGGGCTTATTAATTGCTTGAGTCATGACGCAGAGTGAGTAAGCTCTGCAGAGAGGAAGTGTGGTGTGAGGAGAGGATAATTGAAATGGAGATTATGATGATGACAAAGTACAGGAAATGTCCTGGGGATTGGGTGGCTGAAGTTGAGTGCACGAGACATCCTGGAGGAGGGAGGTCAAGAAACCCAGAAACAAGAGGCCAGGTAATAAAAGGACTGTTCGTGTGGATATTGAAATCACCCAGAGTCATGGAGGATGTAATACTGGAAAGTAATAATGATCTGGGTACCAAAATGGTTAAGAAATGAGAAGTGCCTAAGGGCTACATTGAGCAGGGTGGTAGTGGTAGTACAGTTTGATTAAGTTCACATCTGGGAGTTTCAGTGATAGGAAGAGACATTGATCTAGAAATGGCTATGAGATCCACCCTGCCTCTAGGTTCAGTGGTAGAAGGAGTATGGAAGAGAAAGGAATCACCGCTTAAGAGAAGTATGGGGGGGTCCAGTGTCTTTAGCACAGAGCAAGATTTCGGTTAGAGTGAGTCAGAGTTGCAGAAAGAATGATGATAAAGAGAGTGGGTTTGCTCACAATGGACCATGAATTCTAGAAGCCTTGTGGTGAGGAGAAGGAGACAGGGTCAGATTGGGGAAATTATAGGGTGATGAAGGATGACCTGGGAGGTGGCGTCTCTGGTGTTAACTGACACACATCTGGAAGCAGGGTAAGATCAATTCATCCCAATGTCCTGGTTTAGTCTGATTCTGGTGGTGAGAATGTTGGACTGGGAGTGGAGGTCTTACTTGGAGAATTCACTGCTGTGGGTAATAGACAGTCAAAAAGAGTATGACAATTCAATCGCATCGGGCTGGGCTGACTAAAGTAGACTCCTATACATCTGAAGCCAATACATTTCATCATAGATACGCCCAAGTCCAATCAATTAGAATAGCTGCCTGGAGCCTTAGTGTGAGACAGGGCTGAGGATGGATTAGTGAGGTCAGCCATGGACACATGACGTAGGAGTGATTCATAAGTTGCAACTGGGTGACCTTTGTTTTTACATTTTCTTGAAACATGCACAAAAGTAAGTGCTTTGCCTGAAAATGACAACTATCTACTGAGTGAGTCAGAACCACTCTGCCAGGGAAAACCCAATTTAGGTAGCCCTTTCATCAAGTAAATGCAATTTTGCATGTATGTGCAGTTGCTGAAGATTAGTAATACAGACACTGAGTCTTGCCTCTGCCACCTGTGTGACTGAGAGTATGTGTAACTATGGGCATTTATTTGACGCTTGTGTCAGTTCAGGTTCCTGAGAAGCAGACACCGAGATGGGGTTAGACATGCCGGAAATTTACTGAGGGGAAATACGCGCAATGGATAACGTGGATAGGAGCAGGAGTAGGTGGGGGCGGGGCCGTGGGGAACACAGCCTAGCCTGTGAAAGAAGAGAGGGAAGGAAGCTCTGATTGCACAACACTGGGAGGCAAAGATCGCCTGCAGGGGGAGTACTGCTTTGGGCAGGAATGGTCCAGCCCCTAGCCCCTCCGCTCTACTCAATCATTGACTGGGAGCAACCCACTGCAAAGCATGGCCTTGGGGCATAAACACTGTAGGGAAATACATACGTTTGGCAGCTGGAGGCTGTCAACCAACTACCTTCCTTGCTGTGAGTCCTCTTAGAATACGATATGAGTGGAATGACTCAAATGCTACCCTGGACTCCAAGTCTCATTTAACCTTTTTTTTTTTTAACATTTTTTAAATTGAGGTGAAATTCACATGACATACCATTAACTATTTTACAATGTATACACATCAGTGGTGTTTAGTACGTTCACAATGTTGTGCAACCGTCTCCTCTATCTAGTTTCAAAATATTTTTATCTTCCCCAAAGGAGACCTTGTGCTCCTTAAGCACTTACTCCTCATTTCCTCCTCCCCCTGGCCCTTGACAACCACTAATGTACTTCCTGTCTTTATGGATATACTTATAGTTCATATAAATGGAATCATCCAATATGTGATGTTTTGTATCTGAGATTTTTTCATTTAGCATAATGTTTCTCAGGCTTTTTCATACTGTAGCCTGTATCAGGGCTTTGTTCCTTTTTAGGGTTGAGTCGTATTCCGTTACATGAATGCGCCACATTTTGTTTATCCATGCCTTCACTGATGGACCTTTGGGTTGCTCCCATGTTTTGGCTATTGTGAATAATGCTACTATAAACGTTTTCAACTCATAATTTTTGAGTACCCATTTTCAAGTTTTTAGGATATATAGGGTGGGGCAAAAGTAGGTGTACAGTCGTGAGTATGTAAAACACAGTTTATTCTTGTATTATTCTTTCTTAATTGTTGTATTATTTTCCATACGAACAACTGTCCACCTACTTCCGCCCTACCCTGTATACTTAGGAGTGGATTTACTGGTTTGTACAGTAATGCTGTTTAACTTTTCAGGTACCACTTAACTATTTCAGAAACCACCAAGCTACTTTCTAAACCTCCCATTTCTCATCTATTACCTCATAGGGTTGCTGTAGAGGGGGGCTGAGAAAATGCTCACAGAGCACTGAGCACCCTGGCAGGCACTGCTCCCCACCCCTGCCCCAGGGAAAAGCCTCCTCCATGATGGTTACTCTCTGTAATGGATATAGCATATTTAGCCCACAGACTGACTGACTTCCCCCAAAAGATATTACAGTTTTATGTTTGTTTTTTATTTTGCTATAGGGTGAAGGTGTAAAGTGATGACTATTCTTTACTCTTAAAGAGAAATGGACAGTACTTCCACTTGATTCACTGTGGTTTGTGGAAATGAAGAGCCCTCAGGATTGAAAACCAGACCACAGCTTGGGTGTAAGTGGTTCTGTGGGGGTGGGGGGGGTTCATGAGCTCCTCTCTCACAAGAGACCACACCCTCTGCAAGGAACTCCCTCCTAGCAGAGCCGTCCTCAAAACACCATTTCTGGGTGGTCATGGTGGCCACTGCCTCTCACGTCGCACCAAATATGGGCAGGCTCTCATGGACTCTTATTTTGGCACCTATTTATTTTTAAGGGGAAGAGGAAAGGAAATGTTGGGAGGTTTAAACAATCAGTCATTTAAACGATCAGGCCTCCAGGAGGGAAAAGGGAGAGAACAGTAGCTTAGATCTCGTATCTCCTTCTTTACTTACACTCACTGCTAAGAAGCCAACATGTAAAACAGATAAAAAGAGAGCTTCCTTCATTGAAGATGGTACCTGGTGGTGGTGGTAGGGAGGTCTGGCTTCCCTTTATTACCCCTCAGGTCACCCCATCCCTTGCAGGTGGACTCTGTTTCCGCTCACAGGACGATGACCAGCCTACTTTAACACATTCCACAGAGTAGGTTTTGTAATGGTTCAACAGACAGTCTTAGCATCATAATAACGTGGGTGTCTGGGAACAGCCTCAGAGTGTGGTTGAGGGTGGTGTGGTCTTCTCTTCTGTGGATGAGCTTCAGTCTCCATCCCTTTACCTGTGGCAGCTCAGAGGACCAGTTGCTCAGAGGAGCTCTATTGTTAGTAACAGAAATAGACAATATTGTGCAGGTGATGGTCTCCATTAGCTCATGTGACCTCGTGTGTGTGCATCTTCATCCCCAGGACGCCTGGGGTGTAACGCATCACGTGGACCCATAAAGCAGAGTGCTCAAACTCCAATGCCCACAGAGGCCAGGGATAAAGCCACGCTTCCACGTTTAAGTGGACCCTGTAGAGAACTTTTATGTGTTTTTCCTAAAGGTATTTGTATTTAAAAAACCCTCTTAACTCTGTGTTGGCAAACAGACACACACACATATTTTCTGGGCATAAGGAATTTTAGTGAGGTGCATGGTGATGTAGATTTATTTCATTTACTAAACTTAACATTCTAGCTCTAGACACAGTTGCTTTGTGTTTAGAGCATCATTTATTTTCAGGGAAGTTACTCAGTTTTTTAATTGCAAGATGAGTGTGAACCTAATTAGTCTGGGACAGAACTTTTGAGCCCTGACCAAAGCTGCCCTAAGTCACTGGAATGTGAAGTTGATCAGACCAGTGTAGGGTCAGGCAAATTTGCATAGGGACCAAAGTGTCTCCTAGAAGAACAGGATGTACCCTGAGTCTCTGTGATGGATTGAGATGGTCCAAACTGACTAGTAGGAAAGGACCTTAAGGTCCCAAAGGGCATCACAATTTCCACACGGGTAAAGGATGGATGAGTGACAGCAATTATCTGATGCCTAGATGGTGCCATGTGGCCCCTGGAAAGACCCTCCATTTCTCCCTCTCACTGCCATTTGTAAGCAACTCTGACCCCTGTAGATGAGTCCATCTGTCTAAACTGAACACTGTGGTGTAGATGACTCTTCCCCTCCACCCAGAGGAGAACCCAGCCTCACTGCTCATATAGGCATAGGGGTATTTTAATAGTTAATTGGAATTGTGATATTTGTACCTTGAAATTGGTGAAACAGGACAAACTGGTGTCAGAATAAAGATTCCTAATGAACTGAAGACATGCATTCCAAGAGGATTTCGTTTGACAAACACTGCAGACAAGGTCCTTGGAACTGCGAAGATGACCTCAGCCACTGCTGTCACACAGAGCTGGAAGTGTGGAGGAGGAATGAGGGTGGAGTAGGTGGTGTGGTGGTGTGGTGAGTTTAGCAGGGCAGATGAAACAGAGATGGAGAGAATGAAACTGCTGGAGTCACAGGCGTGCCAGGCCATGGATGCTTGCTCTAAAAAGAGAGCCCGTGTGCTTGGACACAGTTCCCCAGCATTTGAAATAGCCTACAAGAATGTCATAATGGAGTAGCCCAGCAGGGTGGATTGCAGAATTAAGGAGATAAGAAGAGGTATGAGATGATCCCTGTGGATAATACAGAAGGGGGTCAGCAAAGAGTGAGCGGCTGAGGGGTTGATAAATAACACCTCATATTTTCCTTTCTGAGTTTGGAGCCAACTGAGAAGTAGATACAGGAGTTGGATAAATTGGGAGTACGAGATCAGCTTTGTGACTGATGAAACTGATTGGGGTGCAGCTTGGGTGTCTGTGCCTCAATGGAGTTCCAAAAGACTCGCTTTACTGATTGAAACTTACTCACTGAGTTGAAGGCAAAGGCAGCAGTTGCTGTCCTGCTCTGCCTGAGCAACAGCAAGTTTCTTACAGAGAGACAGAGGTTCATCATAAGTGGGGTATTCTGAAAAACAGAGAACTGAACAAGCTAAGGCACTCACGCCCAGTGGCTTTGCCTTGTTTGATTAATATTCATATGTCCTTCTCCTACAGTGGCCATAAGAATGGGGAAGAGAGGCCAGTGTTTTTACTCTAATTGGACAGGAGGGTGCAGATTCTCTTCCAACCCTTTCACCAACTTCCCACCCCGAAACAAAAGAGCAATCAGGCCTTCATTACTTAATTGTGCTCACAGAGCACGAGCATTTATTTCCTCGCTTCTCTCCTCATGTGTACTTAAGTAGGCTTGTCATTTATCCGTGGTCCATCATGGCAACAACTCCTCCTCCTCCTCCTTTCTTCTTCTTCTCCTTCTACTTCTTCTTGTTCTTCTTGTTCTTCTTGTTCTTGTTCTTGTTCTTGTTCTTCTTCTTCTTCTTGTTCTTCTTCTTCTTGTTCTTCTTCTTCTTCTTCTTGTTCTTCTTCTTCTTCTTCTTCTTCTTTCTTCTTCTTCTTCCCCTTCTTCTTTTTGGGGGGGCAGAAATAATAGAAATTTATTTCCTCATTGTTTGGGGCTGAAAGTCCAAGATCAAGGTGAGGGCAGCATTGGTTTCTCACGAGGCCTCGTTCTTGCCCTGCAGATGGCCACCTTCTCTGAGTCCTCAGGCTTCTAGTATCTCCAGTTTGTACACTAACAACATGGTAGTCCCCTTCTTATTGCAGTTTTGCTTTCGTGATTTCACCTACCCACTGTCAAATGTGGTCTCAAAAAAATTAAATGATGAGTTTCAGAAATAAATAATTTATAAGCTTTATATTCCATGCCATTCTGAGTATCTCAGTCTATCTCACCATGAAGGCAACATATCATCTCACATCATAGGAAGAATGGTGAGAACAATGCAGTCAGGTATTTTGAAAGAAAGACAGTGACCACATTCATGTGAATATTATTACCTTTATTATTGTAATAGTTCTATTTTATTATTAGTCACTGTGTTAATATCTTACTGTGACTAATCTATAAACTAAACTCTATCATAGATATGTATGTTCAGGAAAAACATAGTATATGTAGGGTTTCGGGGTCTTGAAACATACCCCCACAGATAAGGGGGGCTACCTTATTGAATAGGTGACTTTTTTTTCCTTTTAATTCCATGCCTGTAGGTGTTTTCCAGTCTTTACAAGCACAAGGCAAGTTATCCGCCTTTTTCATCTCACACTAAAGTTTTATCTCTCACTTGAGGATCATTTCCCTCAAAGAAACAAGGTTTTTATCACTCACTAGAGTAAGTGTGTACACAAGATGAATAGAGAACCACAGAGCCATGTGCCGATGCCAACGACAGTTAGCCAGACCCCCCACCACATGAACGATTGACCCCAGCAGCCCAAATTTGTGTAAGGAGAGTGTTCAGCTCCTCCAGGCCTGTGTGAAACTTAAGTCTAAGAACTCCCTAGTGCCCAGGCCATAATGCTTTCCTCCATATGTTGCAAATCAGTGCCACGTCTCTCATTCCTTACCCATACTGTGACTCCCGTGTCTTTTAAAAAAATTAATTAAGTCCCATTCCTATGGCCCATTATATTCTTCCAATAAATATTTGTCAAATGAATGAATGAAGACTCATTTATCAGAGCAGCATAGTATTTATGTTGAGCACATTTAATATGCCGAATCTTAGACGGGGCCCTTCAAGGAAATACCCTTGTGGCAAAGCAATATCCTAACTCTAGTCAAGGGTGTGTTTATTGTGTATGTGTGAAAGGAGCACCTATGACTTTGTGGACAGTGACAGTCCTATCATCTATGTTTTCAAATATAAGTGAATTTTGCCATGTGGTACTTACTGTCTGTCAACATAACCCGCTATTGAGTTCCGCTAGTGGTTTTGTCACTCAGGAGCCCTACATCTCTGGAGTCCAGCGCTAACATTACATAGAGACTCAGAATGAGTTATGACAGAAAAAAAATAGGCCTTCCTCTTCTCTTTGTCAGGATCTTAGGAAAAAGCTAAATGTGTTCTCTAGGGATCCCCCCTGGGTCTTCTCACTTCCCAAGGCAGGTCTAGCGAGAAATGGGTTCTGAGTCTGGGGCGGAGGTAGATTGTCCCACTGAGTGTTGGACGATGCCAGGACCTAAGTTAGGAAAATAAGGGTCTGTACTCATTTTCTAGGGCTGCCAGAACTGGGAGGCTTAAAACAACAGGAATGTTCCCTCTCCCAGTGCTCGAGGTCAGACAGCTACCATCCAACTGTTGGCCGGCTAGCTTCCTCCTGGAGCCTCTGAGGAAGAATCTTACTGTGCCTCTCTCCCAGCTGCTGGCAGTTGCTGGAGATCTTGGCCTTGCTTGACTTGTAGATGTGCCACTTCAGTCCCTGCCTCCATTGTCACATGGAGCTATCCCTGAGCATCTGCCCAAATTTCTCTCTTCTTATATCAGTCATTAGATTTCAGCCTACCCTAATCTTGTCTGACTTAATGTTTGCTTAATTATCTCTGCAAAACTTTGTCTCCCCAAAAGGTCACACATTCTGAGGTTCTGAGAGCACAAATATTTGGAGGACTCTATTCAACCCAGTGCAGGGCCTCGGAAGCAAGAAAGGAATTCCATCAAAACTGTGGGGCCCAGGGTCAGCATGCAGGACCTGTGGCTATAAAAACCAGGAACCCATAGGCAAGGGGAAGAGAGTCAGCACAAGCACCTACATAGAAAGGAGTAGGCAGGGGCAAAACATCGGTCCTGGGGACCTTGAGTGGCATCTGCTCTTAACTGTTAGTGAGGGTGAATTTATCAGGCCCCCAACATTCCTCATTTTGTCCCTGGACTAGGTTGCTTTGACACAGATGTGACACGTTTTTTAATTCCAAGAGAAGTCCATTTCCGTAAGATAAGTGATCAATGTAGACTTCACTGAAGATTTTGTAGAGGAGGGCTTTCGACTTTGCATCCTATAGCAGTTAAAAATTCATAGCACACAGTTTTTATTTTTGGCTCCTAAAACATTGCTACCGATAGTTTCCCTCTCCTGCCTTGTTTTCTCATTCCAGAGTCTATCTGGAGTGCCTCCCCCTCTATTATTCATAACAATCGTGTTCTCCCTTTGGCTCCTACTCCAAACTCACCCACTTATTCAAGCCCATGTTCTCCAGAACTGGAGCTCCTTTATTATCCTTAGCTAACCTTTTCAGAAGGCAATGCTTCCTTTTCGTCGGCCCCTAAACTAGATGGCACTTTGATGGCCAGATCAATTGGTCTCAGTGCCATGTCCTGTACAACACTGAGCATGGTATATCCCACATACGGGGTACTTCATAAATGCTGGCTTATTGACGTCTACGTCTGAATCTCTGTCTTTCCATTAAAGGCTTGTGGTGCTGTGTAGGTATCACCTTAGTTACCTTTCTTGAAATACCAAATCTCCAAAAGAAGTTCTAAGAAGCAGAGAAAAAAATTTTTAAAGTCACTTATTCCTCCTGATGAGCAAGTTTCTACATATGTTTGCATTTGTTCTAAGAGGGAGTCTTTCATCCAAAAATATTTATTAAATGACAACTTTGTGAACACTAGGAGATCCAAAGAAGTATGAGATGTATTTTTGTCCTTGCACAGGCTTACATTCTAATTGAGGTTATTTTTGTGCACGTGGGAGGAATATAAATCCTTGTGGCTTGCTGTGATGGACCTGGCATTTAAATGCTCAGTCTACCACTCAGCAGTTACTTGTCGTTGAACACATGTCTAACATGACTTGGATTCACTTTCCTTATCTATAAAATGGGGATGATAATAGTGCACAGTAAGATCACCGGGAGGCTGAAGTGAGATAATGCTTCCTATTTGTCAATACAGTGCACTCTCAGTGAATGCCAGCTACCATGATTACTGTTTCCTCTTAGGGCTGATGACAACAAGTGCTCCGGGATTTCCAGAGGGAGGTCATTTTTATTGAAAAGGCTCAGGAGAAGCTGCACAAAGATGGAGTTTTGAGGTGGTATAATTAAGAATGGTTACATCTCCAAAGCCCTTAAAGGAAAATATTCTTGAAGGGATAATGGGATTAGTGCAAAAGTGCAGAGAAGGCTTGAGGTGGGCTCAGACCAAACTGTGGATAGAAAAGGGTATTAGAGAAAAAGTAGCCATACTAAAGCGGTGAGAGCAAAGTTCTGTGGTCACACGATCGCCTCTTATTTTCCCTCTCCTCACCTTCCCAGGACAGAAGACAGTCATTTGTGGTGTATTTCACATGCTATAGGTGTGATCACCTGCGAGATACAAGAGGTGGGAAGCATGAAGCTCAAAACTAGTTGAACTTGTCCAATTAAAGAGTCCTGCTGCTTGACGTGTTTCCTATGCGTTGTTGCAATCCCACACTTGACTCCCTTCTAAAAGTTTAGATTAAAAGGAAACAAACTTCCAAAATTAGAATCATAATTAAAATTTGACTTTGATCAGTAGCTGCTGGGAGGGTCATTAAGAGCCGTGAATATGCTGACGCAGGGGGGCTGTTGGGCAGATGAGGTGAGGAGGGAAGCGGGGAGACGGGAAACAAATAAAAATTGTTAAGGAGCATTATCAAATTGCAAATATCAATTATTATGGGTCTATGGATGAGCGATTATTATATTAAAAACACTCTTGGCAGGCAGCCCGTATGGGCGAAGATAGCTGCGACTCCTTCGGGCTTGGCTTTAATTTGATTTTTGCAAACACGTTTTTGGGTTCTTTTCCTTTGATTTGTTTCAAAGAACACTGGACAACAGCTGGGTAGAAACTGCACCTAACCCTCTGTGAAACCGTGGAAAGATCCTTTCTGCCTCCTGCAAAGCTTGGGATGCACCATCTTACAGGGGGATGTGTGAGGGAAGAAGGAGGGAGAACTGGCAAAGGCGGAAGGGTTCTCACACCGAGTGCCCCACAGACATGGCTGCTGTCTCCAGAACCAAGGCGCAGTGAGGAAGGAGACACAGATGAAGGAGCTTGGGGCTTGCTTTTGTTTCTTGATAGAGACTAACGACTCCCTGGCATGAATGATGAGGGTAGATGTGGCAAAACAGTGCAGGAAAGATAGGGCTTTAGCTCCCCGTGAGCCAGCTGCGTGTTGTGTTGTGGCTGCCACAAAAGACTGATATGATCATCGGCTGTAATCGCGGAGGATAGAAGAAAATAATCACTCCCTTTTCTCCGCACACCTGGAGTGACACATTCACTTTTAAATGCGAGGAATGCCCCCTTGCCTGCCTGGTGTATTCCTATTTATCTTTCCAAAGCCAGCTCAAGGTCACCTCTTTCATGACAGCTTTCCCGACCCCATGCTCACCAGGCCAATTTAATCACTGCCATCTTGTGCCGGCTCAGTTGTACTATTCCATTCATCACTTTGGGTTGCCATATTGCTTATGTGTCTACCTGCCCTGGGGGGGCAGGATCCATGTCCAATTCCATTATGTACCCACAGAGCCTGGCACTTAGTAGGTACTCAGTACAGGCATATCTTGTTTTATTGCACTTTGCTTTATCGCACTTCAGAAATGTGGTGTTTTTTTGTTTTTTTTTTTTTTTTTTACAAATTGAAGGCAAGACTCTCCATCAGCAAAAAAATTATGACTCACTTTATTGCAGTGGCCTGGAACTGAACCCACAGTATCTCCCAGGTGTGCCTATACATACTTATGGAATCGAGGGGAATGGACCAACGGGAACATGTTAGAGAAGACCAAGTAGAAAGGAGAAAGGACTTGAAATGTTGAACCCCAGTACGAATCACATCATGCTGTAGTTAGCAAGTTGATGAATAATGTTGGGAAGCAGGGGCTTCCCCTCATAGGGAGAACCATGGGTAGGGTCTGTAGATTGACTGGGAAGAGGGACTTCAAGAGAAGCCAGAAGTGACTCTATCCCTTGTCCCCAAAGCAAGGATGAGAGAGCTATATGTAAAGGGAGAAAACAGTTGTGTCATGCAAAGAGAGAGGATTTATAACTTTTTTCTTTTGCCCCAGTTATTTGGCAACATGTGTCCATACATTTACAAAGAAATTTAGGTAGCCAAGCACACAACTGAATTTATGCAGCACATGGAAGTGTTTTCTGTGGGTCCTAGAAAGTAACACCAGTAACCAAGGCCCCAAGGATGATGAAAGCCAGAAACACTGCATTATGTAGTCAAAGTATAACTCAGGTCAGGGAGATTGGAGATACCTCAGTCAGCGAGAGTGAAAGAAAAGCTGTGTAGAAGAGAGAAATTTTGTGGCATGGGGAATCCAGCTTCCAATCATCATATGCCAATTTGTTGGTTATCATATGCCTAAAGTTGTGCAGTTATTTCTGCAAAACCTTGACCGACCATTACAAAGTGCTGGAATGACAATTGGGCAAGAGTTTGTTGTCCTGTATTTTAGATATTTTCAGGAAAACTGGACAGTGGGGGAGAAAAAGGAGAATGAAGAAAGGAAAGGAAAACTGAGACATAGCAGAAGTTGAACAAAGATGACCTGGCCCCTTAAAAAGTCATGTAAGGAAGGATTGAAGGATGTGCTAAATGATCACATGTATAAAAGATTGTAACATTCAAGAGGGAGCATGCCTATCTATATTTCCTCAGGGGGATAGGTACAAGACCAGTGGGGTATCAGATACAGATTTTTGGTTGCAATTAATATAAGTTGACTTTACCTAGTTTTAGGTGAAGATCAAATTTATGATAAAGTGTTGGGTGCTCACAGAGATGAAATTAAAGTTGAAAAATCGGGTCCTTCAGGAAACCAGAATCTTCAAGGTACTGCTATGAATATAAATTGGTTCCAACTATTTTCCTCTTTTACCCCCTAACACTCAGAATTTAAATCCCCAAGGGATAGATTTAGATTGTCATAGCTTGGGTCACATGAGCACTCCTTGGCTAACAGAGAAGAGGTCACCTTGACTGATTGTCCCATTAAGGTAGCATTAGATGGGGAAGAACAATTCCCCAAAGGAAAAGCAAGGTACCTCCTTCAGACAAAGAGGAAATGCAAGATGCAGAGCTAAAACATTAGTCATCTGCTGCAAATGCATAGCCTATTCTAGAAATTTCCTTTGACTCAGAAGCACTCAGATAGGGGTTGAGTGACTATTTTTCAAGCGCATTGTAGGAAAAACTCAATAATTGAGTAATTGGACTATATCACCTCCTCTCTAACCCTGAAATTTTATGTGTCTGTGATTTTGGAAAACAGGATCAGATCACGAGACGCTCTTTAGGAGGAATAATGAAACCATTTTTTTTTATTCCTATTCACAGTTTATTTACAAATATTCAGGATCAACCTTTAGATACACAAACAAAAATTTATCGATATACAACCCACAGTGCACACAGCTAGTAGTTAAAGAACCAGACTAGTGCAACATTTTTCCACTTACAACTCTTCCCCACTGTAAGCATTCTTAAGCCTTCTGTTATCAGGCAATTTACTTATACACAATAAATGCATACACATGTGTAAGGATACTTAAATATATTTTTCTAAATGTAAATTAAGGATCTTTATATGACTGCTCCGGGCTTTAAGCCTGGTTTATATTGGCTAAAAATTGCAGCTGAAAATAATTCCCCAGATAAGGTCATTTCTTCTCATTTGAGAAGTACTGGAAAGGCTATAATAGGATTCTTTTAAGTTTGGAGATATTTGGGTTCTGTTACCTGACAGATATTAATGATGGTTTCTATTCCGATTATATTATGGGACCATAGAATTCTAAAGGTGGAGGGCATGTGGAGATGTCTTCCTGTACACGTCCCTGGGACACCAAGGAAATTACTTTAAGTGGAATGAGGAGGCATAAAAGTTGAAGATGTGGGCTCTACCCAGGGAAAGAAAGGTAGAGAGTATAATACGGTCTGAAAAAGGTTTCTCTGATGTTTCTCAATGGAAGGAGGAGTCTGAGATATGCAGCCCAGGTCTCTGAAATATTAGACCTTCAGGGGCCACCTACTGATCCAGATGTTGAAGTGGTTCCTACTTACCTGCAGAATTTACCTGAAGAATGTTTCAAACTACCCTTAGTTGCAGCATTTACTAAAGGAATGATCCTCAATGGTGGGGCAGGGGCCGCAGAATCCTGGGGGCACAGAGAAGTATGCTGTGGCCCCCATACGGTGTTGATATAACTCCCTCACCGTGTCTCATCATTTCCATGTTGAGAGCAAATGGTGTAGGGGCAAACAGTAGGTGTTTGAAATTGAAATAGTGTCTGAATCCTGCAGAGTACGCTGAGCCTGAGTGTATGTATGATTGGCTAACCACTGGGGAGTAAGAATTAATGGCATCGTCATGTTTCTCTACAAGTCTTGAAAGAATTGAGAGAGACAAATTAGCTAATCTTTATAATATACGTTGCACAATGACAAAAATGGAGTAGGTATGCAGTAAATATCATCCCTTATGTCCACCATCAACACTACATTCTCAGTTATCTCTGAAGGCATTTCATTGTCAAATGCAGTTTACTAACATTTAAATTTGTATCTCCTATGATAACCGGCTATTTTAGTTACACTTTGATCTCTATCACTAGTCTCTATCCTAGACTAGGACCACCTACCTAGTCTATACATCATTGTGTAGGGGAGGACAAATTTCTTTTCTTTTTTTCCATCTTAGGTTCTTTGGCTGGGTCCCTGTAAATTAAAGACAGATTAGCAAGAGAAAAACAGAAGTTTATTAACATGTGTATCACTCATATACATGGGAGCACTTAGTAATGAGTAACTCAAAGAGGGTGGTTAGAACTTGAGCTTATGTAGCATCTTAGCAAAGAATCGTAACTTAGTAGAGAAGAGACAAGACAAAGAAAAAGGACTTGGAGCTTCTGGGAGAGACACATTGTGGGAAGACAAAAATATGGGGAAAGAAATGGTAGATGAAAGGTAGTTTTAGCAAGGTTAGTTAGGTCTATTCCTCTGGTGTAGTTTCTGGGCTGATGAAGGTCTACAGTTGCCTCCAGTGATTAGCATCTGTCCTTCCTGGTAAAGAGGGGAAAGCGGACACCTTTTCAAATTATGTTCTGGTTTTAGTCAAATAGAGGGAGGGCAGAAACCTTTTCTTGAATCTGCTTCTTCTCAATTTCCTTTGCTCAAAATAATCCTCATGCCAAAGTGACATATTTTGGGGTGGTATATTCTGCAACCCTTCCTTCGTGTAGTGTAATCTATCCTTGGCCGTTTTCCTGGAGAGCTGAAGCCTCTCCTCCCGGTTACCATGATGGCTGGCAGTAGTTGGATGCCACCTGAAGGCACTGACTGGCTGTCACAATTATTTTCATACTTCATGACTTTCTGAAAGAAAAAATGTTTTCCTAAAGTGCAATATAAGTTTAGGACTATCAAAAGCAGTCAGATACTCAGCATAATTATAGGTTAGATTTGCTGACCAGATATTCAAATCATCTTCTTTTCATGGGAGGAGTGTCTGGTTGATTAAAACATTTGAGGCAGCATCTGATACAAATATCCCAGAGAGCATGTCAAAGAGATCTGGTCATGGAAAACAGCCTTCGGAAGCCAGGAAATCAAATTCATCCAAATAAAGATTCTGAGAGGGAAGGGTGGTTGACTTGAGGTCCATGTGTATGGATCACTAATCTTTTGTGACACTTTTTTTTTTTTTTTTTTTACAGTTCATGGCTCTGAGACAATAGCGGGATTGAGGACAGCATTTCCCTGCCCCTCTACCACCTGGACACACATGAATGATGATGTTCAGAGCCTGTGGCATTGGCAGGATTATTAGAATTTCTCAGTGTGCTACTGTACTTCATTTCCCTCTTTCTCACTCAAAAAGAAGAAAGAAAGAAAGAAAGAAAGAAAGAAAGAAAGAAAGAAAGAAAGAAAGAAAGAAAGAAAGAAAGAAAGAAAGAAAGGAAGGAAGGAAGGAAGGAAGGAAGAAAGGAAGAAAGGAAGAAAGAAAGAAAGAAAAGAAAACACATATCCCTGTGCAAATGAGTAAGAGTGGCATTTTTCTTTGGGCAGGGTTCCACAAAAGTGTGGTTTTAGGTTGTTCTTAGATAGGAATCAAATAACATTGACCCACATAGTCACTTAATCCTATTTAAATTCTCTTTCAATTCTTCAGATCACATTGAGGGGAACAACTCAATTGGTTGCCTGTGTTTCTTTAAACATCTCAGCTCTTACGCTCTCCCTTTTGAACAGAGCAAAGCACCAGCTCTGACTCAGAGTTCTCAGCTAGCAACAGTAGCTATAATAACTAAAACTTAACAGCGTTGTCTGGTAATTTATATGTGTGTTTATTTCCCATTTTGGCAAGCGATACTGTGTTCTTTTTTTAATTTATAGTAGTGACAAAATTTATTCTATAAATATATTTAAGTCAAAACATGACCTGTTTAAAAAAAAAGATTTCAGTAAGTGACAGTAAAGACAAGTCCTATAACACATAACAGTGCTGGCGTGCTACACGAGTAATGCAGTTGGGGAGAACATTCTGATAGTAGTACTTGAGTGATGGAAGTTTAGAAACTATTGCTATTGAAATAATCTTGAGTTGGTCCTAATTTTTCAGAAATAAATTATTTTCTGCTTTTAGTACTTTGATGATTATCAGTAACAAATTCCTTATGATATATTCCAAAAGTGTTTAAGATGTTTTCTAAACTCTGGTTTAGAATTGCTGACCTATATGAACTTATACAGAAAACACAAAGAATGTTGGACTATTTCTATTTTAATCTTTTGAAGCACGTTTCACATTTATAATCTGTGCTTCTGCCCTGTGACTTTTAAAACAATAGTAACAGCAAATGGCTCTAACAGGCTCTTGTTGGGGAGATGGCTAGTTTTCTATCCAATGCTGCCTTTCTCTCTTCCATTGTAACTACGTTGTGTTCAGATATGTGCGTGACCAGTTAATCATATTTTTTCATGTGGTGAAGTTCTCGCTGCCTCCTCCCTGTTCTCTATCTGCTTCCTGATAACTGCAGACTGGGTATGGCAGAAAGCCAACTTCAGTGATACAAAATAGTATTCCTAAGGAAAGGTGGAGCACCACATACAGGAGCCTGGGTGTTAGAATGGCCAACTGGAACAGAACAGCTCACATTGCCCAGATTCCCCTGTGAGGACTGTTGTAGGACAGAGAAACCAAATCCTTTTCCTTTAATCCCCCTTATTACTGAAATCCCTTTGTTACAGCAACTTAGCTTCTACTCTAATATGGTATTACTCCTTCATCACCCAGACCACTCTTGTAGGAACATTAGATATGATTAGTTAGCACACTGGGAAAAGGTGGGAAAGAAAGCGTGCCATCTCGTACCTTCATAAATACATTGTGTTTGATTCCTACACAATTTCTTTCCTTTGAAGACTCAGGATGAGTCTGGGGGAAGAGTACTGTGGAGCAACTATTTAAGTATACATTATCACAAACTAATAAATAGCAAAGCTGGTGCATTACTCTTTGTATAAATCAGAGATTGCCTGTGGACAGATTGAAGGGACAATTACTAGAAGGACTTAAGAAAGCTCACATAACCATAGGAAAACTTGAGAGCTCTGTGTTTCATAAATCAGGTAGACTGGAGCCTGGACGTGGGATGGGGGGTAGGTTTGGAGAGTAAGAACTGTTAAGGATTTCTGCCAAGCCGTTGTTCTTTGTTTGTACCCTATTGAAGATTCAGGATCTTGGAAACGGGAATCTATGTGACCTGTTTAGTTTTTCCAGTCACTCCTCCAGACAAGAGTACCAGGCCCACCATGCAATGGGGGATGGGCCGGTCCTCAAAGGCAGTTTGAAGCTCTTCCTCTACACTCAATGTGTGTTGGAACCAGCTTCGCTGGCTCATGATAGGTGATGCACAGCTTTCCAGTTTCATGTTAAGGGACATTTCCCCGGGGACTTGGAAGCAGCCTTGCTGGGAGTTTTATACCATGGAAGTGGGTAAATGGCACAAATCAGGCTCTTTTCTTTAGAGAACCGGTTGTCAGGCATTCACTAGTACACTGTTGCCTACATTTCCTTCCTTCTTTCCATATGGTATTTTCTGTAGGATTCCTTACTACATAGGCGGGACTTACATTAGACTCATGAGAAATCGAAGTTTTTTATTTTATAAACATGCTGTCAAATCAACATATTGTATTACTTGATTTGAGCATTAATTGCATTCATGTAGAACAGGGGTCTAATTAAAGTGAGGTTTGGGGGTGCTGTTTCAGCTTGTACAATTCTTAGAGAGGGATTTTGTTTTGGTTTGGGAACAAAATGAGCCCTGCTCTACCCGAGTAGCTCTCATCATATGTTCTTTAATCATCTTGTATGGGGAAGGAGAGCTTTGTGAGTACCTGGAACCAGCAGACAATCACGAAATATAGGATACATGAATGAATAACAAAACTGCAGGCATTCGATGCAAAATATGGTATAGTGTACTTCTCTTATGCTGTTTCACAGAATTCAGTGCAGGACTAATATCATGATTCAATAAATACTTGCTTTTTAATTTTAATTACAGAATATTTCTCAGGTAGTTTAACAAGCTGTGCTTAATGAAACAGCGAGACATTTGGTGAACTGATTTTAATTTTAATACTTCAGGGATCAGCACTTCTTATTCCTTTTTTGACATGGAATTTATTTTATTTGGTCAATAAGTTTTTATGGAGCACCTATAGAGTACCTGGCTTTTCAACTGTGTATTGAGGGAAGAGTACATAAAGGACATATCCCTAAACAAAAACTTCAGGCTGTCATCATTTTTTGAGTGTTTAATCCTGATTTTCAATTCCTGAACTGTTAGATTTTTTTATATCCCTCAAATAGAAGGAAGTAGTCATCATGTGCCATGTAAATAGTTCAAAATGACCTAAATGTAGAACAGTTGTTTCCATGTAACTATTTAATTATTAAGAAAATATATACTCTCATATATGCCACATACTGTGTGGCAAACACTACTCACACAGTTTACAAATATTAACTCATTCCGCTCTCCTGCTTTTAGTTATGAAAGCCAAGGTTATATAGAAAAGGTGGTAATTTACTCAAGATCACATAGACAGCAGTGGGGAACACAGATTTCAATGCAGGTGGTCTAGCTGCAGACTCTGAGCTCTTAACCCGACACTGTGCTGTCTCCCTGAAGTGCCCCAGGGTCTGCCACTGCAGAGAAGGAGCTCATCAGAAGGAGGTAAGCCGGTGACCTCGTGATCGTGTTGGACCTCAACCGAGTGTGCAGAGAGGTCTTCAAACTGCAGGAGTAGGAATGCCTAAAGAAGAGTTATTCACATTAATCCCAAGTCATAACAATATGCCAATGTCCACCGACAGTAAAATAGATTTTAAAAAAACCCTACAATGGAGCACTATACAGCAATGAAAATGAACAGACTAGTGTCACACACAACCAAGCGGAAAAGCCTCAAAACTTAATACTGAGCGAAAAACGGAGACATAAATGCTCATGTGCTGTATTGTTTCATGTATATAAAGATATAAATTATATAAATGGCCAAACTATCCTGAGGAGTCATGGATACAGTTACTTTTAAGGAAGACTGATGACTGGGAAGGGGCATGGAGGCTTCCGATTTGTTGGTAATCTTCTATTTCTTGCGCTGGGCAGTAGCCACACAGATGTTGTCACTTAGTGATCATCCACTGAGCTCTATAGTCACGGGGTTTGGCTCTTTTACATGTGTGTTGTACTTCACATATAAGTTAGGAAATATTGTCCAGAGGAATGATAGGAAAAATGATGTAATTGAGAGCAGAACCGGGATAGTTTAGAAAACAAGGGCGCTAGGGTTGAAAAGAAAAATTGTACATGCATAGTACATGTAAGAAATCAGTCTGCCAGTCTTGATTAATTTAGTTACTGAGGGTTGGCAAACTGTTCGAGAAAGCACCAGATATAGTAACTGCTTCAGGGTTTGTGTGCCGTGCAGGGTCTCTTTCCCATTTTTTTTACAACTCTCTAAAAGTGTACAAAGCGTTCTTAGCTTGTGGCTGTAAAAAAAAAAAAAAACAAACAGACCACTTTGGGTGATTATGATGTGTCAGTCTAGGTCATTAATTGTAAATGTATCTGTCTGGTGGGATGTTGGCAGTGGGGCAGGTCTGCATGCGTAGGGGCAGGAGGTATGTGGAAAATCTCTGTACCTTCTGCTCCATTTCACTGTGAACTGACTACTGCCTTAAAGGAAGAAAAAGCAAAACAAACAAACAAAAAGTACACAAGGCAGACTGGGCCGAGGCCAGTTTGTTTACTCCTCAGCCAGCTGCTGGTAATGCTAAAATAGTTAAAAATGCAGTTTTTCCTACACACTCCATGCATTCAGCATATCTGTACCGAGTATCTTCTGCTTTCAGTGGGTGAGACAGCTATAAAAACCTGTTCCTTTCAGTACAACGTGATGAGGACCCTAACTTAAACCAAGGTGCTTGAGAGAAAACAGGAGCGTGACTTTCTCTGCTACAGGTCAAATTTCAACTGTTTTTGAAGAAGGTAGTGATTAACCAGCAGAAGAAGCGGAAGGCGCTGTATATGGGGGATGCATCCTGAGTAAATCCACACAGGTATAATATAAACAACTATTTATGTATGTTAAGTTTATTTTATCATGTAACTTCATGTGACTCAATCATCACACGTGTAGGGTGACAAGGACAAGGCTAGAGCAAACCTCCACCTAATTCATTTAGAGGACTGGGTCAAACAGGTAAGGCTACTTGTGACTGGAAGCAATGAGCCCAGGAACCCATGCTGTGCTGGTACCTCTAGGCTGCTCTGGGTCCTGAGTGTGAGGCTCTGGTCCTTTACACCCCTTCACACTCTGTTTGGGAAGTTCTGGAGTAACTTAGGGACGCATTGATCAAGCCAGTGGGATTTAGGTCAGGAGGAATTTTGGTGGCTTTGCACTGCCCAAGGCTGAGGTTCAAATTCTACTTCTGTTACATGTTGGGTGACCTCAGCAACTTATCATGAAGTCCCTTTGCTTCCATTTCCTCCTCTTTGTAAAATGCTGATAGTACCTTGAAGGGATCTTGTGAAGCTTCAAATTACTGAGACACTGTGTATAAATGTTTTGCTGCAGAGTCAACACTCAACAAGTTATTTATTTCTTCTCTACGTCTTTCCAGCTTCCCTATCTGCAATAAAAAATCCCTTGACAAGAAAATCCATGACCTTTTCATTCTCTATACCTACTGCCTGGGGGGGATAGTGGTAGGGCTTTTCTGGCATGGAGAGAGTAAGTGAAGAGAAACCATAAAACAATGAGTAAATCTATTGTTTTGGCATTCTTACTTCAAATAATAACTTTAGAAGGAGAGAGGTCAGCAACTCTTGGAAGACTAAGATAGGAGTTTTGTTCTTTGTATTAGGAGAAAAAATTTTTTTCTCTCTCTCTCCCTCTCTTCTCTTTTTTTAAGCGAAGGGAGTGGGCTGTGCCCTGGAGGTGAACTGAGGACTCTGATTAAACATGGCTTTGGAGGAAACTCATCAGCTGACTTCAACAGGAACATCTGTGAGTTCATATTGGCCAAGTCCCTAGAGAGTTTTTCACTGCTGAACATGCTACTTCCCAACTGTTCAAGATAGTGGCTCAGAGCTGTGTACATATTTGGAGATACATTCTGCTGATTGGATTATTTTTAAAGCCTATTTCTTATCTAAAAGTATTTCCTTTAATTGCTTCCTTTTGGCCTGATACTAGGTCTCAGGGAGGTTGTTCCAAGTCTAGAATCACAGGATGATACTCTCAGAAATTGGAAGTAGCCACACCATCATTTTCCAGATGAGGAAATTGATGCCCCTTAGAGTGAAGAACTGCTCAATCCACACAGATTTCTCACACTTTTTTTCTTCCCTTTTCCCTCCCTCTCTCCTTCTCTTCCTTCTCTCCTTTACTAACTCCCAGATGCCCACACTGTTTTCAGTGCTAACGATACAAAAAGACATGACACAGCCTGCTGAACTCTTAGTCTAGCACAGCAGCAGTGATGTAAGCCAATTATTTCTCTAGGCACCGTAAGTGATTGCACAGAGGGGCACACCGGATTCCAAGAGAACCTAGAAGAGGGCCAAGTAAATTAGACTTGGAGAGTCAGAGAAATTGACTTGAGTGGAGTCTCAAAGGATGTGTTGGATATAAGTGGGCTGCGAAGGGAGTGAGGTGTGAGAACAGAGAGGAGAGAAATGATTTTCCAGATATTGAAGGAAGAGTACGGTATAAAGGCATCAGGCACACATTTCATTTTCCCGAACTCATTTATGGAGAGATATAGAGAGAGAGAAAAGGAAGGAGGGAGGGAGAGATAGAGATAACACGAAAATCAAGTTCAACATGAAGGGAGACACCTCCTGCTCTTCTGGTCCGTGCTTCCATCCTGTATCTCTCTCCCCAGACCTAGGGAGTCATAACTGAGTCTCACACTCATGGAGAACGAGGAACAACCTCACGGCCACCAATACCTCTCACAGGCATACGTTAGCATGTCACCAAGCCAGTGCAGTCGAGAACTGTTTTGATATTAGGTAATTTTATATGCTGGGTATAGAACTGAGACCCCTATAAGATGCTCGTCCATGTAGTAAGGCATGCCTACCTCACACTTATCTGTAGGACTTTTGTTAAGGAGAACTGGTTGTCTGGGTTGGCTTTAGGCGATGTCATTTTTTTCTATTGATTCAACAAAGATAAACTTTATGGCTGCCATGCACCATTGTCTCTGATCTCTTTTATTGGAGGTGGTGTTGTTGAAGGAGCTGTGAAGTCAATAAACAAAGTTAACTAAGTGCGTGACTTTTACTTTCCCAGCTCTGCAGGAGCCCAGAGCTGGTGTGATTCTGAGATACAACCTCCCCACGGGTCATGCCCAGGGGCTTCCATTATCTCTAAGCAGCACACACTCCAGAGCATCTTATTAATGATATTTAATTACATTCAAATTAATGATGTTTTTCATCTGATCCTGCACTGATTTTACAGCTGGGAGATAAGCTGGGGTGACTTTGGCTGTTCTGTCTCTCCATCTCAGCAGCCAAGTGCCCCCTTTATCTCTGTTGACTGTTTTTTCCAGGTGTGTGCTTTCTCCACCTGCACTTCTGTCTCTGACTGCCACCCCTCCCTTTTCAGTAATAATTAGCTACTCCAAGCCACAGAAATGCTCCATTTCCATATGAAGTTTTCTGATGATATGGACAAAGCAATTTCTTTCTATATGGAGCTTAATTTGCATATATCCTGGCCATAACTTCATCAGGTCTTAAAACACAGAGATTGTCAAGTGACCACTGGCTGATAACTCGAACAATACAGTACTGTTAGTAGACTCTGATCACATCAGCGTGTACTTGAATGCTCTGGGTTTTGCTGATTGAAATCTTTACAGAAGTGGAATGGAGTGTTCAGTTCTCAGGTTGAGGAATTCTTATTATTTCCCAATGAAAATAATGTGGATTGTAGATAGGATTTACTGAACTTTCAAATCTATTGATGGTTTTTGTTTTGCTTGAGCAAAAACAGATGTTGGCGGGGGGAGTTAAGCATTTCTGCTGTGAACTGTAATACAATAGCTCTGAGAATGAAATGTTTAAAAACTGAATATAGGGCATGATGATGAAAGTGAATTGGATTGTGAAAATTCTTGGAGTTCAAAGTCTCAGGCTATTTAAAGAATTGAAGAACAAATTGGAAATATACTCTGTTCGGATTTTCTGTTCTTAAGAAATGGTAAGAAATATAGTCCTCAAAGGATGCTTTATTGTATTGACAACCCAATTATTGATTTATTAGGGCAGAAAACCAGAAGTATTACATCAAATAATTTCCCTATTATTTTATTTTTTGACTTATCTCAAGCTCTTCCTTAAGTCTATCTCCCCCTCAAAAATACCCAGAATACAATCAAAATAAAAATAAAGCAAACAACAAAAATAAATATGCCTCATTGCATCCACTTAAGTAAATTTCAACATATTAGAAATTGAAAACTCTCCAGTTATCTCTGCATGTGATCCTAGGATACATTCTTTCACATTCTCTTGCTTCATTCTTCATTCATTCATTGAACATATATTTACACACCTGCTATATACCAGATATTATGATAAGCAAAGCAATGAAAGACAATGGATGGCCAGACATAGTTCCTACTCCTGCAGGAACTAAATTCATTAGAAGATGACATTAACCCACACATCATAGCAATAGAAATATAAAATTAAAATCATGACAAATGCTAAGAGGGACAGATGTATGGTGCCAGGAGAGCTTATAGAAGTGAGGTTTGGTCTAACCTGGAGACCAGGGAAAGCTTTTCTGTAGAAGTTGTTAATGGAATGGCAATCTGAAGAAACAGCAAGTATTTGCTGGCCAGGAGAAGATGGGGAAGGTGAGTGTTTTCTGGGTGAAAGACGCTACGTGTGCATCGACTCCTGGTGAGAGGGGAAACAGTGCCATAGCACATGCCAGCCTCACGCTCTCAGACAAGAGTCTGGAGTCTTCAGTTATTTCTTCTTTTTTTTTGTGGGTGATGACACACTTAGTACTTCAGATTCCTGAGGGTGAAACTTCTCTCCCTGAGAGCCTGGCCCCCAAAGGAGAAGAAAAGGATGGAACATTTTCCTGCTGGCAATCCTCTGTTCTTGTCAGTGCTGATGAAGGAGTGATATGCTAAAGTGCCTCTGTCTGAACGTGACCTATGAGGAGGTGTGTGAGGGGCTTAGGGGTCCAGTTGCAATTTCTCTGGTTGGCAGGAGGATGAGTTGGGAGAGTCCTAGGGTTAGACTCAAAAGATTAGGCTTTGCAGGGAGAGTCACTTAATTTCTCTGGCTCCTTATCTAATGGGTGGTTGTAAGGATCATATGAGACAGCGATGCCAGAGAGCATAGTACATGCATTTAAATATACAAGGAATCGTTTTATTGTTATTATTTATTCAGAAGTTCTGGACAAGTTTGGCACACTTTTTGAATAGAATCTCAGAAGAAAAATTCTTGTCAGTGACTAGAATATATATTTTAATGTATATTTTAAAATAGTATAATGAGCCCTGGCTGGTGTAGCTCAGTGGATTGAGCGCAGGCCTGCAAAACAAGGGGTCACTGGTTCGATTCCCAGTCAGGGCACATGCCTGGGTTGTGGGCCAGGTCCCCAGTAGGGGGCATGTGAGAGACAACCACACATTGATATTTCTCTCCCTCTCTTTCTCCTTCCCTTCCCTTCTCTCTAAAAGTAAATAAATAAATAAAATCTTGAAAGTAGGCTTGGCAAATCCCTTTAAAAATAAAATAAAATAGTATAACAATATACTATCTCCTCAAAATAACAACAGGACTCAAGGTTGGCTGAGGTGCTTTATCCTAGTGAAATGGATCATTTGGGCAGTTCTGCTAATAACTTGACCCTATTTCAAGTTTTAGTTCAACCCAGTCACCACATGTGGACAGAGCCATTGTTTGCCAAAACAGAGTTGGATCATTTTCTGAGATGATTCAGCTCTGTGAAGTACTTCAACTGAAACATCAGATAAGGGAAGCAAAGGACCATCTATGCTTTAACACAGACTTGGGTCTCCTCCAGATCTGGCCCTCACTGTTCCTGTCACTGAGGGTGCTGGAAAACGGGGAATGTCTGCAATTCATTCTAACTCTGACGTTCCTTGCAAAAATTTTCCATAATCACCTTCAAGAAGCATTAGAGTCCAACAGACTTGGATTTTTTTTTTTTTGGTGTGCACGTTATTCACCGAAGGAAGAACAAACTTACAGAATCTGCTGGAACTTTCAGGGAATGAAGATGCATAGACTTTTCCATTGAGCAAGGAAGGATGAGTAGAAAGTAGGTCCCCCGTATCCATTATTATTAATTTAAGTGGAAGATCATTAATAACAAATTGATAAATCTTGCTTATTGTCCAATGTTAGTCAACTTAACCTTTAAGAGCTTTTAAATTAATTTAAACAGTACTTTTTAATAAAAATAACTTTCCTAAAACAAAAATATTGGTGAGAAGAATGGCATTTCTTTTACTTTAAAATTGCGTTACTAAGGCATGATTGATGTACAAAGCTACTGTACATATTTAATGTATACAACTTGATAAGTTTGGAGATAAGAATACATTTGTGAAATCATTACTATGATCTCCGTCATAGATTGACTTATTACCTCCAAAAGTTTCTTCCCACTCTCTTAATTATTATTATTATATTTTTTGTGATAAGAATCCACTATAAGATTTACCTTCTTAATAATACAATAAAGGCTGTAATACAGTACTACTAAATATACACTAGGATACAAAGTAGATCTCTGGGACTTATTCATTTCGCATAATGGAAATTTTGTACCATTCAATTAAATCTTTTCGTTAGGTCTGACCCCAGCCCTGGCAACCACCTTTTCACTCTCAGTTTCTACCATAAATGGACTTGAAGTTTTGTGCTGGCTCTGTTACTCACTGTCTGTGTGACTTTAAGGAAGTCACCTAGACTCTCTAGGCCTAGTCCCTCTTTTATAAAACAAATGTTTTTCCATGAAGCTTTTTATGAAGATAATTTGGCTTAAATGGGAGATACATTTATGAATATCTCTTGTGCATATCTTTGCACACTAAATAAATGTTTGTGCCCTTCCTTTTTGTTTTCTTCAGCACTTAAATCTATATGAGTATTTGGTATTAAGAGTTTTTGTACTTTAACTGGCCTCATCTAACTGAGAATTTGAGTGGAATGAAGATTCTTCAAATTCTGCACTCTTCAAAGCCACCAATCATTTATAATATATAAAGTGCTTGAATTTCCTCAGCACTATGAAAGTAAAATAAATTTCCATTACTTTCAATTATTTCACTTGTAATAATTAGATATGAATCTTATGACTCATGATATTGCTTTGTATTGAAATAAAGAAGAAAAATCTTAAGGTGAGGGGAAAGTGAGTATGAGCTATTAAAAAGTTCCCTATTCGTTTCTGAAGTAAGTTTAGTGTGCAAGTTTTTGAAAGAATTGATGCTTCGGGGGAGAGAGGAGAAAATCGACTAAAGGGAAAAGAGTTTCTGAAGAAGTTGAGAGGTTCTTTTTATTTTCTTCAACTAATTCTTACTGCCAAGTATTGGCTCTTGGAAAACATGGTTAAGTCAGCTATAAAGTCGTAACAGAAAATAATAAAAGCAATGAAATGTACAATTAAGGATCACATACCCTAGACAGCTTCCACTTCATTAGCCCTCTTCTTAACTCATCCAGGAGGCTTCTCAATCTCTGCTTTTTACCCCTAGATGCAACTACAGTGCGACCGACGATAAGGTTCACTCTCTTTTACAGTTCTCCTTGAACAAAGCAATGATCTCCAAAGATGAGGCTTAATGCTCCCCAGGAATTGCTGTCCATTTTAGACTCCTTTCTGCTTGGTCACATTCTCTTCTTCTCAGTCGACGTTGTAAACTAGATCAGTGGTCATAAGGATTTTTAGTGGATGCCCCAGTGGAGGGAGTTCACACCAAATTGGGTGTAGAGGGGATAAGTGGTAATGGAAGGCGATTTGATTTGGGGTGGTGAACACACAATACAATATACAGATGATGTCTTATAGAAGTGTACACCTGAAACCTATATGATTTTATTAACAAATGTCACCCCAATAAATTCAATAACAAGTAAAATAATGATATCCTGAAAAAAACAAATTGTGTGAAATTTGGGAGAAGGGGTTATCCTAGAATTTCGGAGAGTGCTGCATGTCAAGCACTGAATAGAGGGAGCTCAGGGAAGCAGTAAAAACATGCAGTTGTGTGGATTCATTGATTCTTTCACCAAACACTTACTGAGCTGACATAGGTGCTAGAGATGCAAAAAAGAGTAAGAGGGAATCTGTACTCCCCTGAAAGATTTATAGTGGGGGGAGGCCTATGTGAACAAGTCCACTGTAATGCCCTCATCTTGGTATAATTGTAGGATGTGAACAAACTGTGGGAGCCACTCATCTGTCCAGACTGGTGGTGGGGGTGGGAGGAAGGTCATCTTTCCTGTGGACTCTAAAGTGCAGGATTGGTGCTTACTTTAAATGTCCTTCTGTGAGGGATACCTAAAACCTTGTTGGCAAGAGATGGGGATAGAGGACCACAGACCCTGGCCTATTGTAACTTAACTGGTGGAGTCACCTCCTTCTTGCCCTTGAGTTACCTTCCCAAGTCACGGTCCAGCACTGTGGTGCTCTCAAAGAGTCCTCAAATCATTCTTCCTTAGTGCTGGCATGAGGTGTTAAGATTGTTCTTAAATGTAAGTTAGAATGGCCCACTCAAAAGCATTCTCATTTGGGGCAGATTCATCTGGCTATGGGGCCACCCTTTGTCTTTTCAAAGATATTCATGCTTGCCTTTAGTATTTAAAAAATGTCACTGTGTATGGTAGTGGGCTGGTTGTCTAACAGGTTTTTGAAGCGAGAAGGAAGTCTTAGTAATCTCTGTACCCTGACAGTCAGCACAGACATAAGAACATAGTGCTTAATAAATATTTGCTAGATGAATGAATAAAAGAATCAATGAACGAAGGACTTCATGTTTTGCTAAAAGTCTGAAGGTTATAAACAGTCCCCAATTTCACCCAGGTTATGATAATATTGAGCTCACCACAAAAGTTAAGCTACAGGCATAACTGAGCTTTATTTCAAGTGCAAATAGCCTTCATTTTGTAGAATTTTGTAGAAAAGTTTATTATCAAAAAAATCTTCTCCTGAGACTGATTTGTTCCTCAAATCTCTATCTGTGTCAGAATGCCACAAAGTTCAGCAGAAAAGGCAGCAAAAATTATTCAAGGTGGGCCTGGAGAACGTATCAAAGCATCCTTTCAAGATGACCAGGGTCTTTGAGAGCTAATGACCTTTCAAGTTTCTTGTAAGGCTGGATGAACTGACTCTTAGTTGGAAAGGTAAGTCTTCCTGCTTTCAGTACGGTCTTTTCTCCTTAAATAATTTTTACTGCCTTTTCTTCACTTCGAACCCTTTCTAACTTGTACAATATTCTAAGACTATGATCATATGTTCATTGACCTACAGCAAAATTCACTCAGCTTATGCTTACACAAAAAATTTTAACATTAGTGAAAATAATAAGTGGTACAGTTAAGTGCCAGGCTAAGTGTTCTCAGTTTTGTTATCACACTGAAGCCTATATTCTTGTAAAGACACTATTTTCCTTATTTTTTAAAAAATTAAAAGTAAAAGGGCGAATAACTTGCCCAAGGTTTTGCAGCTAATGTTAGAACTTATACCAAAGTCTGACTAACTTCAAAATCTATATTCTTTTTTTTTTTTTTTTTTAAATTTATTGTTATTTAATTACAGTTGTATGCCTTTTCCCCCCATCCCTTCACCCCACCCCAGGTGAACCCACTTCCCTCCCCCCTCTCCACCCTCCCCCTTGGATTTGTTCATGTGTCCTTTATAGTAGTTCCTGTAATCCCCTCTACCCACTGTCCCCGCCCCCACCCCCCACCCCCGCCCTTGCTATTGTTACATTGTTCTTAACTTCAGTGTCTCTGGTTATATTTTGTTTGCTTTTTCCTTCTATTGCTTATGTTCCAGTTAAAGGTGAGATCATATGGTATTTGTCCCTCACTTCCTGGCTTATTTCACTTAGCATAATGCTCTCCAGTTTCATCCATGCTGTTGCAAAGGGTATAAGCTCCTTCTTTCTCTCTGCTGCGTAGAATTCCATTGTGTAAATATACCATAGTTTTTGGATCCACTCGTTTGCTGATGGGCACTTCGGTTGCTTCCAGTATTTGGCTATTGTAAATTGTGCTGCTATGAACATTGGGGTGCACAGATTCTTTTGGATTGGTGTTTCAGTGTTCTTAGGGTATAATCCCAGCAGCGGAATTACTGGGTCAAAGGGCAGTTCCATTTTTAGTTTTCTGAGGAAATTCCATATTGTTTTCCACAGTGGCCTCACCAGTCTGCATTCCCACCAACAGTGCACGAGGGTTCCCTTTTCTCCGCATCCTCTCCAACATTTGTTTGTGGATTTGTTTATGTTGGCCATTCTGACTGGTGTGAGATGATACCTCATTGTGGTTTTAATTTGCATCTCTCTGATGGCTAGTGATGCTGAGCATCTTTTCATATGTCTCTGGGCCTTCTGTATGTCTTCCTTGGAGAAGTGTCTGTTCAAGTCCTTTGCCCATTTTTTAATTGGGTTGTTTGTCTTCCTGGAGTGGAGTCGTGTGAGTTCTTTATATATTTTGGAGATCAGGCCCTTGTCTGAGGTATCATTGGCAAATATGCTTTCCCATATTGTTGGTTCTCTTTGTAATTTGGTGCTGTTTTCTTTAGCCATGCAGAAGCTTTTTATTTTGATGAGGTCCCATTTGTTTATTCTTTCCTTTATGTCCCTTGCTTTAGGGGATGTGTCTGTGAGGATGTTGCTGCGTGGAATGTCTGAGATTTTCCTGCCAATGTTCTCCTCAAGGACTTTTATGGTGTTACGGCTTATATTTAAGTCTTTTATCCATCTTGAGTTTATTTTCGTGTATGGCGTAAGTTGGTGATCGAGTTTCATTTTTTTGCACGTAGCTGTCCAGATCTCCCAACACCATCTGTTGAAGAGACTGTTTTTGCTCCATTTTATGCTCCTGCCTCCTTTGTCAAATATTAATTGATCGTATAGATTTGAGTTTATTTCTGGGCTCTCTATTCTGTTCCATTGGTCTATGAGCCTGTTTTTATGCCAGTACCAGGCTGTTTTGATTACCGTGGCCTTGTAATACAGTTTGATATCAGGTATTGTGATACCTCCTGCTTTGTCCTTCTTTCTCAGAATTGCTGCTGCTATTCGAGGTCGTTTATGGTTCCATATGAATTTCTGCAATGTTTGTTCTATATCTGTGAAATATGTCATGGGTACTCTAATAGGGATTGCATTGAATCTATAAATTGCTTTGGGTAGTATGGCCATTTTGATGATGTTAATTCTTCCAATCCATGAACATGGTACATGCTTCCATTTGTTTGTATCTTCCTTAATTTCTTTCTTCAGTGTTGTGTAGTTTTCTGAGTACAGGTCTTTTACCTCCTTGGTTAGGTTTATTCCTAGGTACTTTATTTTTCTTGTTGCTATATCGAATGGGATTTTTTTCCTGATTTGTGTTTCTGCAGTTTAGTTGTTGGTGTACAGGAATGCCTTTGATTTCTGGGTATTGACTCTGTATCCAGCTATTTTGCCAAATTCATTTATTAGGTCAAGTAGTTTTTGAGTGGAGTCTATAGGGTTTTCCATGTACACTATCATGTCGTCTGCAAACAGTGACAGTTTCATTTCCTCCTTTCCAATTTGGATGCCTTTTATTGCTTTTTCTTGTCTGATTGCTGTGGCTAGGACTTCCAATACTATGTTGAATAGGAGTGGTGAGAGAGGGCATCCTTGTCTTGTTCCTGATCTTAGTGGGAAAGCTCTAAGTTTTTGTCCATTGAATGTGATGTTGGCTGTAGGTCTCTCATATATGGCCTTAATTATGTTGAGGACTGCTCCCTTTATTCCCACTTTGCTGAGTGTTTTTATCAGAAATGGGTGCTGTATCTTATCGAATGCTTTTTCCGCATCTATTGATATGATCATGTGATTTTTGTCTTTGCTGTTGTTGATGTGATGTATTATGTTTATTGATTTGCGAATATTGTACCATCCTTGCATCCCTGGGATGAATCCCACTTGGTCATGGTGGATGATCTTTTTAATATATTGCTGGATGCGGTTTGCTAATATTTTGTTGAGAATTTTAGCGTCTATGTTCATCAGCGATATTGGCCTGAAGTTTTCTTTCTTCGTTGTGTCTTTATCTGGTTTTGGGATTAGGATGATGTTGGCTTCATAAAAAGAGTTTGGGAGTCTTCCATCAGTTTGGATTTTTTCGAATAGTCTGTGAAGGATAGGGGTTAGTTCTTCCTTAAATGCTTTGTAGAAATCTCCTGTGAAACCATCTGGTCCAGGGCTTTTGTGTGATGGGAGTTTCTTGATGACTGCTTCAATTTCCTTTGCTGATATTGGTCTGTTCAGGTTTTCTGCTTCTTCTTCAGTCAGTTTTGGAAGATTATATTTTTCTAGAAATGTGTCCATTTCATCTAGGTTTTCAAATTTCTTAGCATATAGGTCTTCATAGTAATTTCTTACGATCCTTTGTATTTCTGTGGTATCAGTTGTAATCTCTCCACTTTCATTTCTAATTCTGTTTATTTGGATCCTCTCTCTTTTCTTCTTGATAAGCCTACTTAAAGGCTTGTCGATTTTGTTTATCTTTTCAAAGAACCAGCTTCTAGATTCATTGATCCTTACAATTGTGCTTTTAGTCTCTATGTCATTTAGTTCTGCTCTGATCTTGGTTATTTCCTTCCTTCTGCTTGCTCTGGGCTGTCTTTGTTGTTGTTCCTCCAGTTCTTGTAGGCGTAGGGTTAGGTTGTTTGTGTGAACTGTTTCTAACTTCTTAAGGTAGGCCTGTATTGCTATGAACTTCCCTCTCAGGACTGCCTTTGCTGTGTCCCATAGGTTTTGGGTTGTTGTGAGTTCGTTTTCATTTGTTTCCAGGAAGTTTTTGATTTCTTCCCTAATCTCATTCTTGACCCATTCATTGTTTAATAGCATGCTATTCAGTCTCCATGATTTTGAGTGTTTTGGGTTTTTACCCTTGGGGTTGGTTTCTAGTTTCAGACCCTTGTGGTCAGAGAAGATGCTTGATATGATTTCAATTTTCTTGAATTTGTTGAGGGTTGCTTTGTGTCCTATCATGTGGTCTATCTTTGAAAAAGTTCCATGGACACTTGAAAAGAATGTGTATTTTGCTTCTTTGGGATGAAAAGCTCTGTATATATCAGTTAAGTCCATTTCCTCTAGGGTATTGTTAAGTGACACAATATCTTTGTTAATCTTTTGTTTGGAAGACCTGTCCATTTTTGATAGTGGGGTGTTAAAATCCCCTACTATAATTGTGTTGCTGTCAATATCTTTCTTGAAATCCTCCAAGATTTTCTTTATGTATTTGGGTGCTCCTATGTTGGGTGCATATATATTTATAATGTTTATTTCTTCTTGGTGGATTCTTCCTTTGAGTATTATGAAGTGACCTTCTGGGTCTCTCTTTATGGCCCTTCTTTGGAAGTCTATTTTGTCTGATATGAGTATTGCTACCCCTGCTTTTTTTCCCTGTCCGTTTGCTTGGAAAATTTGTTTCCAGCCCTTCACTTTCAGTCTGTGTAAGTCTTTTGTCCTGAGATGGGTTTCTTGTAGGCAGCATATGTGTGGGTCATGTTTTCTTATCCATTCAGCTGTTGTATGTCTTTTGATTGGAGCATTTAATCCATTTACATTTAAGGTTATTATCGATAGGTAGTTATTCATTGCCATTATTTCCTACCTGTGTTCCTCTGTCTTTCTCTTTTCCTTCCTTTCCTTAAAGCAGTCCCTTTAGCATCTCTTGCAGAGCTGGTTTGGTGGAGCTGTATTCTTTTAGACTTCTTTTGTCTGGGAAGCTCTTTATTTGGTCTTCTATCTTGATTGAGAGCCTTGCTGGGTAAAGTAGTCTTGGTTGCAGGCCTCTGGTTCTCATTACTTGGAATATTTTTTGCCATTCTCTTCTGGCTTGGAGCGTTTCCATTGAGAAGTCAGTTGCTAACCTTATTGGGGCTCCCTTGTATGTTACTTCCTTTTTCTCCCTTGCTGCCTTTAAGATCCTCTCTTTGTCTTGGAAATTTGCCATTTTAATTATGATGTGTCTTGCAGTGGATCTCTTTGGGTTCCTCTTGTTTGGGACTCTCTGTGATTCCTGGATTTGGGTGACTTTTTCTCTCCTCAGATTAGGGAAATTTTCCATCATTACTTTTTCAAACAGGTTTTCTATCCCTTGCTCTTCTTCTTCTCCTTCTGGTATTCCTATTATACGGATATTGTTACATTTCATGTTGTCCTGCATTTCCCTTATTGCCTCTTCATTCTTTCTGAGCCTCTTTTCCTTTTCTTGCTCCTTCTGGGTGTTTTTTTCTACTTTATCCTCCAGCTCGCTGATCCGATCCTCTGCTTCATCAAGTCTGCTTTTAATTCCTTCTACTGTGTTCTTCAATTCAGAAATTGTATTCTTCATTTCCTCTTGGCTCTTGTTGATATTTTCTATTTCCTTTTTCATGTTGATATAGTTTGCAGTGAGTTCATTGTAGTTTCCTTGTAGTTTCTGGTAGTTCTCTTTGAGCTCAGAGAGCTCAGTGAGCTTCCTGATGACCATTGCTTTGAACTCAGTATCTGATAGTTGACTTGCCTCTTTTTCGGTTAGTATTCTTTCTGAGACTTCCTCCTTTCCTTTCATTTGGGAATTGTTTCTTTGTCTTCCCATTGTTTGTGAGGCTCTTCTTGTTGGCCTCTGCTTCTTAAATTGCTTTGTTCTGAATCCCTGGGTTTATGATATGAACTTCTATGGTAGAATGCCAATGGGATTCGGTGGTGCTGTCTCCTTACTCTCCTGTGCTCACTGGTCTTGAGCTGACGTTTATGTGTTTAACACAGTCTAACTCTAGTCTTTTCAGCACTCCAGGTTTTGTTGTCGCACCTGTGGGAAAAATAGAAAGGGGGGGAGAAAGAAAAGGAAAAAACAAACAAACAAACAAACAAAAAAACAAAGATGGGAAGGAGGGAAAAAGGAAATAGGAAAGGAGGAAAGGAAGGAAGGAGGGAAGAAGGATTAAAGAAAGATCGGAGGCAAGATAAGAAGGAATTTTAACAAAAATTAAAACATAGAAATAGATAAAAGAAGGCAGGAAGAAGACATAAAAATGGTAAAGGATGGGAGGAAGAAGGAATGAAAGAAAAAAGAGAGAGAGAGAGGAAGAAGGAGTTCAGGGGGAAAGGAAAAGGAAAAAAAGAAAAAAAAGAAAAAAAAAAGGGAAAAAAAAATCTTCTGTTGGCTTTAAACCGTTCAGGTTATTTCTGCTGTTGTCCTGTCTGTGCAACGGGAGGGGGTGGTTGGAAGGATTGGTTTCACTTTTCTTCCTCCCTGGGTCACACTCTTCACTGTTTTGTAGGTGTGGTCCCTGGCAGGCAATCAGGCCGTTGATCAGCCAATCCAGCAGCTTTGTTCTTGGGACTCTCGAGTGGCCGCTCCAGCCACTTTGGCTCGGGACGCGTGCGCGCGCAGCAGGGGAATCCAGCCGCTTTGGGTTTGTGACGTTATTTGGGCTCTGAGCGCGCAGCCGGCCGACCAATCGAGCCGCCCAGGCTAGGGAGGCTGGCGCGCTGCAAGCTGCTGGTTCAGCCGCCTTGGTGTTACGACTCTCGCCAGCCCCTTTGTGCTTGGGAAGTGCGCATCCAGCCGGCCCTACGCTTGGTGAGCGCGCAGCCCGCCGCCGAGCCAGAGGCTCTATGCTTGGGGGCCGATCCAGCCGCCCGGGGCTTGAGACTCTCGGGTGGGCGGGGCCGCCCTGGGACCGAATCACGCGGTACTCGGTTCCGAGGTTTTGGGTCTGTGGGTGGAGCAGCTAGTCTCTGCTCCAAAAGATCTCGGAGGTTTCAGGTGTGGGCGCCCCTCCGGGGTTTCATGTATGGGCCCTGTTCGCTAATCTGCGCGCGCGCGACCGCGCGCAACCGGACCTCAGGTGAGCACCGGTGCTGCATATCCCGCATTCTGCGTTCGCAGTCCAGGGGCGGAGGGGGGAGGGGCGCCAGGGGCCTCGGCCACCACCGAGAGTTCTCTAACTAGCCCCTGAGTGTCTCTATTTTCTTTTTCTTTTTGAGAAATTCCTCCTTTTCAAGCCCCCCTGGTCCAATCAAGCACCTGGCTGCTCACAGCGCAGCCTGGCCCTCTCCCAGGACTCCTGCAGCAGCCCCTGCGCCAGGGCTGGCGCCTCTGCAGCCCCTGTACCGCGCGGTCCCGGTTCCCGGGGACCTTATTGTCCTTGAGCACTCTTCTTACCGTCAGATCTTTCAATGTCCTCTATCTTTGGTCTCTAATCTTCGTATATGCTGGAGTACTGTTGGCTGTTCGCTCTGCTCCTCAGATCAGCTAGGTATTTCCCTGGCGCTGAGGGGAAGTGGATTCCGCTCCCACCTATGTTGCCGCCATCTATCTCAAAATCTATATTCTTTCAATTATTTTTTTGTTGTTTCCCATGATATTAAACCCTTGGCAATTTGAATAAATTCAATCTAATAATCAGAAAATCCATGAAATAAAAAGACAATTGTAAATGGTCAATACACAGAAAAATCTATGACTTGCCTTTTTGTCTTATGACAACCTTATGAGGTACTATGCTATGTTTTCAGATATTAGGTTTTCCCATACAAAATTAGGGATCCAACACATTTGGGAATTCACTCATTCAGTGAATATTGAGCACCTGCCATGTGCCTGCTTTTTCATAGCAAGAAAGAATAAGATCTTTCCTCTCAGGAAACTTGGAACATATTAGTGAATAACACAAACTAAATCTATGTTCTCATGGAACCCTCATTCCCCTTATTGTTTCAATTACAGTTCAGGTGGAAGCAAATTGTCCCAAATTATGTGAATAATTGCTTTTGTACTCCATTTAACTGCTCCTGTGGACTTGACCAGCCTTAAACACCCATTGGGACCCCATGTAAACATTCCTTTGAAAAAGAATTAAAGTTGAAGAACAGAAGATAAAGCAAAATGTTTTAAATTATTTTTTGGTCCCTGCTCTGCTTCTCAGTGGACAATATCGAAGTAATATAATTTCTGCTTTAGTGAAATGGTAATAGCCTTTATGCTCAAATATTATATGGGAATTAGAGAATTGTTGACCATAATTGTGCCTCAAAAGTTTGTGAATTATTTAGTGAATTAATATTTGCTTCATTATCCCACCCAAACTGCATAGTGTGAGCAATAACCCCCGGAGGCCATCAGTGTGCATAGGCTGAGCCCCCGTGGACGTGGCGGATCAGTAACCTACCATGACATGCCATGACCTTCTTCATCCGGGAAACAGATTTTTTTTCAAAGAGAAAATTAGCCACCAATACATTCTGCATTTATGAGCTGCTTGTTTCTCCTTTATCTGCCACTAGGTGTTGGTAGGTGAGTTATTCCCAGGAAAGTGAATTTTTAAAAAAAATCTTTGAATCTAAGAATGACCCCCATTATCAAGCAGTATTGCTTGGTTGATAGGATACTAGAACACCTTCAGTTATTGCTAATGATGGCATATTTTAAGTATATAGCCCATTCCCTGCAGCCTCTGGGAATCCTGGGATATAAGATTTGTGGCTTTGATGTCTTGGGTGTGATCTTGAGCATCCTTGAAATGAAGAAATAGCTCATTTTTTTCAGGTGTGAATTCAAATCAGCTGTCATGGAAAGCGAATATGTAGCGTAGTTGAGGGACTGATGACAGTGATTTATATGAACTGTGCACACAGATCACCAAAGGACCTTACTAAAATTCTTCTATTGACTCGGGAGGTCTGAAGAGGAGCCTGAGATTTTGCTCTTCTCTCCAGGGTGCTGATATGACGTGGGTCCTTCGAGCCCACTTTCAGTGGTGAGGAATAGTTGATGAGGGAACCTGACGGACTACCCACAAATCACAGCTCGAGGCAGTTCTGTTGTTTTCCTTTCATTGTTGCATGCCCAGTAATTTTAATTAAGGTTTTAAAGACACAACTTAACAATGTACAGTTGTAACTGGATGCACGTTATGAAGAAAATGTATGCTACAGTGATGCTCACAACTTGATATTAAGAAACTTACTTGATATGCGACCCTCATCAATGGTAGGAGTTTATTGTGTGCATTTCAGGAACTCCTTCAGGAACATTATTTTATTTGGACCTAGCCACCTCTGTGGGACAGACCAGCTCAATATTTTTCTAACACATTGTTAGTATAATTCAAATAAGAAACCACTGCAAGCCACGCCCCTGAGATCACACAGAGCATTGTGACAAAGCAAGGGTCTGAACCCATGGATCCCTGATCTTAACCTGGTGGCAGATCCACCTTACGAAATGGCTTTCATTGTATCCTTCTAAAACTCAAGAGATTCATCGCCTTGCTTTGCATAATATATGTTTAAACTAAAATCATTACATAGGATCATAATATGCTTACTTATCATGAATGCCATTATCACCCAAAACAAGCAATGGCAATACTTCTGACCAGTTCTTATTATGTTTAAGGGATATTTTGTGTCTTTGCACTGGATATACAAAGGTTATAGGAGTCAAGTCCTGCTACTTTGGTACCATACAAACAATTTTAATAACCACAGAAAAGAGATTTGAAATATCAAATTACGAATATCAAATTAAATGAGTTAAGTCTGTTTTGTTAAATGCTTAGTAAAAATATTACTTAGTAAAAATGTATTACTTTTACTAAGTAATAAACAAATGCTATAGAATATTGAAGCATTTAACAGTCAAGGAAAGTGTGAAAGATGAGGCAAAATTTTTAGTGGCTCTTGGGGAGGCATAAAATCACAGTGGTTAAGAGGCAAGATCGGGAGTCTGGCTACCTGGATTTGAATTACAATCCAACCACCCCCATACTGCATAAATTTGGGTTAAATAAATTGGTTGTTACTCTGAGAAGTAACTCTTAGCCTTAGTTTCCTCATCAGTAAACTGACGAGACAATAATAGGCTCTACCTCAGAAGGTATTGAGAAAATTAAATAAGACAGGCAAAACCCACTTATTATATTGCCTAGTACATGGTAAATACTCTATAGACAGAGCTAATTTTATCAAGCATTTACTGTGTTTAGTACTTACATGTGTCAACTCATTTCATCTTCTCAGCAGCCCTGTGTACAAAGTGAGTGCATTGTTATTCTCATTTTAAACATAAGGAGGATCCTGGGGTCCAGAGGGAGTAAAAGTCTTGCTTTTGGAATCATGAGAGCTGTGATGGAAACCCAGACATCTGGCTGCAAACCTGTTCTTAACTAAATTGTATTAACCGTACGAACGTCAGTTCTACTACTGCTTCTCCTACTGTTTGTGTTGTTATCTTTGTTATATGCCAGTAAAATTTTAGCAAGGTTGACAGAAGATGAAGAGAGGTGAGTACCAGTGTGAGTAAAAATAGGAAGGTAGACATCCTGCTGGCCTGATAGGGGTCCCTGGGCCTGTTTGACTGTGGGCAAGGCTTATGGGCTGAAGGAGCAGAAACCGGGTTGGAGGAGGAGGTCGGCACCAAACCGCAGAAGATCTTTAATGTCTCACTCATAAGACAGGGCGTTATTCTGAGGAAACAGAGGGATTTGAATCTTTTTTGGAAATGAGATGATTCACTAGAATTCCTATTTAGAGTAAATTAATGTGAAGGGTGGGGGAGGCAAGGAGATGTGGATTCTGGTGCATTCACTCAATTTATTTATGCATTCACTGGTCACCACCTATGTGCCCCTCCCACATTAGCAGAAGAGCTAAAAAGACCGGAACTCTGCTGGGGACAACAGATACCATCGCAGACCCACAAACTCATGCCTGTACACTGATAAATACACACATACAATGTGGCTATAAAGTAATGAGGCTAATTGTATGAGGTTATCATGAAATCTTTCTTATAGCTATATAGCCTTGGCTCATATATAAGAAATATATCAGAAAATAAAAGCCAGGAAATCAATCACACTCTTTGGAGGTTCTTCTATGTGACTCACTTAGTGGGTATGTGATGGAAGGAACTTTTATAGTGAGGAAATTCCTATCAGTCACAGCTTTTATAACTGCCTATTGATGATCTACACAGCCCCATAATGGCAGTGTTAAAATTGGCTTTTACTTCCTTAAACCATCATTGTATTGAACCATGTAACCAGAAAATCACAATGTGGTGATCTTTCTCTACGCTAATCCTTCTGTGAACACTTAATGACTTGGCTGTTCTTCTTGGAGATAATAAACCTTGCATTGAAGCAATAGCTGTCTTGGTGACTTTTCATAAATCATTATTTGTAGAACTGAAAGAAAATCTGTAGAGAGGAACCCAGGATTGAGACTGCTCACCTTTCAGGAATTAGCTCTGACAATTGCCACGACTGCATTAAAAACGCACTGAAGAAATAGATGCACACCAAAAAGTAAATATTATCTCAAAGTGATCAATAGGACGACTTCTGACAGAGGAAGGCAATTATTAAATACCCTAGCAAGGTTTGAGCAAAACAGTACTGTGATGAAATGCAGCTAGGAAGGAAAATGGGAAACAAGCAAATAACTATGGAAACATGGAGAGTTACTCTTCCGTAGCTAAAAATCAAGGTGACATGTTATAAGAAAGTGTACATGGAAACTAGGTATGTTACTAATGTAGTACAACTTACAATTTTCAAACCAGTTATTTCCAATAATTTAAAAATGTGATTTCAATTAATATAGTTTTCTCAAGACAGGAAACCTCTTGGTTTGCCAAAGACATCAGTTTTGCCCCGTTTCTCAGGGCTTCTCCCTTCCCACCTGAGTCACTGCTGAATCACTTCGTTTCTTAGCATCCTCCTAACTATGCTAAGGGAACACAAACAGTTTCTTGAAGCAAACACAGATAGAATTTTCCCCAAACATAGATTTACAAGAAAACAAGGCAGAAAATTGAAGAGTGATAGGACATGGCACTATATTTAGGCCAGTGGCCTGATTTCCATTAGACTTATCCTAATTTCTATTAGGCTCTTGTCCCAGGGGCTGATTTTTCAAAAAGCAGGCAGGCGTACAGGCAGGTAGCTCATCTAGCAGAAGATGCCTTCAGATGAGTCCAAAGACAGCCAGGACAGTAACTGCGAACCCCAGAAACGGAAGAGTAAATACTGCAGCAAGGAGTTGGAAGCTGATAGAGTATCATGCTGACAGACTAGCGAATGGTTTAGAGTCTGCACAGGAGAATTTTTTTTACCCTCCCCCATTTTATTTTTTCTAATCTCTCCACCCTTTTCTGCTTTCTCCTTCAGGGCCCCTCCCCCCACTGTCTCTCCCTCTGTCCCTTTCTTTCTTATTTCTTTTTCTTTCCTCTTAATCCTCCTACCTGGCTTGTTGCAATGCCTTCTAACTGGTTTCCCTGATTCTTTCTTTGCCCCCATGCTCTGTGATCGACCTGTAGCCAGAGAGATCATTTTAAGACATAGGTCAGCTCTCACCCTTTCTCTGTAAAACACCCTGCCTGGCTTCCCACATCATCCAAGCCTGTGCAGAGGCTATAAGATCCTACATGATCCAGCCCTCCCCACTGTTGCTGAGCTCATCTCTTCCTTTTGTCTTCCACACAAGACAGGCCCACTCCCAACTTAGAGCTTTTTAAATTGGCTTTTCCCTTAATATCTGAATGACTGACTCTCTGACCTTCTTGAAGTCTTTGCCTAAGTCTCACCTTCTCAAAGACCACTGACAACCCGGTTTAAAATAAAAAGCAACCCTCCTGCCCCTCCTTCAACCCTGGCATTCTTGATTTCCTTTACCCTGTTCTTTTAATATAGTACACAATTTACTTATCTATTATGTTGATTGTTTATTGTCATTCTCTCGTTAGAATATAAGCTTGATTACAATGGGATCTTTTTCGTTCAATGGTTTGTTCCTTGAGCCTAGAATAGTGCCTGAGAAAAGCAGATATGTAATAAATATTTGTTGACTAAGTGAAAGTAGCCTATTTTTAAGGAAAGAGACAGGCAAGATAACAAAACATAATTTTGGGTTGGCCAAAAAGTTTGTGTGGTATTTTTCCATAAAATAAAATAAATATTTTCATTTTCACCAATGATTTTATTACTTTGGATATTTTGATTATGTCGGCTCTCTCCTACTTGGTATAGCATTGCTTGTTCTCACTTAATGTCTCTATTTGGTCGCTATCAACTTCAACTGGTCCACCTGACCGTGGAGCACCATCCAGAGAGAAATCTTCAGCATGAAACTTCACAAACCACTTTTGACATGTTTGGTCAGTCACGGCACCTTCTCCATGCGAGGCACAAATCTTGTTTTGTATTTCATTTGCATTTTTACCTTTATTGAAATAATAAAGCACAATGTGCCAAAAATGTTGTATATTTTCTTCCAACTTCAATGTTAAATGGCTACACCAAAATTCACTAATTTTGGTAATTTTTTTTTAATGCATGCCAATATGATGGACATCACGATACAATCTAACAAACTTGTTTCGAATGAAATTAAAAACAACTAAGTGCTACTAGAGCCATCTTATGGAAAAAACCAAATGAACTATTTGGCCAACTCAATGCAATTGGTAAATGTGATGAGACAGATCTGTAGTTACTTTTAAAACAAAAATTGAAAATTTCCTTTTGTGCTAGCATGAGGATGGAGACAAAGCTGAAGGAATGTTCAGAGAAATTATAACATTAGTGTGGGAGTTGGCAGCTTGATTAGAATTTCGCCAGGCAGGCAAGACTATCAAGGGAAATGCAGGGCATTCAAGATCAAAAGAACAGTGTATGTCAAGGTACTGATGTGTAAGAGAACAAGCCACTTTGTCTATATATGTACTGCAAAGGAGAATGCAAACAACTTGCTTAGGTATGTTACAGGAAACCTACAGGGTAGAGTTGGCATGGAGCTTGTATAGGGGGAGCAGTAAAGAGGAGTCAGATGATGTTGGGTCTTACCTGTAAAGTGAAAGCGATTAGATTTATCCTGGAGCCGACAGGAATTAATTAAAGAGCTTTAGGTAGAGGAGGAATGATCCAATTTGAATTGTTAAAGATAGTGATAATATGATAGCATTCGGTGTGTTGGATAAAGGTGCCTCTGGAGGTTAAGAAGCCATTCCTAGGACACTGGTAGAGACTTCAGTGAGGGCAATGGAATCAGAGAACTGAAGGGTTGTGTCTGAGAAAGATCTGAAAGGAAGACCTGGCATAATTCACTGACTGACTGCATTTGAAGGGAAAAGAACAAGGATCAGTCTGAGATAATTCTGACATTTTCAGTCTGAGTAACCTGTTGGCTTCTGATGCTATTAGCTGCAAATGGAAAATGAAGAGATGAACAGGCCTGGGGAAATAATGTTTTTTAAAGTAATGTTCAGTTTGTGGTGCTAGAGAACTTCCAAGAGGAGTTATGAGGTAATAAAAAATAAATGAACTAAGTGGTGAGATTTAAAAAAGAAGTCTGGGAGGATAACAGTAGAGATTTGAACAGCGATTGTTAATGACAGTTAAGTCACTACATTCAGTGTTGTGGGCCTGCCAGAATCTGCAGAGTGATAAGAGAGGCTGGAAAGTGACCGTTTAATTGTCAGGCATAGAAAACAGTACCCGTGGATGGGGTATTGAATGAATGGTCAATAATTTGGGAAGATGAAGATGGGTAGTGGTGCCATAGAGGCCAAGAAAGGAGGGAATGGCCACCATAATTAGGCACCATGAAGGGTCATGGCAGATAAGGAATAGAGAGCCCAAGTGTTTGCTCAAGTTCCTATGAAAAATTTTCAGGGGAGTTGTCGGGATGGGGGCCAAACTATGGTGTATGGAGAAGTCTAAGGGATACGATGCATTGGAGATTATAATTATAGATGTGTCTTCAAGAAACAAGCTGTGAAAAGAAGCATAGGAATAAGGCAGTCATAGAATTTGGACATAGGTTGAAGAGAAGGAAATTCCTGCTAAGGACAGACTTATTGGGAAGGTAATTAGTACTGAGGAAGAGTTTGAAAATGGAGACAGAGGTTAAGCTGTCCTTGACCTTGAAATAAGGGTCCCAGTTTGTGTGGGGAATGGCAGGAGTTGCGATGCAGATAATAGGTAGAGGAATTAGCCCCAAAGAAGAAAAGAGTTACTTGTTCTCTGGAGTTTAGAGGAAAGGATAGTGGTGCTTACGATTAAATATATAGAAAACATTAGAGTTTTATGGAATCAGTATGTAACTTTCTCCTGCCTTGTTCCATGAGTTCAGAACCAAATGAAGAATAACACAGTGAAGAAGAGAGATGAAAATCCAATGTGAAAGCTTTGTACATGGTAGATGGACTGGAGAATATAGTTATGAGCTATGGGCATATAGACTTGGTAATATTCTAGTCCTGAATTAGACAGGCATATAGAGCCTGGCCATCTGGACTTCTCCAAGACTGCCCACACAGAATGGACCCCTTACTGCAAGGCCAAGAACACCTGTGCAGATGAGAGCACACGCTTTTCTGTGAACAGTTGGATCTCAAAGAGAGAAAGGTGTTGGGGTGAACATGTCCAGTCGTTCCTGCCATACCAGCCCATCAGTTAATTCTGAAAACACAAGGCCAGGGATCTAGGGAGCCCCCTTTCTAAAATAAATTTTGCGAGGTTGAGGGAAGTCTTCCTGTGTTTGATGGAGGTGAGAAAGGCCCAGGATGGCTGAGGAAGCACAGTGAATATCTGCAGTGGCCACTGTGAGGAATAAAAGGGTGATCCAGGGCCGTAAGGAAGAACTGTTGATGAAAATCGAAGTCCAGCTGAGGACAGAGAACATATATTTGCAATGGCCCTTCTCCAGAAGATAGTGTGTAGGAGATAAATGTTTCAGTTTATATTGAACCGAGGTCTTTCATGGGAGTTGACATGGTAGCAAAAGAATGGTTGAAATAATACATCATGAGGTCTAGACTTGTCTTTCCGTTCTCTATTGCTACAAACCAGATAACCACTAAATTAATGGCTTAAAAACAACAACAATTTATTGTCTTTCAGCCAAGAATTCAGGTGAGGTTTACCTGGCAGAGTTCTTTCATTCAAATAGCATCACTTAGGGCACACATTTGGCTGCATTCGGCTATAGATCTAGACCGGCTGGAAGATAAGAGATTAATTTATGCTCATGTTGGGCACCCCCGTGTGGTCTCTCTTTCTCTTCCTGCCTCTTTTCCTTCCCTCCCCTCTTTCTGTCTCTCTCTCTACTTTGTGCCTCATTATTTAATAGTCTAGTTAGCTCCTTTATAGCATGGAAACTGGCTTCCCTGGAGAACACGAAGGCAGAAGCTCCAGGGCTCTTCAAAGCAAGGTCTGAAGCAGGCATAACGTCACATCTGAACATTCCATTAATTACAAAGCCAGCCCAGATTCAAAGAGAATGATTGAAATATATAGCCACCCCCCACCCCCACCCCCTGCCCTATACACACACAGCTTCATGTGCAGGGAGGAAGGAAGTTGCTGGCAGTGGCCTTTGGAAACTATCTACCCAGATAGGATTAGGGGAAGAAAACAAATTCAGCCAGGTTCCACAAATACAAAGAGAAAACCTGAGATTCCACTTGTTCATAGAGGAGATTAATTATTGGACTTTATTTTGGCAGTGAAATTCTTCTACCCATAGTGGGAACTGTAGTGCCCTTCTATAAGGCACAGTATCTTTCCTAGTGTCATGGATTTTCTAGCAAAAGTTTGAGGGCTTGGGGAAAAAATAATCTATTTGAAATTTCATTTTGATGTTCAGATTCAGCTCACTCTGAGGAGTAACAGTAGCCTGGACATGAATGTGTCACACTAAATTAGGCTCTGCTTGGCCTTTCGGGAGACGGTAAAATTAGGGTTTGCCATGAAAACATGTAAGAATTTGAATCTCATAGGAAAGGCTGCTGTTCGGGAAACATGTGCAGTTGATGTAAGAGATGTAAAATGACCTCTTCCTTGGGGGGCTTGCACCCTTTAAGGCAGCACCCAGCTTCCTTTTGATTCCAGGATTATTTGTTATCTAGATTATCTTGTCACACCTGACCTGATATCTTTTCAGGAACTCTTTGTTCTCCTTGGATTTTCTTATCGTAGTGTTTTGTTCCACTTCCACCCTGCAGTTCAGTTCCTTCCTCTGCCTGTCCTCTAAGGCTTTAGATTCTGCATTGGATATGTGTCTTCCATCTTCATCTCCGTTCTCGCTCAGAGGAACACATTTTCTTCATGTCTTTTAATTTTAGGCCAACTAAACTTCCAAGTTTGAGCTCCTATGTTTTTGACCTATGGAAAATTGAACTACACATTTGTGGGGCTTCCCTTCACCACTTCCTGGAGGTTGTGCCAAGGTCCTGCGGTTACTACAAAGTACAAATGCATTGGTTTTGTCCTCCATAGTCCACAGTGCATTTAAGGAATCTTTGGTAAGGTTGTTAGCTCCGGGCCCTAGCATCTAGCCTCTCTGGCACACTCTTTGGTCACTCACTAAATTTTTGGCACGCCATGCGCTCTTACTTCAAGCCTTGCTATTCTTAATGAACTTAAGTTTTTGACTATAAAAGCCAGGTATCTTTTCACAAATCCTTCTTGGTTTGAGACTGGTGCCTGCTTGAATGGGCACAAAGGATATAGGAAAAACAGAGAGAAAAAAATATAAATTAATGATGCAAAAGGCTTTCTGCCACATTTTGTCATCATTTCCAATCGAAGATAATTTGCCCATGTGTCTCTACCTCCCAAGCAGGCCACTAGCTTGTCTGTCAAGCTCTCTCACCTAAATGACTGTGAGATTCAAATGACTGAGGGAAGGCCTTTGAGCCCCTACAATCCTCATTGCTGGCCATACGTGTTCATTTCAACAGTGGCCTTTGGGAGAAAATGCCTAATTTTGTTAGTCATTTAAGGAAATGACTCTAATGACATGTATTTCAATCTAGAAAGAATCAGAGAGAAAGAATAAGGCAGAAGAGGGTGGGCAGTGGGCAGTGCAGTGCCATCTGATTATAACGCTTAACTATTGGATAATTCATCCTCTTGTAGAATGGGGTTGGTTGACATGCCCACATTGGCTCAACTAACAAAAATGCTAACATTGTAATATCACTTTACAATATCTGAAACACTTATCTATCCCCAATTTTATTTGAACTGGGATTCTAAATTCACAGAATTCTGTTGTTGAAAGTAATTTAGCTGTCTTTTCTTCCCCCCTCTTAGCCGAATCCCATTTGAAAATATAATGGCTATGAAAGATTACTTGTCCTTGATCAATTTGGGAACTGTAGCTCATTACTTCATGAGTCCAAGTATTTTAAATGTAGAGGTCTAATTGTTCAGAAGAATTTTTGTTTTTAACTGAGCTGTTAATTATATCATCCTACATTCCATTCATTGGCTTCAATGTCCAGCTTCAGAGGGAAAAATAGCCAGTCTTTGAACTTCAGCACATATTCACCAGAACTGCAACTTAGCCACTTACTGTGTGTGAGTTTGGGCAAATAGCATGAACTCTCAGAGTATCCATTGGCTCACCTGTAAAATGCTGATAATCTTCTGACCACACAGGATGGTTTTGAGTATTAAAAGAAATGGTGAACCACAAGCCTTACACGTACTAGCTCACTTAATCCTCACTCAGCAGAGGGGATTTTACGGTAAACATGACCAATTGTTCCACGTTGTAATGCACCAGTTTTCCATTCAGGCTCCGAACCACCGCCTGACTGTGTGTCGTTCTCATGCAGACTTATCCCCTTTCATGCACTCTTCCCAACCTGCTAAAATCACGCAACCAGGAATCTCATACGTTACAGCTGAGCCTCAATCAAGGGTCAATGTGCTCTGAGTGAGGGCCTCGCCAACGTTGGTGTATAGCTCAAGTCTGAGTTTTGTAGACATTTCCCTGGCTCCGGGGTCTTTCCCTTTATTTCTGAGTTCTGTTAAGTTCCAGGTTATTGATCGTACTGATATTTTCCTCTACAGGCTCTTCTGCCTTCTGCATCTGACATCACCATGCGTAGCATCCTATCTTCCCAGTTACTTGTGTCAGAAACAGTGAATCATCTTTGCCTTTATCCTCAGCCTAAACACCATGTTCAATCAGTCTCTAAATTCTGTCAATCTACCTCCAAACTGTATCTTAAATCTGCCCCCTCCTCCCCATTACCTCAGCCACCTGGTCCAGATGTAAAACAACCCTCTCTGGAGTGATTACAAGAGCTTCCCAAATGGGTGATGTGAAGTCAACTAAAAAACTTTTATAAAATGAAATTATAACCCAGCCTCTATTTAAGAAAACTGATGTCTATGTAATTAATATACAGGGTCCAGCAGAAGTAGGGCCTGCTTGATTGTAGTTGGTAAGGTAATAATATGGGTGTAATAATTTATAGTTTTTATTTGAACATGTCACCTAAACTGTCATATGGTGTGCTTGAGTGTGATATTGTTATATTACAGAATTCCATGCTTAGGATTTTGTAATAAAAGTTTTAGTAATAAAAAAGGGATGTTATTTGTGCCTGATCCCTGTATTTAGAGTTGTTTCGGTCCCACTGCCTCCCTCCTTTTTCTTCATTTTCGTTTTTAAATAGTAAGTTGCAAGTTACCTGGAAAATTCAGTTATGTGGAACCCTTATTTCCTAAGTGTACTGAGCAAAACAGAAGAAGAAGGCAGTATATTTATTCAGATTGATGTTTGCAAAAGTTTGTTCCCATATGTAGATTAAGCTTGTGACTGGCGGAGCCCTTCTTTTTGTTCTGGTTGCTTTGAAAAGCCAAGCAAAATTCCTTCAAGCCCAGCCGATAATTGTCACAGCGATGCCTGTTTGATGACTCCATATTTATTTTAAGAGGAACTGTGTCCCGTTGGGCCTGCCAGGATGAGTTAGCTGTGAAACGCATTCCTAAATAGCTTAATGATTCAGCGCAGGATCCCATATACGAAATTGACTTTGTAATGCGGCTGCGTGTTTCTCTGTTGGAAAGTCTATCTATTTTGGTTCTGTGCTTTATTTTATAATTCAATATTGCATATGAATAGGTAATGGAGAGAGAAGCTTTCCTGCCTCACCAAGACAACATTAAAAGCTCACCCAGGCCCTTGGAAGCTTTCTCTGATGAGAACTCAGCTGTATGGTGCGAGGTATCTGAAAAACATTCAGATTTGCACACTGCAGTTTGCAAATAACAACTAGGATGCTCTTGAACGAAGGAAGAAACCCCCAAGAGGGCACTTACCTCCTTTGCATCAATAAAGTACAACAGCTTCTTATCAGAGGCTGACTTTTGCTTACAGCTAGAAATCTGGCTAAACCCAGTTTCTAGCCACTTAGAAACTTAAATTCATTCCAAAATTATGCCCTCCTTCAAAGGGAATATGCTTTAAATCAAATGTTTAATGTTAGGAAAATAATCATTTACACACTTGCATACCTTAGCGGCCTGTTTCCATTAGAGACAAAGAGAACAGAGTAACCCGATCGGGCCTTAACCCCCAGCCTCCCCACTTCTCTCTGCAGTGCTCAGGGAAAGGGCTTCTCTTGAAAGAATAGGACTTAATCAGCACTGAACCCCATAGTGGTTCAACTGGGCGTTTTGCTCAGCGAACAATTTATTGAGGGTAAAAATGTTGGTGTTTTTCTGAGGTGGCGTGAACCCTGGTGATGTAAAGTTGCTTCTGGCTTGCAGTTAGGGGCCAGAGCACCAACTTAGTCTTCAGCAAATTCTCTAGATGAGCTTTGTTCAATTTCTACCAAAGAACCCAAAGGCTACAGGTGGACTGTGTATTCTTTCTGCAGCTCATGTGTTATGTGGATCACCTGATAATGCAGAGATGAAAACAACCCTTTCTCCTGATAAACAGTGATTCAGGTGTGGTGAGAGATGCAGCCAACTTCGGAGGTCAGCCCTGGAGAGAACAGTATCCAGTGTTCTGGGTGTCCACACGGGTATGGACCTGCTTTCTCTCCTGTGCATCTCAAAGCCAGTACGCAGCTCCTGTGTTGTGTAACAACTCTGGGAGCATTCAGAAAATAGTCATTTAAATAATTTTTCTGAATTCTGTGGTTTAGACAAGGAACTCTCGGTGAGAAAGGCTGGTTGAAAGTCGTAATACTTAATATCTCATTTTATGTCATAAATCTTATGAAAATTTGAGAAAACCATTTAATTGCTTGAGTATCATTTTCTTTGCCTGTGAAATTCATGCAAGAAGCTGGTTGATTTCTGAGATGTCTTTTTACTCAAAGAATCTCAGGTGAATGAGAAGGGTGGTATTATTCAGACAAGTTATTTATACTGATGACTTATTCAGGAGTTTCGAACGTTTGGAGTCTAAAATTTTTGCATGCATTTGTATGCTGGAATGTTTTTATTTTTCCCTAGATCAAAAGTGAGAGAAAGGAAATATTGTAGAATCTAGTCCATCCTTTCAGTCAACGTTCGAATTTCTCCTGAAATGTTTTTTTACTAAATAACCATATATTCCATACTTGAATGCCTCCAATTACAGAATACCCACAGTCAGCAAATTTAGTCATCGCTCTGTTTCACCTTATGTAATATATTACTTCCTTAATCCTGCAATATGACTACAAAATGAGGCTACATTCTTTTTATACAAAAGTATGCTATCCAAAGTTGGTCTAGTTACCCAAAACTAGCTCCTCTCCACGCCTGCACCCCTTTCTCTCAATGTTGCCCCGTATATACTCACAGAAACTCGTCTGGAGTCTTCTATCTGTACACACTAATCTTTCCATGGTGCAAATTACCATCTTATTGGTAGGGAGGCAAGTTAATGCCTGGCTTCTATGTAAAAAGTACCGAATTGGGGGCATACAGGGTGCTCCTGGAATAAAATGTTTACAATTGCCCCTGTCCCCCACCAACCAGGACCTACATCAATTGGGGGACATGGACTGACAGTGCCTCCAACATGGCCCCCGGATGACTAGTAGTCTATGGTTCCCAGTTAAGTTTGAATAATTGAGACCAGTTCTTCCTGGAGAGACTGCCTGGGAACAGTCAGTCCGATCTGTCCTGTTTCCCTGCACCACTGGTGTGCAAGAGCTATGGCACTGGAGGTGGAGGAGACATCTGGAGCTGTTGAAGTGGGAGGCACCGGAACCGAGAATCCCTGTCTGTTTCTGACAGACTTCTTCGTAAGGTTAAGAGAAATGATGAGATTGTGTTCCTAGCTGTCTGGCAGTATTGGGAGAGCTGTACTGAGGTGTTTTCCTAAGATTTCCTAATGAGAGAAGTTGTAGAGGTGGCTCTGAAAGACAAAAGATCATCCAAACCCCACAGTACCCTCTGAGTTGAGGCTATCACCTTTCTCTTGAGGCTTCAGTTGGCAAAATCTTCAGTCACAGAGACTAGTATCTTAAAGGGATCATTAGGTTTGTGATTCCCCAAATTATTAGCACATCTCTACACCTGGTTCTTCTCAATCAGAAGACTCCCCTGGAATTTATGGAGCAGGGGAAATATCAGCATGTAATACAACCCTTTCTCTTATACGTTTCAGCTGTAGAAGCAACAGGAACAGTACATTGAATTGGCCAAAGCCTCCATCCACAAGGTCATGTTTCTTTCTTTCCTTAGTCTTAATCCAACCCAAACTCCATCAGCTGTAAACAGGTACCCTCTCCACATCACCAGACTGAGTTGGAGAATGAATTGGGTACCCTTATCCCAAAAAAGCCATAAAAATTTCTGCCCTTCCTCCCCAAAGTTCCACTGCGTACCAAATCGGTGAGTATGGCCTTCAGTCTCCCTTGGAAACAGTGAAATCTCGGATCTGCCCTTAATCATCTTTATCCTTAAAACAGTCAAGACTGAGCTAGAAAAGGATGAGGAATAACGGGCCATGGAGAGGGAATAGCGCCAGCAAGGAAAGCTTTGCATTTACTTTCAGTTTTGAATGGTAGAGCAGCGGCTTGTGGTTCAGCCAGTCAAACGTTCAATGTTTTCAGCCATGAAACACTTTACATCAGGTGGGGACGTCATCATTACTTCACCTTCAGAGACCCCTTGACTCAGTGGTCATAGCCACATTGCTTTCTCTTGGGTCCACAGGGTTTGTACTTGGTGGCCAACGTGGACCTGACTCTATAGCATCAATGTTTTCAAGGAGTTATTTTCTCTGCTACGTCTCTTCCGTTGGGTAAATAAGTTTTTTAAAAAAATGATTTCTTAAGATATTGTATTTTCTTCACCATCTTATGCAATGTCCTCTGAAAATGTTCTAATTTGTGTTAAGTTGCGGTACTTAGAATTGGATGAATACACTAGGTGTGTTATGAGTAGCACAGAGAAAATATTGCCATCTCATTTGTTCAAGATACGTATTTATTAAAGCAGCTTAAATTCACTTTATCTCTTTTGGGGTCTGTTCCACCTCATCATAGGTACTCATGGAGGCTTTTGCCAACTGAAACAATTATTTTCATCTGTGTACTGCTAAGTCAAATCATCCCGGTGCTCTACTTGTGTAGTGGTTTGTTGGGAGACTCCAAAATAGCCACTAGATCCCTGTTAAATTTTAACACACTAGATTTAATGCAGTGCTTCAGTCAAAATATTTTCCACTTTGGTTTCATCATCAGTGAATCTGTTGTCTTCCCCTAGTTTCTTGTCACTCTCATATTTGATGAGTCTGTCTTTCTAGTTATTTTCCAAGGTAGTGGATTTAAATCTTACAGGAATGGAAGTAAACGGTTACACAGAATCCTAAAATATAAAAAAATACATTTGTCAGTGTAATGTTATTTTACAAGTTAAATAATTAATATTTAATTATTGTAAAGTCCTTCACATTAGTTAAATGAGGTACTTATTTCTGAACACAAAATTTCAAATCAGTATTAATGGATGACAGCTGAAATCAGATCAATCTCATTATCTAATTTACTTGAATATCCTGTTTTCATTGCACAGACTTGAAAATACTGCGAGGGAAGCAGAAGCAGTTGCCAAGCTGCTTTCTTTGGTTTTTAAGTTCATTGTCCTTACAGTCTCAAATACCTGACAAGTGAAATGAACCAAATTTGGAAAGAAGTCTAGTAGAAATTTTTGTTTTAAAACCAAAGCATTAATAATATTTAAAAGCTGTCCTCACTCATTTATTCAACAAATATTTCTTGAGACTGTACTATATGACCAGCACTATTCTGGATGCTGGGAATAAATAAATAAATAAATAGCTCATCAATTCTACAGTTTAATAAGATGAGACAGAAAAACTCACACATGTTTGTACATATTCATATAAATGGATATATTTCAGTGTGTACATGCGTGTGGTTATATGGGTATGGACATGTGTACGAAAATTCTACCCTCCTGAGATTGAACAAGACTGGAGAGAAATACACAGTGTGCTGACTCTTCTCACTTCATATTCATTTCCACTAACTGGAAGAGGACTCCTTGCTCTCTGTTCTTTCTACAACACTTCCTTTGTCCACTCACTCTTCTACTTTGTTAGAGGACTATTTGATACCTTCTTTTCTCTTCTGAATCCTTAAGACAGTTTTGTTATCTTCACTTTCTGCCAGTTATCATGTTTCCTATGCAAATGAGAAAACAAAAGCTAGCAAAAGAGAGTGTTTGTAGGGCATCCCCAGCATATGAACTCACCTTCCAACATCTGTTTTCTAATGCCAGCCCTTCTACTGCTGCCCTAGACGCTATCCCTTTGGGTCTATTCAAAGTCCTTGCACCAGAAATTCTCTGTTATTTTTCCTCCATTTGCTTTCTATGCATGGGATAGAGATTCTCCCATCAATTCTCCTCTTGAGATCACTTGCCCCAACCACTACTGTTTCATTTATTTATGCTTCTTTGAAACAGAATTCCTCAAAAGTATGGTCTATGATCATAATTCTAATTCTTCCCCTCTAATTGTTTTCTCATTACTTTCTCTCTCTTTGATTGACTTCATTTTCTAGGGCAGCTTTAGGTTTATCATAAAATTGAGAGGAAGGTACAGAGATTTTCCATATATGACATTGCTCCCCAAATTTTAAAAATTGTTGAAGTTTTAAATATCTTTATAATGACTTCAGAATTATTTATTGTGAAAAACACATACAAAAATTACCTAAATGTACATTGATAACAATAAATTATTATGAAGAAACTCTCATGAAAACCATCAAGATCAAGAAAATGGGTATTGCCAGCATTCCAAAAGCCCTTAGGTGCTTCTTCCCAGTTACTACGCCTGTCTCTTCTAACCAGGAATCACTCTCTTGATTTTTTAATATCAGTATCTTTACTATATACTTAACACACCAGTTATGCATCCCTAAGCAGTTTAGTTGAGTTTTGTCTGTTTTTGAACTTTGTAAATGCAATTGTGCAGTCTTTGTGCCTATGTGTTCTATATCCGGCCTCTTTCACTCATGTTACATGTGTGAGGGTTTACCTAGGCATCGTATGTAATAGTAGTTTATTCATTTTCATTGCTGTGCATTGCCTTAATGTACTCAAGTTCATTTTTCCATTCTACCATTGGTGAGCGTTGGTTTTGCTTTTAGATCTGAATTATATTAAATGATGCTCCCATGGACATTCTTGTACATGTCTCTTGATTTTTGTGTGTACACAGTTCAGAGGGAGATAGAGCTGGAAGTGGATTGTGGAGTCACAGGGACTTCAATACACAATGTCACACTGCTTTCTGTGTCAAATGTATCAATTTACTTTCTAACCAACTGCACATGAGAGTTCCAGTTGTCCCACATCCTTGAAAACACTTGGTATTTTTAGCTTTTTATTTTTTTTGTCATTCTTTGAGGCTGCATCCATAATCCATGTGTTTTTAATTTACGCTTTTATTATGACTAATGAGGATGAACACCTTTTCATGTGGCTACTGGCTATTTAGATAATCTCTTCTGTTATTACCTATTCAAGCCTCTCATCCATTTTTTTCCCCTAGGATTGCTGTCATTTCCGATTGACCTCTGGAAGTTCTTTTTAAAAAAATTCTTGTTCAAGTACAGTTGTCTCCATTTTCCCCCCACCACTGCCCTGCCCCACCCACCCCCACCTCCCACCCTCAAATCTACCCCCCTTTGTCTTTGTCTGTGTGTCCTTTGTACATGTTCCTTGATGAGCCTTCCCCCCTATTAACCTCCCCCTCTGGTTATTGTCAGTTTGTTCTTTATTTCAATGTCTCTGGTTCTATTTTGCTTGATTGTTTGTTTTGTTGATTAGGTTCCATTAATAGGTGAGATCATATAGTATTGTTTTTTACCACCTGGCTTATTTCACTTAGCATAATGCTCTCCAGCTCCATCCATGCTGTCACAAAGGGTATGAGTTCCTTCTTTCTCTCTGCTGTGTAGTATTCCATTGTGTAAATGTACCACAGTTTTTGGATCCACTCTTTTGCTGATGGGCACTTAGGTTGCTTCCAGTACTTGGCTATTGTAAATTGTGCTGCTATGAACACTGGGATGCATAGGATCATAGGATCTTTTGAATAGGTGTTTCAGGATATTTAGGGTATAATCCCAGAAGTGCAGTTCTTCATATATCCTGTATATTAGTTTTATGTCAGTTATAGAATGATAAGAGATATTTATATTGTTTTAATAATGACTTTGATGAACAAAATATGACTTTGATGAACAAAATTTGATGAGTCAAATTTGTAATGTCCTTTTTGATTAGAGCTAATGCCCTATTTTTTCCAACTCAATGTCATGAAGTTATCCTCATGTATTAATTTTCAGATCATTATTTGTTTTGTATTTTATATATAGAGATCTTTACTCCATTCAAAAATGTATATTTGTTTGTGGTATGAGGCATGAGTTAATGTTTATTTTTTTCCGTGAGGGCATTCAATTATCTTACCCTAGATGTCCATCAAGCTAACTCCCTCATTTGCTTCAAGTCTGTTCTCATGTAATTTTTCTAGTGAGGCCTACCTTGATCACTTTAATTGAAACTGTAACCTTCACCCCTGCCCAGCACAACTCTAGTCCACAGTACTTTACTTCCTTATGATGAACTACATAGTTCACTGCTTATTGCCTGTCCGTCCATTAGAACGTAATCTCCACAAAGGCAGAAAACTCTGTCCATTTTGTGTAGTAGATGGTTCCTGGACCAAGTAGGTGCTTAATCAATATTTGGGTTTTATTTCAATATTTGTGAAATTCAAGGAATTAATAAATGCATGCAGACAATGGCAGGCAATGTTTTATTCAACTTAGCACCTACACGAGCTCATCTGACTCTAAGATTCATTGTATTGGTTGGATTCAGTATGTGAAATTTTGTAATACAATGCATTTAAACACGTATGCTGTTTTTATTACAGCGCTGAAATACTTACATTTTTCAAAATAAATACTTTAAGAAAATGTTTTAGAAAACCTGAAGCTGCTCTATGGAATGTCTGTCCCTTTAATAAATTTTTATAGAGAATCCATCAACTGCCAGGCACTGTGTTAAGCTCTGGAGAACAAGTTTGAAGCCATCCTTGCCTTCAAGGAGCTTGCAGTTTACTAGGAACATAATCTGAGACCATAAATCAAAGACATGTAAATTTAACTTCATTCTTTGGGAGTCAACTTATATGGCTCCCAAAATGGAAAGCTAGTTCCAGAGGAGGCTTGAAGAAATTATCAAGGTTACTTTGAGCCATGGGACGAGGCACTGGACCAGATTAGGCCAGGATCTATCTGAGACTCGGCCTATTGCCTGGGTCAGCCCGTTAGCTACAAGGTTTAATCCAGCTGGGGGTGGATTTCACAGGCCTTCACATTTTATTGGGTGATGTGATAATAGAAAGATCTTGCACTTGAAGTCACAGACTTATTTTGAGCCTTTATTTTACTTAATCGTGTTATTCATTCATTCACTGAATATATATTTGTACTTACTATGTGTTGGAATCTGTTCTGTGTACTTCACATGCATTAGCTCATTGAATCTGAATCTTTTCATTTTGAGGAAACCGAGACTCAGAGATATTAAAAAAAAACTTTGCTCAAAGTTACAAAATGTTTAAGTGGCAAAGCTGAACTTCATTCCCCAGCAGTCTGGCTAGAAATCAAAACCTGGACCTCTTATTCACACATTAACTCATTGATTGATTGATTCATTTATTTAGGAGCTACTTATTGAGTGCCTACTATATTTCAAATATTATGTTAATAGCTAGGATACAGAAGTGAACAGAGAAACGCCTAGTCCTATCTTTCAATAGTTGATAGGCAGGCACTTACTCATATGCAATGTGGTTATAATTATAAAAACTGGGAGTTTTTTATCACAAGATAATTTGAAGCATCAAATAACAAATGGATTTGAAGACATTTTTATAAACCACAGAGTTCTCTATAATCAGGAGTAGATTATTAGTTATTCAAGGGTCATATGACTAAATAATAAATTTAAAATTAATTTCTTCTTACAATTTGACATTCCTTCTATCATTTTTCTCTGCTCTTTTTCTTTACCTATTATCCAAGAAGGGCAAAAAAATCATTTACAAGGTGACATACTTCAACCAAGCCCAGGTTATGGGAATTTGAATTTCTAAAGTGTACTTTGAAAAGTAATTTAAACAGTAGTTCCCTTAGTTCATTTAAAATATCATTTTGCATACGAAAGTATTGGATTTGTACAGCCATTTTCGAGAATGTCTATATTTGCTCGAACTTGTGGGTTGCTAACATTGAAACCATTTTACAAGAAAAATCTAGAGACAAAAATCACTCTGGCAAACCCCCAAACATCAGGCAGCTCTGCCCAGAGTTTTGATTCCTTGATTGCTATTACATTAAAAAACAAAGGCGGGGAGCAGGAAATGCATTCTAGTAAGGAACAAGTCTGGAGACAGATGACAAAGCTCATGAGGGATGTGACTTTGGTGAATCATTCAGCTTCCTGATGGGTTAAGTTTCCTTATCTGTAAAATGGGGATAATCACACTCAATTCCCTGTCAAGGTTCCTGTGAGACTGAAGGGAGCCAATATAAGTAAATTGCTTGTAGCTGCGTCTGGTAACTAGCAGTTGTTATTTCTATTTCTGTTAAAAAAAGAAGCCTTACATCTTAAAACAACATTGTGAGATTTCGAAAGCTGGGCTCTAGTCAATTCTTCTCTGAGCTTTGATTGCTAAATGTCATTTCTGTTGTTGGAAAACAAAAGAGGGAAAGAGAGAGAATGCATAGCAGCATGTGATTATCCGGAGCTGAAAAGCCACACTCAAGTTAGATAACAGCCATGAATGCAATGCCCAGTTTTGAAGAGAAGCTTAAAACATAAGTCAGTGTCTGGACAGATTTGTTAAATGCCCTCAGCATATTTCCATGTAGATCCTATTATTTCTGCAAATTCCTTCATAATGTTGCACTTTTCGTCACGATGAACACAACTTCTCTTATCTCAGAAGTGGGTTTTCCCAGCTGTTGGGCTGAGGAAGCTCTATTCTTACAAGTTTCATATGGAAGCAGCGATAAGCGAGACAACACTGCAGTGTGTTAACTGGCTGCTCTGATGAAAAGCTTCCATTGTCAGGCGGTGTAGCACCCATTGTTAATTTTAATCAAAGAGAATCTAATAGCTTCATGAAATCATGGAGTTAGATGTTCCTGGTCCTCCAGCAAATTGCTGACCACATTATAGGAGTTTATTTTTCACATATTAGAGTAATTATCTTGTAGAACTCAGCAAACATATTTATCAAATTTTTGTTTTCTGCCAAAAGGATCCTCAGTTGCTAGTTCTTGTGCTCTGTGTGGCTACTGTATAGGTAAGGCAAACAGCATGTTTTAAACCCTCCATTAATGTAAACCTTTGGCACAAACGCAATGCTCACACTGTTCCTTCCTTTCTTCCATCTTGAGGGGGCAACATATATTTTTGTTTAGTGATTTACAGCTACTCCTGAGAATTCCTGGGCAAGCCTCCCTTCATTTCCAATATTAATTATATAAAATGATTGGTTATTGATTGATCACTGTATCAGCTCTCTTGCTTTTTGGCATCTCACAAACCATTTCTAGGGTAGTTTCTATAACCTTAAAATGTGAACTGCTTAGCATTGAGCCAGAAACCATCAATTAGTCAAACTATAGGAGATTTTCAACTTCTGCTGCAGGAATTAAAGAACTTAAGATGTATTATTAATTTTTAAACATGATTTAAACTAATTTTTATGTTCATCTACTCTTATAAATATCATACACAATTTTTATTGTAGGAAATGGCGAGCAGCTAATTCATAGCTATGATATTTCTTGAACTATACTATTTAACCTTTTGTTAATAGGCTACTATATATTAGTCTTTAAGTTAATTAATGATGCATTTTTGAGTGTCAGCTATATGAAAAGGAATGTACTTTCTTCATTTTTATTATAAATCTTTCCAATAATGTAAGTTCTTTGTAACCAGAAAGATGTCATTTATTATTTTATTTCTCTTTTTATAAAAACTATACCTCTATGAAGTACCTAGTGATCATATTAGTTATTCATTCCTATGTAGCTTTTTCAAAACTCAGTAAATTAAAAGAGATACATTTTTTTTTATCATATCCGTAGGTCAGGAATTCAGGAGTAGCTGGCCAGTGGTCCTCACTCGGGTTCCTAATAAAGCTGCAGTCAGAAGAATGCTGGGCCCCACTCATCTGAAGGCTGGACTGGGACAGCAGAATCGGCTTCCAAACTGGCTCACTCACATGATGGCAAGTTGACAGGGGCTGCTGATGGTAGGTCCTAGTTCCTCTCTCTTCCTCTCCATGTGAGACACTCCCAGGGATGTTTACATGTCTCCAGGGTCTGATGGCGATCTTCCCCCAGAGGGAGAGATCCCAGCGACTTAGACGGAAGCTTTTATGCCTTTCATTCCTCAGCCTTGAAAATCACACACTGTCCATTCTACTACTGGTCATAGCCAGTCCTGATGCACTGGGGAAGGAAACTGGACAAGGGTACCAGTGCCAGGAAGTAAGGGTTGTTTGGTGCTCCCTTCAAGCCTAACTACCACACTGCTTAACGGAGGGGTCTGAAAAACTCAGATGTCAGATGCCAACATTTTTACTTATTAACGATAAATATCATAAAGCCACTATATCATAAAGCACTGATTCAGATGAAAACATCCAAAAATCTCATTATAATATTTATTAGGATATAATGAACATATAACTTATGTCAATTATAATTGTGTACAGTATATATTTAAGGCAGTGATTTTCAACCTTACATTTTTATCTCATGGTACACAAAAACTAGTTAGTAAAATTCTGCAGTACACCAAAGAAATATATGTTTTGCCTATCTGACAAAAAATAGGTATAATTCTGATTCATTCACACTGAATGGTTATTGTTGTGTTGGCTGTTGTCATTTTTTATCTGACAATCTAGGTGAAAAGAGGTCAGTACCCTTGACTAAACAGTCAGGTATTGCATGTTTTAAAAATTCTTGTGGCACAGAGGTTGAAAATTGCTAGTTTAAGGTATACAAAGTGCTGATTTGATACATTTATGTATTGCAATATTTTTATCACTGAAACATGAGTTAATACCTCTATCAGGTCACATAATTATCATTTTTTTCATGGTGAGAACAATTTTTAAGGATTCACTATACTCAACCACTCAGTTTGTTATCTGTAAAAGGAAATTCAATATGTATTGGCTTAAACAAAGGGGAATTGTTGGTTTACGTGAAGGGAGAGACTATGGCAGGGTTATTCTAGGAATGAAACAATGTCTCCAAAGACCGACCGTCGTTTTGGTTGTGCCCTCCTTACATGGTGGTAGAATGATTGGCCGTCAAGTGCTCCTGGGCATTTCCTTTGTATTCATGTTTATTGGCTGAACAACAGTTTCTCATTGGGTCACCACTGTGGCAAAGGGAGTGGAATTATTCTGAATGCACAGGTCATTTAAAACCCATCCTAAGAGCAAAGCTGCTACATGGTGGGGAAAAGATGGTACAAGATGTAGGGAGGAACAATAGTGTCCAGTACAGAGACGGATATTTGTTTGTTACAATTAGTATCTCTGAGTTGATCTAACCAGTTAAATAAAATCTACCAAAATGGGAATAACTTATACCATCCTTTCTAAAACAAAAATAAAAATAACAAAGCAAGTTTATCAAATTCTGGATATTTCCTAAATGCCTTCCAGAGGGTACATTGTTCTATTGAATCACTTTTTATTTTTATTTATTTATTTATTTATTTAATTTTTATTGTTATTCAATTACAGTTGTATGCCTTTTCTCCCCGTCCCTCCACCCCACCCCAGCCGAACCCACCTCCCTCCCCCATCTCCACCCTCCCCCTTGGTTTTGTCCATGTGTCCTTTATAGTAGTTCCTGTAATCCCCTCTTCCCACTGCCCCCCCCCCCAGCTATTATTAGATTGTTCTTAACTTCAATGTCTCTGGTTATATTTTGTTTGCTTTTTTCTTCTATTTATTATGTTCCAGTTAAAGGTGAGATCATATGGTATTTGTCCCTCACTGCCTGATACCCTTTGCAACAGCATGGATGAAACTGGAGAAATTGAATCACTTTTTAAAATTTAGGAATACCTTTACATTTGCAATACTAATACCTCACTTTCAAAGAATGTCATCTCTCAATAGGTTTTTAATTTTTTGAGGTTACATATTTGGGCAGGGATGATTTTGGTCACTTGCCAATAAATACAAGAGTCAAGTCTGCATATAGAGAGATTCAATATTTGGGCCACAATTATAATCATTTCACTTGCCTTTCTCTTTCAATGGAATGTAAGCTCCTTGAAATCCTATACCATGTCTCTCCTTTCTCTTTAGCGGTATTTGTGTTCCTGGAACACATTAGAAAACAAGTAAATAATTGCAGAGTAGATAAATGAAGTAGAGTATTATCATTAATACTAATATAGCGCTCAGTCCAGCGTGCAGTACTGTGGTCTGTAGCCAATGTCCACCTACTTTAGAGGACTGCATACATATCACACTAAAGACTAGCAATGGCAACCGACATTACCTCCAGTGTTTTCATTTCCTAGGACTTATGGGAATGTCTGTCAACAGCTCAGAGATTACTCTGCCTTAAACCCCATGTCTTAGGAGAAAACACACCTGAGTTCAAATCTGTACGTTGCTATGGAGAAGCTGTAAGACGTTCGGCAAATTTGATAACCTCTGTAACTTGCTGTTTTCTCGATACCAGAATAATTATGCTTTCTACTCACAAGAGAGTCAAAGGGTTAAGGAGATAATGCACACAAATCCCTGGGAATGGTTCCTCACTCATGGTGAGCTCAGGAAGTATCAGCTATTGTTACTCACATATAGGGATTTGCCACCATCTCCCATAAAGGGTAAGCAGATTTTACAGCCAAGGTTCAAAGTTATTTGAAGCTCTGGGTTGCATTAGGAAATGTTTGGCATTGCAAAGGTTTCACTGATGGAGGATTGGGAACAATAGAGCAGAGGGGTGGTATTTAATATAGAATATTAGTAAAGAACAAACACTTTGAATTAAAATAGGTCTGGTTTGGTTATTGTTGCCACTTCCTAGCTGCATGATCTGGAACAGATTAATATAATTCTTGTGTCAGTTATCTGTTGGTACACAACTAGTTGCCATAGACTTAGTGGCGTAAAACAGCATACATTTGTTATTTCAAGGTCAGGAGTCTAGGCAAGTTTCAGCTGAGTTCTTGGCTTAGTGCCTCACAAGGCTGCAACTAAAGTTTAAGTCCGGATTGGTTTCTAATGAGAGGTTCAGCAGGCAAAGGCTCTAACTCGGAGCTCCTCCAGGTTTTTAGCAGTATTTCCTCGTCGCTGTAAGATTCATGGCAACTTGCGTCTTCAAAGCTACCAATAGAGTGAATATGTTAGTAAGATGAGTTTTGTATAATACATTGTAATCACAGGAGTGGTTCATCATCTTTGACATGCTCTGTCGGTTAAACATCAGTCAAAGATCTCACTCACAAAGAAAAAAGGAAAGTAATACAGGGCATGGATACCCAGGAGCAGGGAACACAAGTGCCACCTTGAAGTCTGTCCATAACAGTCTTACACTTTTATTTTTTCTGTGCAATGGGTGTAAGTAGTGCGAATCATGGGAGTAGTCCAGGCAAAGTACTTAGCATTCTGCTTGGCATTCGATGGCAGCCTATGTAACATTGATATCCTCTCCCAGTTGCTCATTTGGTGAAGGTGAAAATGAATATTTAGCCAGAGTGAACTACTGAAAACCAGGGCTACATGAATGTAATTTATCCTCATTGTCTCTTCTGAAAACTCCTAAGTTTATTATATTTCTCTTTCCATGTGTGACACTTCCCAACACTGTTGGTATTTTTGATGCCAAAAAACTTTTTTAATATTTCAATAGGACCAGCTTGACTTTTACTTTCTCAGAATCGTATTTGCTATACTAATACATATTCTGATAAGTTAATTTGTGAGAATGGATAAAAGCCATAGAAAATTCTTCACCTGCCCTTTTCCCCTTCCTCCACCACTTCCTCCCAAATAAGAAGTATATTTTAATCAGTGCCTTATAATGAAATAAACATTTTTTAAAGACAGAATTTAGCAATTTGCAGAGTTCTAGCATACTTTACAGATAACTGAGCCTTTGGGAAACAATCCTCTATCTTAATTCTTAATCCTAGGCTTACACAGCTGGACTTCTCTAATACTCATTGGGATCCCTCAAAAATATGTGCCAAACTGAATTTTAACTGGTGTCTATTGCAGGATATATCCCTACATTTATTGTAACATTGTAAAAAATTACTGTAATAGAAATTTGGGGCCAGGGGAAAAATATCAGGAGACTTCATAATTGGTGGGTAAAGGAAGGTTTAGATACAAGCTTTCTCTTTTGGCAAATTTAAATCATACTAGTAGGCAGAATCATTACATTGACTCCCAAGCCCAGAGCCGTTTGCGTTATAAAGGAGACTAATTAGCCTTGCTCATAAAGCATGAATAATCTGCACTGAAATTTCTTTACTTAAAAACTGTAAAGGAAACTGTATTTATAACATAATGGAGTACTGCATTAGACCATCATATCATAATCGACCACAAACAACCATAAAACTCGAAAAACACATGAATCATTGGGCTGGAGGCTTTATGCAACAGACAGCACAAGACAGTGATCACCCAAAAGGGGAATTTGTAAGAGGACCTCCATGATTTCCCTGGTTCTCTGCCTTGGACAAATCCCCAACTGTGGTACAAAGAGCAAGAGTCCAGGGGAAGACTAATGGTTCTTGCTGAGCTGAAGAAGCTAAGATTTAAGTATGGGACTCCTGAAGAAGCTGGCATCTTCAAGACAGGGTTCTGGAGATAAAGAAGTTCTTTGGGGCAGGAGTTACCCGTGAGTCCCTAACTTTCTCCTGGGTGCACACACAGACAATGAAGCTACCTAGATTTACCAGAAAGCAGCTTCTCTGAGTTTAATAGCAGGCAGGGATACAAAAGTTTGAAGAATACTAAGGGATAGTGGAATTCTGACCCAGCTAGAGCAGAAAAAAATCTCATTAACAATTTAGGAATCTAGTTGAGATGCCAGAGAGTAGGGCGCCTCAGGAATTACTTTCCCTCAGGAGTAAGGTCCATACATTGGAGCTAGACCTACTCTGGAGCAACCTTAAGCAAGCCCAAACCAAGCCCTGACAAAATCTTTAGAGTTGGGAGTTTGGAGGTAGAGTTTACAATATTAAAAAACCAAACAAACCCTAAAGAAGTGTTTTAGATGCAGAGATCCATGTAACAACACATAAAATCAACCGTATACAATTTAGATGACCGGCCCATGGTTGAAATAAAAAATAAATACCATTCAGGGAAAAATAAAAGAATCTAGAATCTACAATATTATTCATAATTTCCAGTACATAATAAAAACACTCCACATGAAACAGAAAAATAAAACTCAGATTCAAGTAATGAAAAAACAAGTAAACAAATATTGGAAACAAATCCAAAGATCACTGATAAGAACATTAGCAAGCTGTAAAGCAACTCATCTAAGTGTTTGGAAAATTAATATAAAATGTAATCTAATAATTAATAAAAATATGATTTAAATGCATTAATAGGTAGGAAATCTCAGGAGGGAATGAAAACTATACAAAAAATAAAAATTCCAGAATGGAAAAGTATAATAACTAATTGGATTCTGGTGCTGAATTGGAATACAGGGTGTTTGGAGGGGTGTAGACAAGGGAGGCTGGGGAGAGGACTGGTGGTCAGGTTATAGGAGATTTGACTTGTATGTGGCAGAAATAAAATTGGCATAGTCCAAAATAAATTTAAAAAAAAACTCATATGCAGTAATGAGATTGCAAATAATGTTGGATAAAACTCATTCAAAAGGACTTGGTTTTGGAAGGAAGACTAGGAAATACACGGTCCTCTTGTGTCCAAAGGTATCCAATTGGCTTGGCTCATTGCTGTACGTCTGTTGATGTTGCTAGATAATTTGCAAATTGTGTTGTCAACACAACATTTAATCTGCTCTGAGCAGCTCATAAACAACACTTTGATTAATTCTTTCAGTCCATGTCTCCTGGACAGAATTTACAAGCTCTGCTTATTTGGATGAAAAACAGAGAGAGACAAGCTGTCAGTATATGGGGCGGAGGATGGAAAGATTTCCTTTTCTTTCTTTTTTTTTTTTTAGGGGGGTGAGTTTAAGAAGTGTTTTTAAATCAGGATTTTAAATGTTTTGTTCCACCAAGGAAGAATTTCTTTGTGGAAACCAACAACTGGCAGGACAAGGCTCAGTGTCACAGTGGAGAAAGGCAGGACAGGCAGAGGCAGATTGGCAGTGCAACACTGCGGAGAGGGAAGGCAGTCCCGCCTAAGGCAGGAGATGACTTTCTGAATTAGCCAATTAGCTCCAGGAACCTGTTGGACAGTTACAACTCAGAAAGCTTGCCATCCACACTCCCTATGGAATAATGAAGTATTGTGTTGAGTAGAACTCTGTTCAATAAGCATATTTTTTAAAAGGATTAGAATAAAAATGAGGCTTCCTATAACATAAAATATGTGGTAAATATGAGGTCTGTCCAGAAGGTGTCCAGTCATATAATATGAAAACTAGAGACATTTATTGAAGAAGATACAAGATACAAGAAATATTGTACATAGGACAATGATGCCTCAGTCCCCTTGAAAGTAGGCATCTTGGGACCTCACACAGTTCTCCCAGTTGCCATCAGCTGTCCCGTTGTATTTTCCTGAATCTCATCAATGGTCTGAAATCTCTTCAATTTCAAAGCTGATTTTAGTTTTGGGAAAAGCCAGAAGTTGCCGGGTGCCAAATCTGGGCTGTAGTGGGACTGAGTCACCTGGGTGATTTGATGTTTCACCCTGTATAAACTCTGCGCGAGATGTGATGCATGAGTGGGCACGTTGCCGTGATAAAGCTGCCAGTCACCGGTTGCACATAACTGTGGCCTTCTGAATCATCCAAACAGTTTCCACAGCAGAATGTTCAAGCTTAATGTAAAATGTGATGCAGATTTACTGTTATACTCACGCAGTTATTTTTAATGTGAAGGCCACACAGTAAACATGCTCACTCAACAGTGTCTACTGCCCCCACTGACTAGTACAGTGAAGTCACCATTGTTCATACTTGTGCATTCCAGTCCACTCTCCTTGGCTGCCAGGTTACATCGACATTGAGCAAACCATTCTCATTATATTAACAATAGCTAGAGAGACCTCATGTGAATTACTATTGTGTAATTCTTTATGTGTCTGTGCATGACAGAGAGAGATACTATTGTTTTGTTTTATATTAGTACTTGCCAGTTTTTCCACCCAGGTCCCTAAGTCTATTTAGTTGAGCAGTTTCTAATAATTTTGGCTTTGAAATAATGTTCCGTTAAAGCATGCCTTTTAATCAGCATCTCTCTATCCTTGTTGGTTTATCCTGGCCAAGATGGGTGAGTAGAGTTCTGAAACACTGTTTATGGAGTACTGATACCACTTTGAAACATGGTGATCATCCAGCATGTTAGGCATAAAAACCTGGAAATGAACATCTTCTGGACTGACAGCCTTTCATAGCAATTATGACACAGGATGTACAGACAGCCCACGGCTGATAGGGGAGAAAGATCCAAGACAATAGCTATCTAATAATTTCAGGACTATCAGAAATGTAACTAACCCAACCCTACAATTCCTCCTTGAATTTGTCCTCTTTTGTGCCAGTTTCCTCTCAAAGCAATAAGTATGATTTTTATGAGCTGCGTTTTGGAATGCACGCATTTCCAGTGATCATGCCAAGTGTTTCTTTTGTTGTTCACATCTGCATCTTTCGATATGATGAAGAGTCAACAAGAAAGTCAATTTGGTTTTGTTCCTTTGACGGTTCACTTTGGGACACAACTGGGAAAATATAACCATTACATTCATACCCCAAAACCAAAGCTGAATTTTCCATTAGTGGCAGTTATACATTGTAACGTATATGCAAGGCCCCTGGAAAGAGTAACCCAGATTCAGAAAATAGTAATTATATTGACCTTGACCTCTGTCCTCATTACTTTGTTCCCAGCTCACACAATTAGTTTAGTTGAGAATGTCATCAAAATCCCGTGTTTTAGATCTATTTCTAGTAAGGAACTCCTTTAGATCATTGCCCTGTGAAAATTATGATATTAAGGACACCAAGGTATACGTGTATCTAATTGCAGTAATTGTGTTGAAAAAGAATTCACATAAATTTCCTTTAGGGGCTTCATTCTGTTTGATGGCCTTCATGTACTCTCTTAAAACTGAAATGATTTCATTGTTCTACAAAAGATTATCGGCAGTTATTGTCTACGAAAAGAGAAAAGGTGAAAGAGAACTGTGTCAAGAGGTTTACACCATGAAGTACACTTCAGGCTTTTAACTTAAGGATGTCAGAAACGGACTACAGCCTTGTGATTCTGGGACTCCCTGTGTCCTGTGCTCACTTCCTCTCCCACCCCCCGGACAACAATTCGTTGGAAGCTTTATTGTTGTACAAGCAATATGCTGACAGAGTCTAAATGTAACACACCACCCTCTTGAAAAATGAGAGAATCACATACTCACACAAAGAGGAAAATACCTAGTGATTTTCAATCTTCTGAAAATAGCAATAGTTTATTGGGCTTATTTTATGATTACAAAAGCCTAATAATCTATGATAGCTGAAAGCAAATGTGATTTATTAGCGTCTGTCCCAGACAGAAGATAAACCCATAATGTGCAGCAAATTTTTTTCCAAAGGAGTCTGCTGAAAAGAATATAGTCAACAGCTTGCTTACTGTGTAGCTCCAGAAAGTGATATTTCAGGCTCTGAAATATCAGAGTTGATGAATGGTAAAAGCAAAATTATAACTGTTGTTCTATGGTGACATAAACTTTCACCTCCGTGAAGAAAATATAGATTGCTGAAACTGATTGCAAGCAAGCACGCTGTGTATTCTTCTTCCCTAACTGAGCAATGTTTGAATGTGTGCCTTTCCGACAAATGCATTAATAACATTTAGCCACGAGGTATTTGTGGAACAAATTGGAAATAGTTTTTAATTTGTTGGATTGGTGAAGCAATAATATATTGAGCCATAAGGGAGGGGGTGAAAAAAAATCCTATTGGTATATGATTTCTATTTGCATATGTAAATATATTAATGCACACAGAGCCATGTTTTTCTTATAAACCCTTCCACACAAAGAAGAGGGTTAATAGATAGGGTGATTTAAAAACCTGCATGACCATGTTGTAAAATATGGATTTAACACATAACTCATTGGAGGCCCCAGTGAGTTATGGGCCTCATTTACTGCATATTACAGACATTTTTTCCATGTTCCTTTTCAACAAGGCATATGGTTTAAATTAGTTTCATCTTGGGTTTTCTGGGATATTTCATGGACTGCATTCTGCAACCAAGTGTAATACTCTTGCTCTTTTAATTCTACAGTAAGATGCTATTAAGTGCGGTTCTTTAATTACCATGTGAAGCAATGCCTCAGGACCATATTCGGTAATAGCCACAGTGGAGTAAGAGTTTGAATCAAGCATTCACACTCAATTTATGACTTCAAGAGGCTGCAAATTCCTTATGGATGAAGGTGAATGGGTAAAAGTCCATGTTAGATGGAGCTGCGGGTGGTGGCTGTTGGGGATGGAAACATTCAGACACACCTTCCCTTGAGTCAGGGAAGGAGACTGGTAGGTAACGATATTCTGAAGGGTTAAAAATATTAAAGAACCCCATTTCCCATAACTTAGATCATAAATCATATTTTCAGGTACTTTGCATGATTTATGAGAGGCTGGCTGTCTGCATGATCAGTAAGTTGCATTAGAATGGCAATTGGTTCTTCCAAAGCAGCCTTATAAGAATCCAAACCTCAGAGAAAGCAAATCTCAGCAGACGAGTCACCCGAAAGCTGGGCTGAAAGGAAGAGCCTATAGTTTATTCTCCATTTCCAAAATTCACGACGTAAAATCAGAATAATAAGTGTCAAAAACACTGGGCTGAAATCGGAACACTTGGGTTTTTATTTTTTTCTCACTGTAACCTTGAATAGGTCATTTATTTTCTTTGGGCTTCAGTGGCTTTTCAGTGAACTAAGGGTTTGGGGCCTTCCTACCCCTGAATATATATTATTTATTGCATATATAAAAAGTACACATTTCTAATATCTGTATATATTTATATCTGTTTCTTACCAATGCACACAGTACATACTATGTGATATGTATATCCATGCATATGTGTGTATATACACATATATATCTCAACTATACTACATATATATATGTGTATCTCTCTATATATCAAATCTATTTATTTATGATGGCATTTCCTTAAAAAAACTGAAAAGAGCTGAAGTGAATACATACATCTTTATATATACATACTACATAATAGATATGTGTATAAAATAATTTATACATATTATACATAGAAAAACTGTATTGCTTAAGGGTTCTTGTTACCTAGCTTAACCACTTATTTTGCAAATCATAAATGCTGAGTCCTAAGATGTTAAATTTATGATCAGGATTATAAATTTTAAACAAGCAGTCTATTCAGTATTATAGTTGTATAAAGATACTATGTTATTTTCCTTCAGAAATAAAAACTTATAGGAAATTGCTACTTGACATTGATTGTGGATAAATGAAAGATCAAAAGAGAAATTTATAAAGGCTGTCTTGGTACTTTAGAGTATAAGAATGAATTTCATTTTGAGGATGAATTAAAATTCATAGTTTTGTTATTAGACCTTTATTCTAATGCAACTCATCCCTATTTGGGTTTTATACTAGAGGACTATTACATCTTTTGAAACTTTTTTAACAGGAGGAAATTTAGTATATATTGATCTCTGCAAAAGGCACTCCATACCATTAGATTATCTGGAAGTTGTGTTTTCTTGAACATACCAGCTATGTGTAAGAATCAACAGGTCACTGAGCAGAAATATTTACTTGTGAATCAGTTGTGAATTATGAAACCTAAACAGGAATTTAGACACAGGTTTTTCCCTAATTAACTCTCCTTTGTCCTTGTATGGCAGGACAGCTGCTGACCTCTGGTGCCCATGTTCATTAGCTAGAGTCATTGCCTCTACCTCAAGCCTTTAATCAGAAATTTGGTTTCACAGTTCTGGTGCCTGGAAAATCCAAAATCTAGGCACTGGCCAATTAGGTTCCTGGTTTGCAGAGGGACGCCTTCTTCTTGTATTCTCACATAGTGGAGAGAGGGAGAGGGAGAGGGAGAGGAAGAGAGGGAGGGAGGAAGGAAAGAAAGAAGGAAGGGAAGGGAAGGGAAGGGAAGGGAAGGGAAGGGAAGGGAAGGGAAGGGAAGGGAAGGGAAGGGAAGGAAAGAAAGGAAGAAGAAGGAAAAAAAGAGGAAAAAGCAGCAGTAAGCTCTCATGTGTCTTCCTATAAGGGCGCTAATTCTACTCATGAGGAATCTACCTTCATGACCTAATCACCTCTCAAAGGCCCCATCTCCAAATACAGTCATCCCCCCTTATCAGCTTTTTCACTTCCCATGGTCCCAGACCATAGTCTGCAAATGTTAAATAAAAATTCCAGAAAAAAGCAATGTATTCATGCCGTATATGCTAACCGCCCATTAGTCTCTTAATAGCCATCTCGGTTAACAGATGGGTTACCGGACAGAGACCGAATTCACCGAACGTTTCTCACAGTACACTGTAATAATTTCCCTATGTTGTTAGTTGTTAATCTCTCGCTGTGCTAAGTTTGTAAGTTAAATTTTATTATAGGTAGGCATGTATAAGAAAAAGATAGTATGGATAAGATGTGGTACTACCCATCATTTCAGGAATACAGTAGGGGTATTAGAACATATCCCCTGCAGATGAGGGGGGACAACTGTACTATCGTATTGGAGATTAGGGTTTTAACATATGAATTTTGAGAGGGACACAAACAGTCTGTCCATTGCAGGTGGTTGGCCCCTTTTTCTGGAGAGATTGACAATACTGTGCCAACTAGTCTGCTCTGGCTTCCTTACTGCTCTCAGTTCCAGTAGCTTTCAGGCAGGAGCTTTCAATGTGCACTTGGACTGAGGATCTTGCTGGCCATGATATTAAGGCGCATATTAATCTTACTCATGTCTTTGGCTGAAGCATGCTCACCATCACTCTCCCCCAGTAGGGTCCTGGACAGTTAAGAGCCAAATTTGAGTTGTCTACCTGAAACCAGGAAAAAGTCCAGCCATTGTTAATATAATGAGAACAGTTTGCATGGCATTGAAGTAACCTGGCAGCGAAGGACAGAGGACTGGAATGTGCATGTGTGAACAATGATGACTTCATTGTACTAGTCAGTGGGGGTGGTGGACACTATTGAGTGAGCATGTGTACTGTGTGGCCTTCACATTCAAAATGACTGAACAAGTAGAACAATGAATCTGCATCAAATTTTGCATTAAGCTTGAACATTACCTTACGGAAACTATTGGGATGATTTAGAGGGACATGGCTATGGGCAACTGGTGACTGGCAGCTTCATCATGACAACGCACCCACTCATGCATCATGTCTCATGTAGAGATTTTTGGTGAAACATCAAATCACCCAGGTGACTCAGCCCCCCTACAGCCCAGATTTTGTGCCCTGCAACTTCTGGCTTTTCCCAAAAGTAAAATTACCTTTGAAAGAGAAGAGATTTCAGACCATTGATGAGTTCAAGAAAATATGATAGGGCAGCTGATGGTGATTGGGAGAACTGTGTGAGGTCCCAAGGTGCCTGTTTAGAAGAGGACTGAGGTGTCATTGACCTATGTACAATGTTTCTTGTATTCTGTATCTCCTTCAATAAATGTCTCAATTTTTTCATATTACATGGCTGTATACCTTCTGGACAGATTATAATACACCCCCTCACACAAAAGGTCTGTCTGGAAAATATCTAGCCATGTATTATGAAAAATGAAAACATTTATTGAAGAAGATACAAGAAATACTGTACATAGGATAATGATGCCTCAGTCTTATTCAAAATATCCACCTTGGGACCTCACACAGTTCTCCCAATGTCTCTTCTACTGTTCAAAACACTCTGCGAAATCCTTTTTTTGAATAACCATCAGATTCCCTGTCATATTTTCCTGAATCTCATCGACGGTCTGAAATTTCTTCCCTTGAAAAGGTATTTTTGGTTTTGGGAAAAGCCAGAAGTTGTAAAGTGCCAAATTTGCACTGTGGTGGGACTGAGTCACCTGGGTGATTTGAGGCTTTGCCAAAAAGCTCTGCATGAGACGTGATGCACGAGCAGGCACAATGTCATGATGAGGCTGCTAATCACCAGTTGCCCATAGCTGCCATAGCTGTGGCACTTTTCATCATATTGCATCTCTCAACTGACGAAGAATATTGAAGTAGTACTCCTCATTAATTGTTTGGCCTGGAGGAGCGTACTAGTGATGGACAACACCTTTCCAATCAAAAAACACAGTTAACATGGTCTTGATCTTGCTGCAACTTTGCCAAGACTTCTTCAGGAGTGGAGAACTGAGCGACACCCATTGGGATGACTAGACCTTCGTTTCCAGATCATAGCCTTAGACCAAGAATTCATCTCAGGTTATGACCTTCTGGACGAAATCTGGTTCCTTGGTAATGGATTGAATCAAGTCATTAACAACTGCAGCATGAGGTTCCTTCTGCTCTGGCAGCAGAAGCTGCAGAAAGAATTTTGCCATGACATGTTTCATGCCAAGATTCTGTGTTGAAATCTTGGACACAGTGGTTTTTGGAATCCCCAGATCAGCTTCTAGTTCTTGCACCGTCAGTCACCAATCTTTGTTGATTGCAGCCCCTACACCTTCAACACTCTCAGGTGTTCTGCTTCTTGTAGGCCTTCCAGAACATGGATCACTTTCAACAGGTTCTCAACCATCTCTGAAACATTTGTGCCACACTTTTATTTGCACTGCACTCATTGCATCATCCCCGAAAGCCTTCTGAATTATCTGAATAGTTTCCATGGAGTAATGTTCAAACTTAACACAAATTTTGATCCAGATTCATTGCTCTACTCAGTTATTTTGAATGCAACGGCCACACAGTACACATGCTCACTCAGTACCGTCTACCACCCCCACTGACTAGTACAGTGCAGTAGTCATTTGTCTAGCATGCTTATTCCAATCCACTCTTCTTGGCTGCCAGGTTACTTTGATGACACACAAATGATTCTCCTTTTATTATCAATGGCTGGACTTTTTTCCAGACAGACTATAGATAGATAGATAGATAGATCTTTATATATATATCTGTATATATATATAAATCTATACTTTATCTATCTATCTATCTATATAGATATATGTAAAGTTTTCATAAGTTGAATACCACTTTTAGAGCTGATAAGTAGAACTCAATTCATTGAATGTAGGTTTTTACACAGTGCCTACTGGATTAACAGCATTAAGACATATAATAAATCAGAGCCTGACAGATACATACAAAAAAGAGATAAGTTATCAACCCCTTAGGTCCTCCACACCTTTGCTGTTTTCTAAAGTCTAGTCCATTGATGGGCTGCATTGTGTGTGTGTATAAGAAAGTGTAGAAATATAACTCCTGATAGTCAATGTTTGTCTCTATCTGAGCTGTAGAGGAAGGGTGAGAGGGGAAAGAAACACTAAGTACTATATCTGCTTTTTAATCAATATACTTTTATTGTTTGATTTAAAAAAATGAATTTGCCCTGACCAGGTAGCTCACTTGGTTAGAGCGTTGTTCCAATCTGCCAAGGCTGCAAGGTTGGATCCCTGGTTGGGGCATATACAAGAATCAACCAGTGAATGCGTAAATAAGTGGAACAACAGTTCAATGTTCCTCTCCTTCCCCTTCCTCTCTTTCATTAAAATCAATAAAAAAATTTTAAAAGGAATTAATTTGCATATTGAATGCTTAATTCAATAATATTTTAATAATATAATGATATTTCATAGAAGTTTGATCAGATAAATGATCTGGGTACATTTTCTTATGATTCACTTCCTATTTGTATTACATTTATCAATTTGTATTTAAATAGCAGTGTTCTTTATGAACCCTGTGTTTAAACAATTGTCAATTTGGGAACCAGTCAAAAACGCATCAACATACATGATTAACTGTGCGTAGCAGTCATAAATGTCGTGCTGGCTGTCCGGGTTTAGCTGAGTGCAGTGTCTGAGACATGATGTACTCACCTGGTTTCCACTCAAGGCCCCTTGTGCTCAAATGGAACACGCTCTAAGAAGTCCTCCAAGTCTTTAGTTTTCATGATGGAAGTGGAATGGGATTTATGCTTTATTGTGTGTTTTAGTTTAAAAAAAAAGAAATGGGTGAAAATATCATTTGTAGCAGGCGCTCCATGCCCTACCTGCGTTCTCCTGGCCCTCATCATTTGCCTTAGTTACAGTTCTCTAGAGACTAAAAGAAGTACTTATGGGAGAGATCAGTTGATTTGAAGACATTGGCTCATGTAATTGTGAGACTAGAATCTGAAATCCACAGGGCAGGCTGGGAACTCAGGTAGCATTTGATGTTTCATTATGGAGGCAGAATTTCTTATTCTCCAGGAAATTTGAGTTTCTATTCTTAAGGCCTCAGCTCACTGGATGAGGCCCGTCCACATGTTTGAGAGTCATCTCCTTTACCTACAGTCAAGTGATTATACATGTCAACTACATTTACAAGTTATCTTCACAGAAACACTTAGATGAGTGTTTGATGAAATGCCGAGTCCTCCAGCCTAGCGAAGTGGACGCATGAGACCCACCATCACACCATTTCAGTACCCACTGTCCAACTGTGAGTGTGCACAGGTTTTCTCTGAGGGCCTCCTCTGACCTCTGCCACGTACTTACTGTCTATGCATGTGGCTAGAGTTCTGGAGAATTAACACCACCCCCTTAACTCCCCTCAAATAAATTACTTCCACTTGAAACTCAGCAATGTCTGACACTGGCATAATCAAAACTAATATACCATTATCACTTTAATTGTTGTGAACACTCTGGAAAAATTTTTTGAAACCTAGGGAGGTACACTATTTATCCTATTTTGCCTTATATATTGTGTACTGTTTTCCTCAAATTTTTGCCGGGAAATATAAGGATACATATTATACATGGGCAGTACCTGAAATACCTTGTATCTGTTCTCGTGTTTTGTAATTATTTGTTACATAAAATTTCTTGTACCAGATGTTCAAAAATAAATGCTAAAATTCCTTTATAATACAAAAAAACATGTATCTAAATATAAATACATAAAAAAAGAATTGAAGAATTAAAACAAAAGACTTTTTTTCCCTGAAAGTTAGGGCTAAAAATGTGGGTATACATTATACATGGCAAAATACAGCACTAGCTAGAAAACACAGATATATATTAATGATTTATTTGTGGTGTTGTTCTTGTTTGCAATATGAATAACTCCTTTTCATGTAAAAATTTTTTAGTATATTTAAAGAAAGTAGCTCTATATTTTGTATTATTGAATAAGAAAATACAAATCCACATCTAGATTGGAGAATATTTTGCAATTAGTTTATTTATTTGATTCTTTGCTTTCCCAATAAAGAAGCTCCATTAAGTCACCAATGTTATTCTATTCACTACAGTACTTGTACATCCAGAGGCTAGGACAGACTGGTACATAAGAAATATTCAATAAATATTTCTCAATGAACGAACAATGTAAATGCCAACAGGTCTTTTTTGTGTTTTCGCTTCAGTAATTTGTAAGTATGACTGCATAGGAATATCAGAGAAATATTTTTGAAATAAAAATCCTGGATACCATCCCCAGAGAAATGAATCAGAAGATCTAGTCCAGAGCCCAAGAATCTAGCTGGGCACACACACACATGCATGTGTATAACAAATATTGTGATTTTCACAGGAAATTATTTAACTATCATCTTAGCATTTCAAATATTTTAATATTTCTGCATGACTGCCTCTTAAAAACACAGATCAAAAGCAAATGCATTTTATACATTTCGACACCAGATATTGTCAAAATTTGTTCTCCATATACCATAATCTCAATAAAGAAAATGTTTGTTCTCAACACTAACCAACATGAGATATTTACAATAAAGTTTTGTTTTTACCATTTGATAGATGAATATATATATATATCTTTATTGTTCTACATTTTTTCTAATTATTCTAGTGTTAGCCAATTTTCTCTGTTTTTTGATCATCTACATTTCCTTCTCTATAAATTATTTATTAAAATGTTTTGCTCATTTTTCTATTGGATTATTTGAATTTACTTAGTTTAAATGCTTATTCTACTTTATCAAAATAAATTCTTTGTTACATATGTTGCTAATATTTTCTGTGTAGGTTTTATTTTGAATCTTTATAATTATCTTTAATCATGAAAATATTTTAATGAATTAAAATTTATGTCTTTGTTCCCCCTTTCTGGTACTTGTTTTACATTTTAAGATTTTCCTGTTTTTTTTTTTTTTAAGATTTATTTATTTTTAGAAGGGAGGGGAGAGAGAAAGAGAGGGAGAGAAACATCAATGTGTGGTTGCCTCTCATGCACCCCCTACTGGGGACCTGGCCTGCAAACCAGGCATGTGCCCTGACTGGGAATCGAACCAGTGACCCTTTGGTTCGCAGGCCCGAGCTCAATCCACTGAGCTACACCAGCCAGGGCGATTTTCCTGTTCTAATCAATTAAAAAAATGAGTGAGCAGAATAGAACCAGAGACATGGAAATAAAGACCAAAGTGACAGTGACCAGAGGGATGGAGAGAGGGGATAACGGGGAAAGAAGGGGAAGGGTCAAGTTAAGTAACATGTATAAAGGACCCATGGACAAAGACAACAGGGGGGAGGATTGCATGTGGGAAGTAGGGGGTGGGTAGGGCAGGAAAGAGGAATGGGGGACAAATGGGGACAACTGTAATTGAACAACAATAAAAAAATTTTTTTAAAGATTTTCCTATCCTAAAGTCATAAGAATAGTCTCTTACATTTTTGCCTAATTTCTTCACCTTTAAAATCTTTATTTAGGCTTTTATTTCTTATAATATTTATTTCTATAACCAATGTTATATAGAATATACTTTATTTATTTTTTGGAATTACAACATTATTTAATTGTTTATACTCTGCCCACTGAACTTGAAATATATCAAGTTTAACACATAGCATGTTTATTTATATATATATATGTGTCTGATTTTAGACAACTTATAATTTTTCCTTGATCTATTTCTCTGTCCTCACACCAATATCATAATGTTTTAGTTTCTGTTGTGTGTAATATATCTTGTCAACTTGTAATGTAAGCCCTCATCGTTATTCTACCTTTTAAAAACGTCCCCGGCACATTGCGTATTTTCTCTTCTAGAAATAGAATCACATTACCAAGTTCTGTGAAAAAAATATTGTTGGGATTTTGATAGGTATTTAACTGAAATTCTAGTTTAATGTGGGGGAAATTAATATCCATACAATATTATGTTTTCCCTCCCAGAAACATAACCTATCTTTACATTTATTCAGCTGTTTCTTTAGGCCTACCTGGTATTGATGAGGTAGTGACAATTGAATCTAATTTGGCTTTTGATTTATGGAAATAAAGAGTATTTACATCCTCAGTTTGCTATTTGCAAACTGCTGGCAGAAATCAACCTGGAACATTTACATCCCATCAAGTAGGAAAAAAAAAGCATAAATTAAAAAAAAATAAATGAGTTGTTTTTACAATGCAGTTTCCAAGGACTCCAAATTATAAGTTACCAAAAAGTGTTTTGTCTTATGTTTTGATGGTATGAAGCATAGTTAAATTTTAATCTACATTTTAATACCTATTAGTTCTCCAAACAGAAAACAATATATATCATTTTTGAATTTATTTGTTGACAATTCATGCTCTTTATTACATAATTAATTTAAATTAAATGAAACAGTATGCATCACTTGTTAAATGGGAAAAGTTAAAATTTGTCTTTATATAGTATGAATACTATCAAAGATTATATGAGCATCTTTATAATATGGTATTTAATAATATATGACTCCCAAACCTCTTCTTATCTCGAATCATTCATCACATGCACAGAAAATGATATATGGCAGAAAATAAGAGAGGAGGCTCAGAAGGTGATGGGTGATAGGAATGGGTGTTTTGAAAGACAAGGAAGGTTGGATGCGTTTCTAGGAATTTGCTGCCTATTTTCTAATTCAAATTTAGGGCCCAGTGTCCTTTGTTTCTGCTTTTGTCTCTCTTTGACTTTTTCCTGGAGTCTCCCCTAATGACCAGACTGCTAAGAAGCTAGAGAATGGGCTCGAAAGAAGTTGACTAACCTGGCAACCAACTAAGTACTTTTCATTGAGTAAATGTTGCTATTTTCCTTTCTGAGCATAAAGCTATCACATTAAACAGAACAATAATTTTGGCTGCTTTGCATTCCTATCTGGTGACTTAATTTGAGCAACAGTATTAATATTTTATCAGGAAATCAGCCTTTTCTTTTAAATATGTACTTCTAAAGCTTTATTGTGCCCGAACATGTGATTTATGATATCTTGAGGCTCATATTTTCTGTGGGAACGTGCTCACATTCTCTCACAAAGTCAAGTGGTCCATGGAAGTTGAAATATAGAACTTTCCATTAGAGCTATCCCATGCCACTGATGTTGTTTGGAGAGTTTGAAAACTGATCCTTAGACACAACTTCCTGAGAAACCGCCTGTCCTTGTGAAACCTTCTCTATTATTTGCGTTAGGTCACAAAGAAGTCTTGCCTCGAGCCTTCTCAGCTATACCCAGATATTTTAGTGTGGAGCTTTAAAATTTATACTTTATATCTCATAAGAATTTGAGGCTTTTTCAAAGAAAAGTCTTTGAAAACCTACAGGGTGGTGGGCTGAAAATAATTTAATACATTAATTATTTTCTTCTTTTTGTTAACATCCATTTTCCTTTGTTGCCCACATTCAAGCTCTATGCTTTAAAGCCCAAGGAGAAAAAGGTGGCAAATCAGAAAAAGGAGGCACTACAAGGCTTCCTGGCTTTTGCTTTCAGAAGACTAAGTGCATTTAAAAAATGGAATAAGCTGGAGTGCTTCCTAAGAAGCAGGAAGGGAGAGAGAGTGCAGGCTTTCTTCTAGAGAACAAGCTCCACGGGAGTCTCAGAGCTCTACCCTGAGAATGTGACATGCAGTTGGAGGCATTCAGTTGATAACTGAGGCCTAAAGCTTCTAGTCTTTTCAAATGCCTGAGTCTCAAAAGCGACAAACCTGAAAAGGCCACATGAGCAGGGCCAGTGTGCACTTCAACTATAACCATGGTGGGCCAGGGGCTGAGGTCTATGATGGCCCACCCAACGTTTGCCACTGCAACTGACCTAGGATCTTGGCATAACCCTGGGGAAAGCCTCAAGAATCACTAAGGTTAGTTATTCCTACCAGAACAGGGAGGAAATTAAAAGAAATGAGTTGGTATTTTTTAGCAGGTATACATTTGTGAATTTTGATGAATCCGGTAGACTCTTTCTCAGTTAGGATTTTTGTACTTGTTCTCATACAGTCCAAGGTTTGAATCTTTCTCCCCTCATACTGGCCTCTTTTCCCAACTGTTACGTGTTTGTATCAGAGGAGGTTAAAGATGCCCTTTATGCCTGGGCATTTAGTGTGGTAAAAAGATGTAATAATCTTCCCCTTGGGTTACCAGTAATGGAAATAGACTTGAACTGTGTTGTGTAATAAGGGGGAGTCCCTATAAAGATAATGGGGTGTATTTGGAAATCTGAAGACTTGAAAGTACTGGGACTTGCAATGGGTCCGGAAACAGAAATGAGGCAGGTGTTAGAAACGGTCGCCATTGTTTCTTTGCTTGTCTACCTTGCCCCTCCCCTCCTCCTACCTTCCTCTACTCTCTTCTCTCTCTTTATTTCTCCCGCCTCTCCATGCAAACACACCCCTAACCACCCAGAGCTTCATCCTTCCTGCCGTGGCCCAAAGTGCCTGATTTGGCTCCATGTGTTTATCTGAAGACTTCATGTAAGGTGCCCTACTTGAGTATTGAGTAGTGCATAGCAATGAAAACTTTGCAGCAGGGCATTTACCCGTGAGAAACACATAAACACTCACATGAAGGAAGCATATAAAGTAATCAAGTTGATAGATTATGCCCATAGAACACAATCTTCTCTTTTATTCCCCTTCCTCTTCCAAATTTCTTTCTATCTAGGACACAATGGCATGTTTTAACTTTCTTTTCTTCCCTTTCTTCTTCAAAAGTAACCCCTCAACATACTTTCCCTGGTTGCTTTCTTAAAAAACTATAATTTTGTCCTTATATTTTACTTTGCAAAATTCCTACAATGTATTATTCCTACATGGCAAGAGAATGATATCTGAAGTGAATTCCTATCTATTGTGTACCTCTACCTTTCTGGCTCTCTTCACACTGCACAGGGGGCTAATGGAGCCTTATGTGCTTAAAAAAACAAACAAAAAGAAGAACGAAAAACAGAGCTCTGTTCATCTTATTCCTTTACTGCTGTGGAAAACTGTATGGAATTTCCTCAGAAAACTAAAAATGGAACTGCCTTTTGATCCAGCAATTCCACTGCTGGGATTATACCCTAAGAACCCTGAAACAACAATTCAAAAGAACCTATGCACCCCAATGTTCATAGCAGCAAAATTTACAATAGCCAAGTGTTGGAAACAGCCTAAGTACCCATCAGTAAATGAGTGGATAAAAAAACTATGGTACATTTACACAATGGAACACTATGCAGCAGAAAGAAAGAAGGAGCTCCTAACCTTCACAACAGCATGGATGGAACTGGAGAGCACTATGCTATGTGAAATAAGCCAGGCGGTGAAAGACAAACACCATATGATCTCACCTATAAGTGGAACCTAATCAACAACAACAACAAAACAAACAAACAAGCAAGCAAAATGTAACCAGAAACGTCGAAATTGAGAACAAATTGACAGTAACCAGAGGGGAGGTGGGAGGGAATAATGGAGAAAAAAGGAGAGAAGAGTTTTCAGGAACATCTATAAATGATACATGGACATCCTCTTAACAATTTTAAATGGATCTTGAGTTATCCACTTCCGACCAGTTTGCATTTTTCTTGGTTGTGTGCTGGTGAACAGCTGCTGTTTTCTCTGAGAAGTGGGAGGGTGGTGGTTTCCATGGAGATGGTGATGACTCTGCTCAAATGTGGTGGACACCTCCAATATTCCCACTGCATTTGTAATTTCTAGCATCCGTTCCACGTGGAGCTCCTAAGCAATTTCATTTCCTTTAGCAATGAACTCCTTGGAATTCTGACTCCAGAATTCTTTTATTGGTCCTGGTTTGTGGCCACCAATGCATTTCATTGACATTAAGATGTATTTATTTGTCATTGAGCCCTTACATGGTTATGTGCTACAGAAAACAATGAAAACAGCTACAATGCCTACTATAAATAGGTACCTTGCCATAGTGCTTAAGCCAAGTGGATGTAAAACAAATGATTATTGATTAATTTTTGTCAATATAAAGAAAACTTTTAATTCCATTATGTTGCTGCCAGAATAAAAAAAGAGAGTAAATTAGAATTAGTTTGGGAACAGTGTTAGCAAATGCATTACTTACAATCTGTGTTAGTCATATTGTAAGTCTTACAAAATGCTGATTTTAGAGATGATCTTGCCTATCTTAATCATGAAAAATAATTCAATGATTTACACAAGACAGCTGGCACTATAGAAGGGTGACTTTTGGGAGGCCACATTTATTGCAGCATTGGTTATTTACAGTGTGAAAAATGAGAAGTGAAGAATAAATAAAATTAAGATGTATATTATAATCATTCTTTTATTCATGAAACAAATGTTTATTGAGGGCCTAGTATGTATCAGACACTGTTAGGCACTACAAATCAAATTGTGAACAAAATATAATGTTTTTTTAAAAAAATAATATTTTCTTTATGGAACTTAGAGTCTAATGAAGGATATAAATATAAACTAATACAGCTCATAAGTATATAATAACAAGCAGTATACTATCTCCAAAAAAAAGTTCAGGGTGATATGAAGGCATTTAACAGGAAGGCAGGGTGTAGGCTGAAGCTTGTGTGGCACAAACAAATCTGAAACTGAGCATTATGCTAAATGCAATAAGCCAGGCATTGAAAGACAAATGCCATATGATCTCACCTATAAGTAGAACCTAATCAACAAAACAAACAAGCAAGCAAAATAGAACCAGAGACATAGAAATAAAGAATAAACTGGTAGTGACCAGAAGGGAGGGGGAAGTGGTAACCAGGGAAAGAAGGGAAAGGGTTGTGAAGGAACATGTATAAAGGACCCATGAACAAAAACAAGGCGGGAAAGGATTGAGTGTAGGAGGTGGGATGGGTGGGGCAGGAAAAGTGGTGGTGGAAAAATGGAGTCAACTGTACTTGAACAACGATAAAAATAATAAAACTCAGTAGGAACCAACTGGACAGGGTCAGGGTGGTATTTTAGCAGAGTTAGTATTTCAAGCAGTGCTTAGCAATTGCTAATATTTGGCATTTACTTAAGATTTTTGAAACACACATCTAAGTACTTTACCATGAGACAGATTTCATTATTACCTCCACATATGAAGAAATGGACTGCAAAGAAGTACAAGAAGAGAGAGAGGTGTGGCCAAGACTTGAACTGAAGCAGTATGAAACCAGAGCACGCATGCCTGATCACTACTCTGTACCCCTCAGGCGGTGAGCAAAGACAGTCACAGACTCCGTTGTTCAAGCAATCTGTTGGTTCTCTATGACCACAGGCATGAGATCAGGGCCCAAACCCAAAACCCCACAATATTTGTTATTTGCCCTGTATACATAAAGTGGCTTCAGTGTGTCTATGTTTGTAGACAATGCACGTATCTTGGGACAATACAAGGATGTGAGGGCCTGCCTCCAGTAGGCCATGCACAGTGCTGATCTTGAATCATTACTTCCAGATAGCTTAAGTCTTGCCCTTCCTCTGCCCTTCCTTAATACTTGACATAGGTAGAATACTATATTTTAGTTATGTTTCTGTATATGTAGAATATGCAAAAAGAAACATATGCCAATTTTATTTCATTTTGTTCACTAGGAAAAGATTTTTTAAGTCATAAAAATCCAGAAAACACTAATTGTTTTGTTTTCCCTAGGAGCCAGGATGGTGAAATGGGATGTTGCAATTTAAATTCGGGCTCACCCATGCTCAGGTGGATCCGTGTTGGGACGAAGGAAACCCTAATTCGATAGTGATTATATTTACACCATGTGGGTGGATGAGAATACAAGATGGAAATACAGTATGGTTGTAAAACAATAGTTACTAATAATTAGCTTAAAAATTTCAATAGAAAAAAGATATCTAAATGAAATACCTTGAGCATAATATTATTACCTATGACATACCAACTGAACTGTAGGTTTTAAACACACACACAAACCCAGATGTTGGGTTTATTTGGGCACATGGAGGTAGAATAATATGTATGCGAATTTCATTGGGGAAAGTCATTTAGGAAAAGTAAAGTCCTCCCATCCTTTCCCCGTTCCCGTAGTTGTTTTAGACCATTATGTCCTATGTGTCTGGATTCTTGCCTGTACTCCCCACTCATTTGGCTCAAGAATAGACATAGCCTAATGTTGCTATTGGTCTCTTTTGGATACACTAATAGTTTAATTGCATTTTAAATTGATTTTTAATGCCCAGAGTCTCCCTAAGTGAGTTTTGAAAATTTAGAAAATAAATACAGGTCTACATTGTAGCAGTGAAGGGTTCGCCTTTATAACACTGCTGTGTCAGAAGGCTTTTAAGAAGTCTCATCGCTTAATGGTTGTAAAGTGCTATAAGAACATTAACTACAGGGTTCAGCCTGAAAGAAGCAAAGAGTGACACCTATTTTTAAACACATTATCTCCTTTTGAGAATACTTGTTTAAATGTATAACTCGATATGCTTTTATATGTAAAAACATTGACAAAATAATTAAAATTGACATTTGGTATGCTGCCCTACATTTTGTACAATATAGAAATTTTCTACATTATAAGAGTTTTAAAAACCAACTTCAGTCTCACAATAACCCTACGAAAAAAGCAAGATTCATGATATTAATTTATTGATTATTGAGGAATCAAAGTTCAGAATAGGAGAATCTGTTCTGCAAAGGATGCGGCCGCGAAGTTGAAAGTCTTAGTGCTGTTTATACTCTATGACCGAAAAAGTTAAATATATTTTGAAAATGTTTGTATTAGTTCTTTATGAAGATCAACCAGACTACCATCAAGAATAATCTAGAAATAAACCATCAAATTTCCTGCTAATATTCCAAGTCAGGGAGAACAATGTCTTTTGGCAAAGAAGTCAATATCAAACAACTATTTATGTAATTTCGTGAAGGTCTATTTTATTGGTTGTGAGTGGAAGAAATCCAATGGAAACTAATTTAAGCAGGATTGATTGACCCCCATACTCGATAATTTCAAAGGATGGGGTTGTGATTGGTCTTGGTAGGATCCATGGGTCAAACAGTGCTATTAGACTCCCTGGCCCCCTTCTCTTGGTTCAGGGATCCGCTACACTCAGATTTATTCTCAGGCTGTTTGCTCTGTATGGCAGCCAAGGTAACAGCTGGCAGGTCTAAGGCTTTCGTTATCTTCTCAGTTTGACAACCCAGAAGAAAGTAGCCCTGTTTTCACAGAACTTTGAAAGAGAACATTTGGATCATATGATCATCAGTGAATGGATCATGAAGGTCAGGGAGATAGAGATCTCTAACTGGGCAAGCTTGGGACGTGTAATAGTCCCAAGGGCTTGGTGTTGTGGGATCACCCCCACGTGGTCTGAACAGGACCACCCAAGATTGACTCAGCCAAAGCTGCTCTGTTGGATTGCTTTTATCTATTGAAACTCTGGGTTTTGTTCGAAAAATTAAAGGATTCAATGCCTCCAAAGAGCTGGTAAACTACTGAATTATTACAATGTTGATTAAAACTAGTAGGATTTAATCCTGGCTAGGTGGTGTAATTGAAGATATTTAGGATATAGAGCTAGAAGACCTGGGCTTTATTTCTGGCTTTTCCATTTACTAACCATGTGCTTTTGCTCAGAAACAAGAGCCTCAGTTTCTTTGCCAGACAAATGGCCAGATAATTAAACCTGCTAGAATCCAATGAAATGATCCATGTGAAAATATTTTGTAAAGGTTTGTTACTGCTGTTCCTGTGGTTATTTATTTTATTTCTTTGAACTGCATATCAGTCCAAGTCATGAAATAGATGGAAATAGTACATTCAAACAGAGTAGCTGAAGATAACTCTATTAATAAAATAGAAACACCCTAGAGCTAGCAAACACGGGAAACAGTTACCTCCCCCATACCTGAATTGACAAATAGAAAGAAGAGTTCCAGCACACAGCTAGAACTAGAGCTAGGCGAGGAGCTGCCAGATCGAATCTGTGTTTTTATGTAGAGGAACATAACCATTGACAAACCACAACTCAACGAGAATAGAGAATAAAGGCCCTAAACTCTCTCTCTCTACTATTTCACTTCAGTTTCCTGATAGCACTCCCCTTTGGCCAAACCCACGGGAACGTACAGGGCAAGGAACCCTGGTGACACGTTCCTTCAAGAGTCAGCTTCCTGGGTCTTTGAGCTGGGTAGTTAAGGGTGGACAGAGGGTCTGGAGGGAGAAATGAAAAATAGTTGGTATAACCCCCCTTTCAGCTTGATTGGCTTTCTATTATTTAAGAACAGCAATTGCTTTAGTATTTCATGTAGTTTACTTTCTATTTCATTAGAACTTACTGATTGCTGAAAGTCATTTGCATATGGGCTCAATAAGAAATGTTGCTTACGTTAAAACTTGTCTTATTTTATGCTTTATATATATGAACTTAAAAAGCAGCCTCCACATCCTTCAATGTCCTATGAAATTCCATCTTAAGTGGTTAGGAGCATCCGTCCCCTCGCTTGTAAAAGCAATGCAGGGTAGGCTGTGTAATTTTCTGTAGCAATATTTTCAGTTGCACGTTAAATTAGTATTTCAAATAACAATGTAATTTAGGTTTAATGAAGGAGTTATTATATATTAATTAAATATCAACTGATTATTATGAACATCTATTGGGGCATAACAACCTTTTTTATTAAGATGAATATCTCTTAAATAATCAAATCTTAATAAATATGTTACTAATAATTAGCTTTAAACTAACATTCAATAGAAAGAATGCATCTAAAGGTGCTACTTTGAGTATAATGTGGCTATTACCTATTAAATATCAATAGATTATTGAGAAAATGGTTATTGAGTTTCAACTCATAGATCTTAATAAACTGCTAGTTACACCTAAATAAACCTCCATAAGTCAGCTAGTATTTAATTAGCAGAAGTATTTATAGCATAGCATTTACATTAGCATGTTTATAATCGAATAAATAATATAATAACTCTTTTATTAAATCTAAATTAAATCCTTGCCAGAGGCTTTTAAAGAGCAGTGAAACTACATTGGCTATGTGATCTTTAATATTTAATTCATTACATGATTTTTAAACTTTACTAATATATTAAAAATACATTAATATACTATAATAGTGATAGTATGAAATTATACATAATCTGTTTAGAATTAAAAATATTTTAGCTAAACTAGACAAAATAATTCTCTAAGCCTGTTACTTTGGCCCAGTATTACTAGGCACAGAGATGGGATATGAGTAAACTATGTCATTATAATTAGCTATGTTTATTGTTGCTGAAGACATGTAACCAACAGGAGTAGTTGGCCGGGCTGGCCTGTGGCGTATGAGGTGACTACAGAAGCTTCTGGAAGCAGGAGTCTGGGCGCTAAGTGGCACCCACCAAAGAGAAGCCCGGAGCGGGCCCTGCACGCAGTCAGTTCCATGTTCAGCAAAGTAGCACTGCTCTTCGGTCCACGGATGAACTGAAGGCTGTCCTGTGCAGTTAAAAAGGGAGCCTACTCTCCCCTCAACATTGAGGAGTAAAATTCACACTAACTTTATTTCAATATTAAAATGTCATCACTAAGTTTCTTTTTCACACAAAGCAGCCAAGGATGCTAAGAGAACATTCGAGTCAGGCTCACCTCTTCTGAGGGGTCTGTTGAACTCTTCCCCTACCTTGGCTCCAGGTGGAGGGATGCTGTCAGGGAAACTGCACACATCATATTCTCTTGAGAAAAACATCTGTGGCTCTGTGGACATTTATTTCAACACCAATACTAGGAAATATTTCGGAGAGGAAGCTAACAATGTGATATTGACTTGTGGATATGTGTTTCTACTGGCTAAAGAAATCAAGGAAAAGCTGCTAAAAAGTGGATTCAAAGTTTGCAGAATTCCATATTTTCTTTTAGCAGTAGCGAAACTCTCACCTGCCCATTCCTTTTTCTGCTTAGGTAGTTGTAAAGGGAAATAAATGGGGTTCGACGATGAAGATCACAGTGGTTCATCTCTATGGAGTGCTGGGCAGACGTTCTTCCTGTTAGGCAGCATCCTAACCATGTTTCGTGGGTTATCTTACTTAATAGCTGGGCCTCGTTTCCTAGGATATAAGGATATCTCTCTCTCTCCTTCAGTGCTGCCTTCCTCCACAATCAAGGCCCGTCACATGATCTTTGCAAATTACCGTGCCTTTCCCAATTTTGTGTCTGAGTCATTTTACAATGACAAGGTACAGGAGGAGGCAGAAGGGTGGGGTAGAAAAAGCTCTGGTCTGGAAATCTGCTGTCTTTGATTTCCACTCTTACCTCTGTAGCTCACTAGCTCTATAACGCACCAGTGTTTCATATATAAAATAAGAGGTTTAGATCTGTGGTTTTATCCTTGTGGAAAATAGTGGTTCAGTTGACCACAGTTATTGCTAGAATTTGTAATATAAAATACCTTTAAACATGTTAGTCCATTAATATGTTTTTATTGTTCTGATGGAAGCGGGTTCTATATAGTCTTATTTTTCTGCAACATTAAAAGTTATTCTTTATGCATGTCCTCAAAGGAGAAATAAAGATGATTATTATTGAATCAATTCACTGCCTCTCAGAGGAATTTAATTGCGTTCCATTCCGTGGATATTGAAGGGAAAACTATTAGGATAACAAAGGCTCAGCATTCTGAAGGAGGCTGAAATAGGGCAGTCATGTTATTCTACTTTTATATATCATATTTCTCTCTCAGATCTCCTGATAGAATCTGTCAAAATTTAGCTCATACAGAAATAGGGATTTTGAGTCTTTGGTCCAGCCTTATAGATATTAAGTTTTCCTCTTAACTTTGTCTCTGCTAATGATAGGCTGAAAAAGTATTCTTTAAAAAGGTGGGTGACCGAGGGTATTTTCCTAGGTAGTTAAACCACTTGGATCAAATTTCTCAATGTCAGGACTGGCTTTATCACGGAGAGAGGCAAGATAACTCAGTGAACAGAAATCCATGAGACCTTCGCTACCCTGCAACTGGCAGTTACAATCCCATACTGCATAGCTAAGGATTAGGGGGGAAGAGCCAGTTTAGATGGGGTCTTACAGGGTGACAGGGAAAGCAGGCTCAATTCAAAGTTTCTACTTGAAATTTGGTGTTTGCATTTCTATTTCTTTCTCTCGCTCTGTAAGATAACTTCTCTAAGGGACTTTTTCAGTATCACTGTACATTGGATTATGGTTTCAGGCAGCAGTACACAAATAACACTATCAATTTAGATATCTTACTCAGAAGTTAGATCAGGGATCTATACATACATTAATTATACTAGTGTTTCTCTTCAGCTGCTCTCTTTCTAGTACTGATTAGGTATGGTTCTTCAAAATTACAAATGATGGAGTGGGCTGATTTTGCAATTTATATTCCTTTTTATATAGCATGGTACTTTCTCTAAATTTAAGATACATTTTGTCAGAGCCATTGAACAACAATAAAAAAATCACACTGGCTATAATTTAATTTTAAAAACACATTCTAATGTAATGTCTCTGTAGCTGCTATTTCAGTTCCCAAAAGCATCTAAAATTAACCTGTTTAAAGAAATGTTCAGTTTGGGTCTATTTGTAGCTAACGGGGTTTAAATGTGGATGCATTTTTTGCATATGTTATTTGGCAGTCTGAGCATTTATTTTGTGGATTGAATGGAATCTGCTGGAATCATCTTGGAAGCAGAACATAAAAACAGGTAGAAAAATCACCCACTCACCTAACTCCCAAAGAAAATCAGACATTGCCTTTTCTTAGAGGTCAGTCTCCAACTACATACTCATTTCCAGCGAAAAGCTCTGCTGGATCTCACCAGCTCGCGTTGCCTGTATCCCAAATATGTGACATTAAATGATGCGATCAAACAGCTTGTCAGACAAAGAGCAGATAAACCTCTCTCTAAGTGGTGACGATGAACCTACTTTGAAAACACATTTAGACATCAACTCACAAGATCAAGGTTATTCCAATGTAGTTGAGTGTAGGAAATAGATAAAGAGAGACTTGAGGAAGGGAGACAAGAAAGCTCTTGGAGTGATTGAGAAGGAAATTAAAATGCCCAGACTAAAGTACAATCTCATGTCACATGACTTTGCCTTTGCCACAAAGGCCATTTCTTAAAAACTATTGCACCCGGATTTCCTTATTTTTCCTAACATGTCCTTTCTAGAAGTGTGTATTTTTCCTTTTTGTCCACAGCTTTTGTGTTTCACCTGAAGCTATCAATTATTCTACATTTTCCCATTTTTTTCTGAAGAGAAAACACATTTTGATTAACCTCTCTTAACCTGTTCAGATCTTGTCTCTCCTGTTTGTCTTACCGTGATTTAATTCTTCTTGCCTATGTCCATTTGGATTATGGATACTTTCCTCCATCTGCTCTAAGCCAGCCCTTTCATTCTGCCTCTATGAATCATTCACACACAAGGTTGAGAAGACATGTATAAGATCTTAATGCAATAACTCAAAAGGCGTACTGCTATCAGATATCTGATTTTCAAGGGAAAAGCAAACAAGTTCGCCTCATTATAAAATGAAACAAGATAAATGTAGGCTTTGCCTTGACTTTAAACCCTTTGTTTTATTGTCACCTTCACAATTATCTTAAGGCTAGTTTAATGGGCTTTGGGGTTTAGAGAGAGCATTATATGCGTGTCTTATATTTACATTATATTTACATCAATTTTTTATTTTAATTATACAACATTCCAAATACATAGTGTTTGTTTATTCTGCAAACATAAATGGGGTCAGCCTCAGCCTCAATTCTTCTCTGTTATTTTTTTCAAATACTTTTTAGCTGGATCCACAGAACTGGAATCCATAGATTGAAGGAGGCAGAATATAAACTATGAAATATCCTCCATGTAGTGGGGCTTAAAATTCAGCCACTCATCCAGACAGACCAAGGATCAGGTGACCCCTGCAAGCATCCCATTCCATCTCCATTCATGCTACATCCCTGTAAATGCTCATTTATGAGTTCTTCATTTCCTCCATACCCCTTGCCACACTTAGCCTAAGTCACCATCTCTCACTTAAGCTATTGTTGCATTAAAGTTTTTTTATTTGCTTTTTGTGTAATCAAATAGTCTGATATTAGCTTTGAGGTTTCCAGGACCTATTCTGTCATTGTTTCCCACTGAATCTTTAACACGTAGAACAAATGAATGATTTGTGTTAGATACACATAAATATTAGGTGAATTCAACAAAATTTGTTGAGGGTTCTCTTTTCAAAGCTCATTTAAAAATATTATATACAAGCTCCTAAAACTTCATCTTATGCCACCTCGGACTTCTAAACTCTGTTATTCTCTATTTTTTAGACTTTCATTTCCTTAAATGTTGAAGTTGTATCGTCTATCGAGGCCATCTTCTTTGCTTTTTTTTTTTTCTTCCTGTAGCATTTATTTTTGCCCTCTTTCCAGTTTCTGCTTGTCAAGTTTTAACCATCCTTCAGTTTTTAACATAGAGCTAACTTTTCACATCCTATTACTGGAGTAGACATTTCTCTGTATTGTTATGTTTGGTATATTTCCCTCTCTTACTTCAAAGTAAATTCTTGGAGAATAAAGATCACATTTTTCTCAATGGTAGGTTCCTAGGACCTAGTAGTTGCTCAATAAATATCCCTAGAAGGCTGAATAAATGTTCTCAGCTGTACCTTCATACCATCTATCATGATGACCCAATGCATTGAGCCAAGTTTGTCTTAATCCTTACTTCCAGGTTTGGGGCTGTTCTCTCTCTTACTGCCTGGTCTTCCTTATGTGGACTGAAGTTTCATTCCACAGCCAGCAGAATGGGCTTCTGTTCCCTGAGGTCAGATCTTTAGGATAAGGAAAACATACCTGCTTGAATTTGCCCTCAGCCTACTCAATCAGAAATCCCCGTGGCTAACTCTTTTTGGAATTGTACCTTGAACCAATATGACTTATTTTTCCACAGCAAATATTGTGGCTGGAACTTAACCAGCACTTGTTCAAGTCTCAGGTGACAACACATAGAGCAGAAAGGAATCTCACTCTGAGAACTCCTTAGTTCTCCAACAGGGCTGGGCATTCAAATCAGCTGGGAAGTGTTTGATTCTATCTCTACCAAAACCCCAGCAATTAGAAGCAGAGCTCGAGAATTTAAGTTTTAAAAATGTCCATGATGAGTTTGATATACAGCCAAGTTTGGAAACCACTCACCTTTTTTTATTTTCTATCTGAATAACAACTCCTTTGAATCCTGAACTGAAAAAAAAAATATATATATATATGTATTTCTCATGATTTAAGGAATAGAAAGAATAAAACAGGGTCTAAATTTTGTTGAGAAAGAGAGACAAAGATTATATATATATATATACACACATATATATATATATATAAAATTAAATCAAGATGGCCTAGTAAATGAACCAAAACTTAAATATTAATGGATAAGAACACCTTCTAATTTTTAAAAAGATAAAAATTAAAGTTTTCAGTGGCTCTCTTGGTTCACCTCATTTGTTCATTCATTTAGTAACAACCATTTATTGAGCACCTACTTCTGACCAGACACTATTGTTGGTGTTAAGAATATCAGGATAAGCAAAAAAATGACAAAGTTCCTACTTGTACAGAACTGACATTTTAATGAAGGAAAGGGGCCAATAAATAAACACATGAAAGATGAGTGTTTCTTGAAATATTAAACTTAATGAAGAAAAATAAGAAAAGGTGAAGGCATAGAGTCATGGTTTTTATCTGGGCTTACAAGGGAAGAAAACCTCTCTGAGAAGGTGTCTTCTGAGCAGAGACCGAGCGAGGTGAAAAAGAGACAACGGGGTTGCAGCAGAGAAATCCCCAAGGAACTTAGGCAGCACTGTCTTGGTGCCTTCATGGAACAGCAATCTTAGGTGAGTTATTTATCATTCCTGAGCTTTAATTTTATCATTTGTCAAATGGGAATGATAATTTCCTTTGCCAAAATTCAAGACGACTGCTGCGTGTATTGAATTCAGCAATGGACATAAAAATACTTTGTCAAATCAAAAGCAACATACAAAGGGAATCATCAAGTACAGGAGCAGACAAAAGTAGGTTTACATTCACGAGTATGTGAAACACAAGTTTACTCTTGTGTTATTATTAATTATTGTATATTTTTCATGGAAAACTGTAAACCTACTTTTGCCCATCCCTGTATTAATACTCTGATGTTGATCCTTGATGCCTTTACCCTGTTAGAAAGCACAAATTTAGATACACTAAGAGCTAAAAGAAACCTTGTTTTCTCTAGGCTTTGAAGTTAGAGTGGTATTATTAACCCATTTTTCAGTTTGTACGATTTAATCCCAGAAAGATTAAGTGACTCACCCAAAGTGGCACTGCTAGTTAGAACTGGTTAGTTAGTTTTATGCTTTCTAAGGCAGCGCTCTTTTTGCTAGCTCATTTTTTGATATCATTTTATTCAGTAATCTTGATTTGCTAAGTATTTTCTAGTATGCTTAAACATCAAACTCTGGTGAAGAAATGCAGGACATACAGAGGGCCCAGAGATATATGAAAAGATGCTCATCATCACTAGCCATCAGAGAGATGCAAATTAAAACCACAATGAGATACCACTTCACACTGGTGAGAATGGCCATCATAAACAAATCAACAAACAAAAAGTGTTGGAGAGGTTGTGGAGAAAAGGGAACCCTAGTGCACTGTTGGTGGGAATGCAGACTGGTTCAGCCACTGTGGAAACAGTATGGAATTTCCTCAGAAAACTAAAAATGGAACTGCCTATGCACTTCAATGTGCATAGCAGCACAATTTGCAATAGCCAAGTGCTGGAAGCAGCCTAGGTGCCCATCAGTAAATGAATGGATCAAAAAACTATGGTACATTTACACAATGGAATACTATGCAGCAGAGAGAAAGAAGGAAATCCTACCCTTCACAACAGCACAGATGGAACTGGAGAGCATCATGCTAAGTGAAATAAGCCAGGTAGTGAAAGACAAATACCATATGATCTCACCTATAAGTGGAACCTAATTAACAAAGCAAACAAGCGAGCAAAATAGAACCAGAGACATTGAATTAAAGAACAAACTGACAGTAACTGAGAGGAGGGGGGAGAAGGATAACAGGGGATGATAGGAGAAGGGCCATCAAGAAACATGAATACAGGACATATGGACAAAGCCAAAGAGGGTAGGTTTGAGGGTGGGAGGCTGGGATGGGTGCAGAGGGGGTCATGGGTGGGTGAAAATGGAGACAACTGTACTTGAACAACAATAAAATGAAAGAAAGAAAGAAAGAAAATGCAGTTCAGCCTTTCTACAGGCACTATCCAAACCCAGAAGGGAAGACAGAGAGGCTTCTGATACCGTTGTTACGGTCGTAAATATCTCTTTCCAAATTAGCACTGGGGCTGCAATCCTTGACTTCAGAGAACGGTTTCTGCAGCTGGGCCTTCCAGCACTGTGAAGGGACATATATCATCACCTGATATGGACTGGTCAACATTAAAAACCTCCTAGGTGTACAAATATTGAGGCATTTTACTGAGAAATGGAGCTTGAGAAATTGCCCAATGTCATCCTGCCTGAGGCCCCTCTCGGAGAAATGGATATACGGGAGTTAGTCTGAGAAAGCTGCAGTTAAAGAAAACTCCACTGGCCTGGAACCAGGAGAGCTGACTGCATGATTTCCAAGGGGGATTGAAGTTGACATTGAAATCCCTGCAGGGAAAGGTCCTAGAGGGCAGATAGCACATTGGTTTATCCTGCACGGAGCTTCGTTGAACAAATCACATAGAAAGGGTAGCATAATAATGAAATCTCTTTGTGCAAGAACTGGTCAATTTGGAAAGCTGTCTTAACTCATTGTGACCACTTTGGGACCTTTGAGTAAATTATTGCCTCACTGGGAGAAGCTGGCTCATTAGGCTGCCACATATACTGCAATGATAGCTTTATATTTCCATTCCCAGGAATGTTTGATAGATATTAATGGACTCTATTAAAGACTGGAGGCAGGAAGGATGTCTGTTAGAAAGATAGCCTTATTTTATTTTATTTTTTTTATTTCTCCTGGTGGTGCTTTCTACCCCTGAAGTGTGCAAAAAGAACAAGCACATTCATTGAGTACCTACTATGTGCTGGGTACTTTGCATAGAGTTTTCTCACTAAATCTCAATAATTCCTTCTTTATTAAATAGGAGATTAAACCTCTGTATTAGTCAAGGTTCTTTAGAGAAACAGAACCAAAATTGTATATATATTTTTCTATAATATATTATAAAAATTATATAAATTCTATGATATATTTATATAAAAACATTTATTATAAGGAAAAGAATTATGCAATTATGGAGGATAAATCCCAAGATCTACAGGTAGCATTCTGAAGACTCAGGACAGCAGGTGGTGTAGTTCTGGCCTGAGTCTGGATGTCTGATAGCTAGGAGCTAGAAAGAAGCTCCAATCTAAAAGCCAAGAGGCTTAAGACCCAAGAAAAGCTGGTGTTCACTTACAGCAGGAAGGCCAAAAAAAGACCAATGTCTCAATTCAACAGTCAAGATGGAGGACTTCCTTCGTACTCAGGCAGGAAGTTCTATCCAGGTCTTCAGTTGATTGAATGGGCCCCACCCACTTTAGGCGAGGTGAGGGTCAACCAGCTTTTCTCTAGACTGCCCACTCAAATGTAAATCTCATTCAGAAACACCCTCACAGACACATCCAGAATAATGTTTGAACAAATGCCTGAACACCCTGTGGCCCAGTCAAGTTGACATAAATGAACCATTGTAAATACTGAGAAAGGAACTTACTGAAAGTCACAGAAATGTAAATGAACATGTTTCTTACCACTCCCTAAGTTGTCCCTCTGCTTGGAACAGTTTACAGGATATGGCAAAAGTAGGTTTACAGTCGTAAGTATGCAAAACAGAATTTATTCTTGTATTATGACTTATTAATTATTGTATTGAATATTATTTTTCAAATGAACAACTGTAAACCTATTTTTGCCCCACCCTGAATATTTTAATAATGTAATTGTTTTTAAGAGACTTCAAGAACTACCCTTCTAACTTCCTTTCTCACTAGTCTTTAACATTGAAATTCACACTCATTCAAACTCAGGTCACTGTCAATCATGTATTTATGATCAACTGAATACACACGACTCACACTGCTTTAGCGTGCCATGCCAATGTCTACCCTGCTTTTGGATCAGTCGTCCTTCATTCATTCCCTGAACTTTTTTAAAGCACCTACCAAATGTTGAAACTGTGCCAAATATTGATAACGCAGAGTAATAAAAATAGAACAATAATTCTCTTTGAATTTCTCTAGGGTAAGGAGGTAATCCTTTTTCTCCTGGAACCATGGTAAATACATCATGGAATCCTTAAGTCAACCCCATCAGGAATAACCCATTATTGCCTCATTTTACAAATGAGGCAAGAAGGTGGGCTAAACAATTTGCTGAAGATCACATAGCTTATCAAGTTTAATAGTTGGAATTGGAACCCTGGCAGTCTAGTATTTTTTAATTGAATTTCTTGGAGCGACATTGGTGAATAAAATTATATAGTTTCCCAGTGTGCAGTTCTATAACACATCATCTGTATATTGTACTGTGTGTCCACCACCCAAAATTGTCCACTTCCATCACCAGTTATCCTCCTTCCCCCTCTTCCACCTCTTCCCACCTCCCTTTTCCTCTGGTAATCATCATACAGTTGTTTGTGTCTATGAGGGTTTTTTGCTTTTTGCTTAATACTTTCACCATTTTTATGCCAAACTCCCTCCCCTTGAAACAGACTCACAGATACAGAGAACAGACAGACAGCAGTCTAGACTTTGAGATCATGCTCTTAACCACCACACTATAGCACCTGAATGAATAATACTTATTCTGGATAAACAGTTGTACCAAAAATAAGAGCTTAGTTCAAATTCCCTCTTTCTCTAAAACCTTCCCATTTTATTCAACCACTATTTTTTTGTGATCTCTATCCCTTAAAATTTATTGAGGATCATGTCTCAATCTTGAGCTTATATAGCTGTTGTACAGCCACAGAAGGAGACCACTGGTTCCCTTTTTAACCCTCATGAAGTAGCACTGTCCTAGGACCATAGTACATTCTTAATATTTGCTAATTGATTCAGAGGTTCACGGGTGCTCTGTAAATAACAAAGAATACATGCTTGAGTATCTCAGGAAAGTGGAAGGGAGTAGGCTGCTCAAGTGGAGTGGCAAAAATCATAGGTCTGGGAGCAATTAATTTTGGACAAGTCACTTAGGTTTTGTGTTAGTTATTTCCATAAGGGCAATCACCATGTCTGTGTCCCCTGCATCTACTGTGGCCCTTGGCATCTGCGATATTTGATAAATATGTATTAAGTGGGTAAATAAATGCATATTTAAAAATAAAGTTTACTTTTTAGAAATGTTTTAGACATAGACAAATTTGTGAAGATAGTATAGGCTTCCCATCCATATACCTCATACCATTTCCTTTATTATGTATCTTTCATTAGCACAGCACATTTGTTAAAATTAATGACCCAGTACAATATTGGTTCATTATTATTATGAACTAAAGCCCACACTTTACTCAAATTCCCTTCATTTTTACCTGATGTCTTCAGTGTGCCTTTCCTGGACATCATGTTCCATTTGGTTGTCATATCTCAGACTTTGCTTGTTCTTGATGACCTTGACAGTGTTGAGTAGTGCTAGTCATATGTTTTACTGAATTCCGCCTACTGGGATTCGTCTGATGTTTTCCTCATAATTATACTGGGCTTGTGGGTATTTTCATCACATTACATCAAGGATGCATACTATCAACATAACTTATCATTGTTGCTACTGACCTTGATGACTGTTGGTGAGATGATGTTTGTCAGATTTGGTCACTGTAGTTTTCTTTCTTTCTACACTGTGGAAGAAAATCACTATTCTCAGCCCACACTCACAGAATGGAAGTTATGCTTCACTTTCCCAAGGCTGGAATATTTATGTAAATTATTTGGAATTCTCTGCATGGGAGATTTGCCTCTTTTTTCCCCTGTTATTCAGTTTTTAATCAGCATGGGCTTATGGATATTTATTTTATACTCTGGGTTATAATTTAATACTACTTTATTATTATTATATTTTTTGCTCGAACTGTTTCAACTTTGACCCTTGAACACTCCAATGTTTCTTTGACATATTCCTATCATTGTGATTTGATTTTTTTTTTCCCCAGAATTTCCTTACTGTCTGCACTACGAGAGTACCAGGCTCATCTTGTATAGCTCCTGTCTCAGTCTTAGAATCCACTATTTCTCCAAAGGAGACTTGGTTCCTTTTATCAAAAATGGTATTAGAAACCAAGGTTTGGGCATGAGGTATACTCAATAAGTGTGTCTTTAAGGAGGGAAAAGAGATAGAAAATGTTTCCCAAACAAGGGTTTTATGCCACTAAAAAATACTGAAATGGCTTTAAGGCTCTGTCCACTGGATGGCATGGAGAAGATGTTCATACATTTCCAAATATTTCTTTCATCTTTAATTATTTGTGTGTGTGTGTGTGTTTAAATTAAGTTTATTGAGGTGACATTGATTAATAAAATTATACAGGCTTCAACTGTACGATTCTGTGATACCTCATCTGGATATTGCATTGTGTGTCTACCACACGAAATCAAATCTTTCTCTGTCATCATATTTTGATCCACTTTACCCTTTACCACTATCCCCCTTTCCTTCTGGCAACCACCATACTGATGATGTCTGTTTCCATGAGTTTCTGTTCATTTGTTTTTCTGGTTTGTTCATTTGTCGCTTTCAGTTTTATATCCCACATATAAGTGAAATGTATGGTTCTTGCCTTTTTCTGTCTGACTTATTTCACTTAGCACGATATTCTCAAAATCCATCCGTGTTGTTGCAGATGGCAGCATTTCATCTGTTTGACAGCTGAGTAGTATTCCATCGCATCCGTGTACCAGATTGTCTTTATACGTTCATATATTGAACATTTCATTTTTTCCCATGTCTCGGCTATTGTGGATAATGCTGCAATGAACATAGTGCATATTTTTTGTGAATATTGTTTTCAATTTTTTCTTATAGATAACTAGAATAGGGATTGCTGGGTCATATGGTTAACTCTATTCTCAACTTTTTGAGGAGCCTCAATACTGTTTTCCACAGTGGCTGTACCAATTTACATTCCCACAAGCAGTGAATGAGGGTTCCCTTTTCTCCACAACCTCTTCCAACATTTGTTATTACTTGTCTTGTTGATAATAGCCATTGTAACAGGTGTGAGGTACCATCTTGTTGTAGTTTTGATTTGCATTTTCCTAATAGCTAGTGAAGTTGAACATCTTTTCATGTATCTTTTGGCCATTAATTTTCAACAAATGAACCAGAAACATAAAAATGGAGAAAAGAAAGCCTCTTTCATACATGGTGCTGGGAAAATTGGGAAGCCACATGCAAAGGAAAAGAGACTACTGTTTATCCCCACATACAAACATGAATTCAAAGTAGATCACATACCTGAATATAAGACCTGAAATAATAAATTACATAGAAGAAAACATAGGTACTAAACTTTTGGACCTTGGTAGATATTAGAAAGAATTTTATGACCCTAACTCCAAGGGTAAGGGAAGTAAAGGCAAAGATAAAGTAATGGAACTATATCAAATTAAAAAGCGTCTACACAGCAAAGAAACTGCCACCAAAACAGAAAGGCAGTGAGCCAAACAAGATAAGATATTCACAAACAGCAGCTCTGACAAGATGTTAATATCCAAAATATATAAAGAACTCATTGAACTCAACACCAAACAAATAAACACTTCAATTAAAAAATGGACAGTGCAGACAACTGCAGTTGAACGACAATAAAATAATTTTAAAAATAAAATAAATAAAACAAAACAAAAAAATGGACAGTGGACCTGAATAGATTCTCCTTCCAAAAAGGCATACAAATGGCCTACAACCTATTCCTAATCCTTCTGGTTCAAGGAGAAAACTTTAGCTAGATCCTGTAAATCTCATTCCTGGGTGTCTATTTTTCTAACAAAGTGCGTGAATCTCAGGCACTGAGCTTCAGGTAAACAAAAACCTCTAGCTAGAGTCTCAACATTTTTTTGTATTTGTTTTATTCATTTATATCACCATCTTCAATTTTTGGCAAATTCAACTAGTTTTCCACATATAGTAGCAGTATATGTGTATACTTTCCTCTTAAAATGTATTAAGTAAAAAAAATATGAATAACTTTACAGACAATAAAGCATGTCAGTGGTTGGTGCACTGTTGAAAAAGTAGAGTCAATGACTGAGTTTGGAAATAATTGGAAGGCATAATCTTAAAAATATCTTGCAGCTCTAGAATTTGATATTCTTTTTTTTCTTTTTTTGTACTCAAAAATTATTCTATTTTATTTTTAAATTATTTTATTGTTGTTCAATTACAATTGTCTGCATTTATCCCCCACCATTTCCCCACTACCCCAGCCAAACCTACCTCCCTCCTTTGCTTCCACCCCCTACCCTTGGTTTTGTCCATGTATCCTTTATAGTTGTTCCTGAAAATGCTCCCCCCACCCACTATCCCCTCTTACCTCCCCTCTGGTTACTGTCAGGTTGCTCTTAATTTCAATGTCTCTGGTTATATTTTGCTTGCTTTTTTCTTTTGTTGATTAGGTTCCAGTTAAAGGTGAGATCATATGGTATTTGTCCCTCACTGCCTGGCTTATTTCACTTAGCATAATGCTCTCCAGTTCCATCCATGCTGTTGCAAAGGGTAGGAGCTCCTTCTTTCTCTCTGCTGCATAGTATTCCATATTCTATGTTATATCTATTATGTTACACCCAAAGCTGTGTGCAATATCTGGTAGTGAAAATATTTTGAAATCTGAAACACAGGAGAGAAGATTTTTTTTTCCAATTTTTAAATTATTTTGTTGTTGTTCAATCACAGTTGTCTGCATTTTCTCCTCACCACTCTACCCCACCCCAACCAAACCCACCTCCCACCCCTGCTTCCACCCTCCCCCTTGGTTTTGTCCATGTGTCCTTTATAGTAGTTCCTGAAAACGCTTCTCCCCACTATCCCTTCCTCCCTCCCCTCTGGCTATTGTTAGATTGTTCTTAACTTCAGTGTCTCTGGTTATATTTTGTTTGCTTTTTTTCTTCTGTTGATTATGTTCCAGTTGAGAAAACTAAATCCTATAGTCATTTTCTGTAGTTCTTCTCAGCTCCAGAGCAGATCTAACAGCCAGGCATTGGCAGAGGGTCAGGTGTGAAATGCTGGGTGGTGCCTTGAGAGAGCCATGGCATTGAGAACAGGGAACTTCAAACCAAAAGGAATGTTGATTGTAATAGCATCAATGGATAGCCTTAAAATGCTCATGAAAAATGAAAATATAAAGCAAATAATCCTGACAAGCATATTGTCTAATTAAGATGAATGGGATATGCTCCTTATGCATTTTTAATCTGTTAAATAAACAGCATATTAATAAGGCTTAATTATATCACCACATACTTAAAGTGACTTTCTAAAATAAAGTTTATTTTGATTTAACATATGTTTTTTGGATGTTTTTATAGCACTTTTACAAGTACCACACAAATAACATCTTGAGATAAATCTCCTAGATGTGATCACCATCTTAATCAAATTTTTTCCTTTGAATTTCTTGGATAATTCAGAATTTATAAAGTAGTATCTTATTTTTGAAATGTTTTTTTCAGTTATTATGCATGAGCATTGCAGAAATGTGCCTTTTATCTTTTGTATTGGTGTTATTTTTATTATTCTATTCATTTCCATTACACATATAGGTGGTCAGCATATCCTGCAGATACTACCTCAGAACTGGCTCTTCAATCTGCCCCTGCTACATATATGGAGGGTGGCTGCAGATTCTTTGGCCCTCTTCCCCTCAAGAGGTAAGGTTAATTTTTCCTCCCTATGAATATAGGTTGGCTTGCAACTCCTTTAACCAATAAAGTGCAATGAACACATTGAATCTGTGCTTCAGAGCACTGACAGCTTCCACCTCGGTCTCCTGCAGCCCCAAGACACCCATAAGTCTGGCTACTCACTGCTGGGGAAACCACAGAAGAAGCTCTGAGACTACAGAGAGAGGGTGAGGAACCCAAGTGAGGTTCACTAATAGCCATTCCTGCCAAAGATCCTGGCCAGTGAACAAATCCACCTTGTATACTCCAAACTAGCCCTGTTCAACGACCTGAGATTCATAAGCATAACAAACGATTGTTGCTATTTTAAGCCACAATTTCAGGGGATGGCTTATGCAATAGCTACTCAGGATGATAAAGCATTATTTTTCCAAATTCGTTTGTATAGCTCCCACTCCATCAAGGTTAGGTTTTGCCCCTTGATCTGTGGTACTCCCTCTTTGGCAGGGATTATACTTCCTCATCTCACCTACATCCAAATCAGCTACATAATTTGCTCTGTTCAGTAAAATGTGCACAGAAATGACCTGCCACAGTGGAATCGAAGTTTTGACAAGCCATCATGTGGTTCTATCCTCTCCCTTTCCCCTCCACCAAGACAACAGGAATGTCTCAAATGGAGGCTATTTACTTAGCCTGGCTGTCACCATGAGGAGGACATGGAACAGAGCTGTTGCTAGTCCAGGAGGCATCCCTTTGTTGTTGGAAGTCGTTGAGATTTTATGGTTCTCTGTGGAGCCACTGGAGTCATCATCCTGGAAAAATAAATCCTAGGATGTTATTTACCTATTTAAAAAAATGCCATTGACCATGAGGACTCTCACAATTGTTTTCCATCTTAACTTTTCAGCCCCACCATGCACGTACCCCACAACGCAGCAGGGCTTGTCTTGAGTTTTCACTTTCAGACGCGTAGGCCATCCTCTTTGGCACACATGTTCTCATTTATTCACCTGGAAGATATACTTTGAGTCCATTTACTTTGTGAAATCTTTTTTTTCTGTTTTTCCCAGATAACATTTACTCTTTACAATTTAGTATTTCTGTAAGGGTGGTGATGATAGTGATGATAATGATAGTGAAGAAAATGGTGATAAAACAGCCCTCTTAATGTGCTAGGAATTGTTTTAAGTATTTTACAAGTTCAATTCATTTAATCCTTGCAGTGGCCACAGGAAACAATACTATATTGCCATGTTATGAGTGGGATAACTGAGGCACAAGAAGGTTCTATAAGTCACACAAGATCACACAACTGTTAAATACAGAAGGTAAAGAATTTGAGCCCTGGAGGTCTAGCTTCTCGCTCAGTGGTCTTTACTGCCTCAGTTCCAATTTCTAAGGTAGCATTTATGTATTGAAACAAAGTTCCTGCTTTCATGTTTGTTCAGATAGACGGTGAGTTTCTGCAGGCCAGGGCTCATGTTAGTCATTTTTATATCCTTGTATATAACACCAACTCAGGCACAGAGAAATTCAATAAATAATTTTCAACAGCTAAAGTGAGGTTTTAATTTGGATTTTAAACTTTAAGTCCAGTTTTTTTTTCTCCATCACATTAGTCACCTTCATTTTATGTTGCTTTTCATCTTATGATTATAAATGGATTCTGGAAATGCATCTGTTCTATTAGTTGAAATAGTAGCTAAGACATTTATTGAAGAAGACTACTAATTCATTTCAATTATTTTCTTTAATGTTACAATAATTATGATTCAAAAAGGAATGCTAATTTTGTGAGAGCTTGTTGTGCATGTTAAGATGTAGTCTAACCTCACAGCATCTCCTTCAAGGTCTCACATTTCTTTTCTGGATTGTTTCCTGCTCCTTTGTCCCAACTTATTCTCTCCATTATAAATTACCCATGGTCTTTGGCTCATAGTTCTTAACTATATTGGTTATAAAGCTTGTCTTTTCACTGACAATTCCCTTTTTTTTCACTTAGGACTTATCGATTCTTCTCTATCATTAAATTTCTCTGGAAATATAAACTCTCCTAATACCAATTGTCAATTTTATCACCATCATGTTCCTCTCCCGCCTCCTGTTCCTCCCCGGTCCTCCTCTTTCTTCCCCTTATCATCATTATCTTCATCATCATCATCATCCTTGTCATCAACATCACTACCACCATCATCCAGATATCAGCTGGCATCAGTCGTCCACCCTTAATATCAGAAAAGTTAGACTCAGACCTGACTCAAAGTCAATTTAACATCTGTCATGAGGATTTTATGTTCTGAGGTTCCTCATGTTTTACTGTGTTTCTGAGATTCTACTTTTTCTAAATTATTTCATTTTGGAGTGTATCTCAATTCTGGACTTTATTGTTCTTCAAGTAAAATGCATGGGCTGAGACACAAAATTCCATTTTCCATAATTTTTACTGCAAAAACTGATTCATGCCAGGGCTTTGTGTGTGCAGTGGGGATTTCTAGCATCTGGCTGTGAGGAAGTTACATTCAGCCACGGTGAAAAGTATGAATTCAGCTGAGGCTTCTGATGGCCCTCGTGCGGTTGGCACGCCCCCTCCTCTGCTTGACCGTACCCAGGCACAATATTTCAGTGTGATACTGGCCTAAGTACCAGAAACCCGTTCAATTCTCACTCCCTGTTTTGTTGCCTTGATTTTTTCCATCCTATGCCTCACCTTCTTCCAACAAGCAACCTTTCAACGTATTTTCTGTGAACAGAGATAGCTTTGCTTCTACCCTAAGAGACATTCTTGTGCTAGCTATTAAGATATTTTATTCATCTTTTCTATAATATTATTTTAGTTACATTTAGGTAATCATTATATAAATCTTTAAAGTGTTTTGATTTTTCATATGATTCTCATAATAGCCCTGTGAGATAAGAAAGATAGGCCTAGATGCCTTAATCATGTTAATAACATATATAAGCATGGAATCCAATGTTTAAAGTATGAAGTTTGTATTGATAAGGCTTAAAGTCCATTCCATATACTTATAGTGAAATGAGTCTTAAAGTTGATAGAGAATTCAGGGATCGTCTAATTTTAGGAAGATAAGTTATGATCTCTACTTTACATATGATATTCCCGAGGCCCAAGAGTTTCAGTGGTTTCTTGAAAGTGAGAAGTGGTGCACTGGGACTGTGAGGACTCATTGTCTCCCACTTCTGCGGCAGTACTCCTCCTTATTTCTCCCGCACATGGCTCAGTTCAGTGAAGGTCTGTGCAAAGTGTGAGGTGAGACTTCGGGAGAGCAGCTGAGCATGCATATGGTGCCCAGGTATAGGTCACGGTGGGAGAGGACGCACTGGAGAAGGTATAGAAATAGTTCTAAGGGGTAAAGTGTTCACTGAAGTGTAGATGCAGCATAGGAAGTATCTTTGGGCACGAGGACTTATAGACATGCATTATTAATGTCTTTATCAACTTTCTGCTTCCTCTTCTTCATTGTCAGCATCTTTGGATATTTAAAGTTGTAACCGACAAAGAAAGTTCTGCTCTCCCATTAAGGATAGCACCTCCTGTAGAGACAGGAAGCTATGTGTTTCACCCAGAGGTACAATCACCTCCATCAACATATATTTTATACACTGATGATTTTTTTTTATTTTTGCAAAGTGCTAGGTCAACAAGGTTAGTTTATCAAAGAGAATTTTATTTCCTAATTGACTTTAAACAATGAAGCCCTTGAAACCTTCAGTCAATACACATCTCAGGGAAGAACAAAGGAAGCATCTGAAAGAAGGATTAGTAAATTACCTGCCTTCAAAATTCAAATAAAACTGCACAAAAGCAGTTCTCTATTCGCTGGTAATTCAACAAAGAAAGCCAAACAAAGCCCATAGATCCAGGTTATGTAGAAATGTTCAGCAAGCTGAAGGTTGTATAGAATGGATGTTCAAATAAAGATCATTTTAATGAATACAATTATGAGATGACTGATATGTAAAATAAATGATTTTAAAATGTATTGACTTATGTATGCTCAGTTCATAATTACAATAGCACACAACTTGGGATTTAAAAAAATACCTGAACTGAAATTATTGGTTGGAGTGCACCAAAAGGAGGAAAAAATAAATTCCTCGCATACCTCTAGGCTATACATGTCCTCAAATATGTTATTATTATTATTACCATTATTATTATTATTTAGTTTTTAGCCAACCAGAAAACACTGTAGATAAGGCCATTTTGACTCAGTGGTTAAGTAGAGACCATCCTGCACTGTTGACATTCTCTTTTCTATATTTCAATTTTTTAGTTTATTGACACACGATTTAACAATGGGAAAACCTAGAGATGAAAAGAAGGGACAGGGGCAGAGACAGTAAGTAGAAGAAAGCCAATTATTTCCTTTATCCCCTGGCTTGTCCCCCTAGAGTTATGGAGACTGTTAGAACAATGATCTTCAGGGGATGCAACTTAAACCAATTTAAGTAAAACAAAAATAAATATCTGGAGCACAGAGGCAAACATCAATTTATAAGACAAACACCTTTAGAAGAGTTGTGCTAGGTTTCTGTTGAGGTCGGGGATTATGGAGACAAAATCTCTGAGGAGAGTGGGGAAATGGATTTGAAGCATGAATTTTATTTTGGCATGGAAACCGAATAATGGGTAACCAAGGCCAGTTAACCTTTCTCTGTCTCAGTCACTATATTTTTTAAGAGACTATAATAAAATCTTTCTTTACCACCTCTCTTAGGATAAACAGGTTTCTTGGATACCTGATGATACAGAAATCACATTTCCTTTCCTTTATTATTATCATCTCTAGGACTAGAAAGAGTAATGAATTGCATGGGTTGTCATGGTCTTATTAAATATGTTAAAATATTATTAGGTTATATACAATAGAACTGAGACAATTTATAATATGGCTTTGAAAGATTAGACCTTAAGAATGAAAGAAAAAAAAAGGCATGGAGTTGCAAATTTAGCAGACAAAATATAGTCAGAAGGTGAGAAAGAAAAGCCAGTGTACTCCTGGAGGATGTTGATGGGTAGTAGGTCAAGTGAGACGGCCTGACCCAGGCCGGTCCAATCTAGGCACAAGAGGGCTTTGAAGGTAGGAGGATGTAATGGGTGGTGAGGGTAGCAATCTGGGTTTACAATCAAAGCATTGTTTCAGGATGGCAAGTAGACTGGCTGAAGCTGGAAAACCAATCCAAGTACCAAGAACAGGTGAAGAAGTAGTCAAGAAGCCGAGCCATGTTCCAACCCCATGTGGTAACCACCTGCTTATCTTCTCCAATCCTAGCAGATAATAATGCTACTTACATAGTGGGTACTCAGATTGTTGCTGGATTCAACAAAAGAGCACCATACTACATTTTTAAAAGGGAAAGGGTACATGAACGGTTGCTATGAGTTGGACTTAGCCACTTTATAAAATAACTTGTGCCTCAAAGAAAATGATCCCACTCAACAGTCCTTTCTCTGAATTGCTCTTGAAGGTTTAGTGCAGAGCTGAACACTGTTTTTATCTCCAAGAATCACTTTCACAAAAGGAAATGTCACTTGAATTTGGACATTTCCAGCCAGAGCTTTGGCTCTCATCGTCTTTTATCTGTCCTCTATTGCAATGGCCTCTGAATGGGTATCCCAGCTACATCTATTGTCCATGTTGCCACCAGGGTTATTGTTTGAAACAGTGTATCTGATCATGTCGTTTTCTTCTTTATAAACTTTTGCTGGTTTCTTTTCTCCCGAGGTGCTCTTTGTTTGGCCTCAATACCTCTCTAGTTCCTCTTTCTACCTCCAACATGCATGCCTGACCCTCCAGCCCCAGCGAGTGTTTCACTGGTGCCCCAATATGCATAGCTGTGTCTTTGCAGATGTATGTATTTTCCACCTGTTTGTGGAACAGCTCTTAATCTTATTTCAACTTCACATCCCTAAAGAAGCCCTTTTTGTGTATATTAACGTCTCTCTTTGGTACACCCAGGTAAGACTTCTTTCTTTTAGAGACCCTACCCCATTTATATCAAATATATAAAAATGCACCCAAATCTTACAATTAAAATAGTATATTTGGTCAGTGAATATTGCAAAGATTTTTAGAAGGGGCTTCCCAACTATTTGTCTGTGCCCAATTATTCTCTCATTTAATTATAACTTGGCTACAGTTTCTCAGGAGTCACTCTGCACACTCACACATTTTTGTAAACAAACAAAGTCTAACCCGCAAATGGTTTTCAAGTGTAATAGAATGTTTATGAATGTTGAACTTCACCATGAATGAAAATGACACAGTATTGTGTTTATAGACATCTATTTAAACCTTTGTGGATGTTGGCAGATCTAATTTAATATTTTAGAGCCAGAAATTCAGTTTTTAAATTTAAGGCTCACATTTTGGTGGGGGCCGGTCTTTTGAATAGCTCATTGACCTATGCCGCTCTCTCTATAGTGCCTAATGAGTAAAGCTTCCTTGTTCATAGTGCTGGCTATTGTAGGGCATTGTCTGTCTGTTCTATTAGATTGAGTTCTTCAATGTTTGATACTATCACCAGCATCTGTAACTGACATGGTAGTGTTAAATATATCTACATATATGTTAAATAGATATGGATGATATAGATGGCATAAGTAGACAAAGATATAGACATATAGATACATGAATAGACATATGAATAGACATGACATATGACAGAGAATTACATGTAGACACATGGCTGAAATAGCCACTCTGGTCCTTTGGTATCTGTTGGGACTCAAGGGTTCCTGATTTCTAGTCCCAAGTGTAGAACCTGAGAAGCCTGTTTTTTGTTTATTTGTTTGTTTTCTCAAATCATCATTTACTTCCTTTGTTGTCTAGATTATGTGCACTGTGTCAATTGAAATTTTCATCAGTCATTTGTTGCTTTAGAATCATTTAGTAAGCTCCGTAGATTTGAATGGGTAATTTTCTTTTTACACAGTATGCTTGCATGAATTGCATGCAAAGGCATGCCTTGGTGTGTTCTACTTGATGAATGATGTGTTTTCCCTGTCTTATTATCTTCACACATTGAAAAGAGTTCCAGGAAATTCTTCTTCAGGTACCACCTGAAGCTGATACATAGCACATGCATTCTGATTTGCGTGCTTCATTGCAGAGTGATTCTCTATTACCATGTTATAGCCTTTTAGAGACTAGCAAAGCATCAATGCTATTAGCATTAGGCAATCAGTGCACATTGCTCCTTTATGTAGAGTTACATGAAAATTTCTCAGATGTTCCCTGTTAACTATTAGTGAAGTCTAAATGACAGTTTATACTCTGTCGTCATGTTCGGCTATGAAAAGTAATTGCAGATGGTTTGACATGCAGATGAATTGAGGTTCTATTTGTTTCCCCCCTGTAATTTTAATATGATGTTTATAGTTTTTACATGGTTAATTTGTATACCATTCCTACTAACATAAAGTGGGTTTGCTTTACAAACTTAAATTCATTTTAATTGAGCTAGGCTAAAAAGTTATTTGAAGTTTTATACTAACCCAATTTTTATGGGTAAAAATTGGAAGGGCATAGAGAACTCAGTATACATCTTGGTATATTTTAAAAATAGGTTGTAGGCAGCTAGGTTAATCTGCTGTTAACAAAACTCAGATCTGAACATTTAAATTCCTCTGATCAGTGGTAAAATAATGTTGGGATGTGGCCAGTGTGTATTGTTTAGAACTTAGCCAGCAGCACCTCCAGTTAGCCAATTTCGGGCCGAAGAGGTTGTTCTACTTATTATTAGTCATTGGTGCTATTGACCGCTGTATTGCATTTATCAGAACTCTCAGATCCATTAAGCACAGAAAAAAGCAAAGGTTAAAGAACGTCACAGTTCTGACACAAATGAACAAAAGAAATCCGAGATCAAAGTCAAAGACCTGTCCCTTTTTGATTTGCTGGCATAGGCAGAGTGAGTGAATGAGAATGTAGCTTGAACTGAAGGCAGAATTTCCACTTAGACTTGGTGTTTCTGCCATGAGTTGTTGTCCCTTTCAAGGGGGAAGTTAGGTGAATAAGTGCCATCCTTCTATTTTAAAGAGACTTTGGACAACCACCCTTGGAAAATGTGACTCCAAGCTGTTCTGCGAGGTCCACGAGGGAACGGAATGGGTTGGGCTTCATCACTGCTGTATCCCTAGCACCTAGTACAGAGTACACACTCAATAAGCATTAGTGGGTTTATAGCTAAATCTACAAACATATTCTTAGCTGCAGCTCAACATCTTACCCATATATTTCAGCCTGTAATGTACAGCATTAAGCATTAGATGTGGGAAATATAGCAGTGTATCTTATTTTAAAAATCAGATTTATCTCTGCTGTCTTCTAACTTCCAATCTGATAAGGTAGGTAGGGAGTATCAGACATCAGGCAAATATTCACAAACTATATAATTAAAAATTGCTGCAGAAAAATAATTAGAACGTTGAGAGGTTATCATAAGGTGTCTTAATTTTTATTGAGGAATTGAAGAAGACTTTTCTGAGGCATTGAAGCTCAGGCCTGAAGGATAACTATGAATTCCTGGCATAGGGAAAAGCCTGTGCAAGTGTCCTGTGGTTAGAAAGAACATGACATGTTCAAGGAGTCGAAAAACAGTAAGTTGCTGTGTCTGCAGAATGCTGGGTGAGGGGAGAGTATCCTCAGTGGAGGATGGAGGGGCATGACAAAGTTTGGGACTTAGGTGTGAGGGCAAAGTTTTGAGATTCCATTTTAGGTTTATGAGAACATTTTGAATGGCTTTATGCACATGCATGGGGATGATATCACCGACTTCGGATTTTATAAATATCCTTTTGGCAGCTTTGTGGACAATTAAATGGAGAGAGGCTAGTGTGAAAAGGAACTAGCACTGAGGAAACACTCATTGCACTCTGAGAAAGAGATGCTGTGGCTTGGACCAATGGGGTGATCTTGGAGGTGGAGCTATGTAGGTAGAGTTGAGTTATAGTTTGCGAGTAGCAACAATAAAAGTTGCTGATGTTGGTATAGAAATGTTAAAGGAGAGGAAGGTACCAAGGATAACTCCTACGGTTGTGATATGATTATCTGGGTGAGTGGAAGTCAGTTTCATTCAATGACAGATACTGGTCTGTGGGAGACATGCAATGTTTGAGATGCTGGTGAGATTTTTGTCCCTAAGTGTACATGTCAAATAGGCATTTGAAGGTTAGAAAAAAGTCTGTGCTATAAATATGAATTTAGAAATAACAACATTTAAAGGCATTAGAATCATATGTTTGGTTCCATCTTGCCAAAAATGTTTATATATTCATAGACTACGTGGACCAGAGGGACCCCAGTAACTCTTGTCCTGGGGCTCTTGGTACCCTGGGAGAATACCTGTGGATAAGTTTCAAGGAGTCTTTACCTGTAACAGTTCTATGAGAAATTCTATAATTTGTACAGAGATAGTTTTCTGATACTAATAGTAATCCACGGAAGCTCTCTAAGTTTCTGTTGACTGAGTTCCTTCATTCCCTCTATTTCCCAAAATCTCACTTTAATTTTTTCCTCTTTCAAAAAAGTGGAAGGTATAAATTTTATGTAGCCCTGTATAAAGAGAGAATTTGCCAAACAAGATTGTGAATAAGCAAATACATTCTTATGCAGAGTGATGGATTGGTAATTTATTGGGGAAACCAGCAGGCCCCAGTAAGTTTGCTTTTCAAAAAATTACTCAACTATACTTTTCACGTAATTTTATAAACATCATTGTACACAGCTCCCAGCCTTGTGCTTCCATCATTGATTACAGCAGACCACATTCTGATTCTTCATTCCCACACTCGTTTTTCTTTGTAGAGTCTTCTAAATGCTGCTGTACAGTAGTCCCCTCTTATCTGTAGTTGGCTTTCCATGGCTTCAGTTAACTGTGGTCAACTGTGGTCCAAAAATATTAAATGGGAAATTCCAAAAATAAACTGTGTATATGCTTTATTGTGGGTCATTCTGAACAGCCGGATGAAGTCTTGTGCCATCTGCTCTGTCCTGCCTGGGAAGTGAGACATCCCTTTGTCCAGTGCATCTGCACTGTCTACACTGCCACCTGTTTGTCACTTAGTAGCCATCTCCGTTACCAGGGAGAGACCACATTCACAGAACTTCTATCACAGTATATTGTGATGATTGTTCTATTTATTATTAGTCATTGGTGCTAGTCTGTTACTGTGCCTAATTTATAAATTAAACTACTGTATATGTATGGGAAAAAACATAGCATATGTAGGGGTCAGTACTATTTGTAGCAAGAGGCATCCATTGGGGGTCTTGGAATGTACTCCTTGTGCATGAGGGGAGAGGAATGTATTTCACCAAAGCATAGTAGTCAAACGGGACAGCTCCTGTGTGTTATGGTAATGTGCTGGGTTTGCTTTCAAATGATGCCTACGAACATGACAAAGCAGCTTTGACCGTTGGCAGAAGAGGGCTGAGTTCCTCAATATGGCTGTCACACTTCTCTTAAAACCTCTAAATGAATTAAGGGGTAAGTCAGTCAGCCCATACGAGGCACAAAATGACTCAAGGAAGAAAGGACTAAGGGTATGGATGGTTCCACGCACATTTGATTTGCTCTCTCTCTAGAGAGAGGAAGGTCTGGAACACAGTTGGGAGTATTGCTGTTGTCATATAAAGATGAGTAGAGTTAAAACAGACACTAGCAGAACTGTTCAGAATACTGAACAGTCTAAAGTGCTCACAGCCCAGATGCAAGCTTTGAACCAATTATTGCTGTTGAAAATATAAAATCTCCTTTCAGTCCATACTTGTCTACAGGGCTAAGAGAAGGTTGAGGGTGTGTTCCTATTTAGATGTGGCTGCAGAGGGTTATGGAACAGGAAGGACTTCGGAATCGCTTTGAACCAATACTGTTGTGTGTTTCAGGTTCTTATGCTTTCTGATCAGGGAGTGTCTTTTGCTTTAGTTTTCCTTTTTTGGCAAGTAAGCACCAGATAGATAATGAACAGCCTGATTTTTTCAGTTCACAGGACTCTGAATTAAGTGGAACCACACCCATACATGTTATAGACCGAGAGACCCAAGAATGCACCCCAATGGTGTGACTGGGCGAGACCTTAAGAGTATGGTATTCCATGGATAGATGCTGAGTGAATTTTTGCTCGTGGGAAGGAGGACGATATTTGCGACTGTGTGATAGTCTGTAATAGGTGTTAATATTACTCCTGACCGCTGGCTCCTCCCCTCCCTGTATGGTGATCAGATGTCCTCACCTTGCTCCTTCTGTGGGAAAGGGCATGTCCTGCCCCACCAATGTTGGGAACGGCCACTTACTGTGCTTTGGCCGGTGAAGGTCAACTGGCTTGATTTAGACCACATGTCAGCAGCAGGTTTTGGAGGTATCTTGAGTTTCCTCCACGTCCCTTGCTTTTTTTCCCATTGCCCTGAGAAATGCATGTCCCAGCAAGGGGCTGCTTGTTCACCTGTGTAATCGAAACAAAGACATATACCATCAAGACACAGTAGCTGAACCACAGCCACCAACATGTGAAGTGAGAGAGAACAGAATCTATTTGTAAACTCCTAGAATTCTGGTGTGGTACCTGACTGCACTAGAGCCTGGAAAGAAATTATTCCTGGGCTACTAGGACTCAGCATACAATTTTTGAGCCTGAAAACCCTACTTGTATTTTAAATAATCAGAAAGGGAAAATCATCCCCACAAGACAGATTGCTTTTTGCTCTCTGTGGTATTCTAATCTTGCTCTGTTTTCATTCATTAATCTTGCTCTGTTTTTGTTTATTTCATTTTTGTTCCTCTCCTGACACATTTGTTTCCCCAGCTTCTTATATAAGCTGTCTTATTTCCTCTGACATTATTTGTTTGGTTCTCAGTATTATGTGAAAGAAATATTTGGAGGCTTTAGTTCTGGTTTTAAATCCCCTTTCTGCTGTTTATCAGCAGCCTGTCAACTAGGCCAACAGAGGGCGACACTGAGCCCACCTGTGAGGACAGTCTCACAGTAGTAACAGGTGTTTCAATATGTGTAATTGTTGTTTTTCTGTTTCTAAAGACAACTGTGTATGACTTGTAATCCTGGTGAACTTTAAACATACCCCAAACTCTACTTTTAAACAATCAGCCTCATTGTAAATATTATATAAGGAACATTTCAGAACTGTTTCTTGCTGAAATAACCTTCTAAAACTATCTCTTCTATCTGTATTCTCAGTGTGTAGATCTGATTAGCTTTGGGAGCATAAAAATGTTTCAAAGAGTCCATCTGTTTCCAGGACTCTGTGGGACAGATAGGGGTAGACAGACCGTTTCCTATCTCCACATCATCCAACCCACCTGCTTCCATTCATCACAGTCTTCTTTGTGACACCCTCTCTTTAAATATGGGTGTCTGGTTCAGTGGTTTTCTTCAGTCCAGTTTCATGATACAAAATAGGGCGGTGGTGGTGTCTACCCCTGTTTGGTGAGTTTGGTTCTTAAGTTTAAAGTCCTTCTCTTCCCAATAAAGGCTTGAGTTTTGTGGTAACATCTCAGTCTATTGAGTCTCTGTATATTTATGTTTCTTTCCCTTTCTTCCCTGCTTTATTAGCTCTGGGGCCTACATGACTCCTACCTGTCATTGCTCCATGGTGGTTTTTGGTGAGATGCCCAGTGTCTCTGTGCCAGTGCCTCTGTCCAGTGACCCAAGACAGCCTGAAGAAGCCCTCTTGGGGGCAGGGGAGGTGTGAAGCCCCAAATCTCCTAGTAGGATCCCTGATTTTAATTTGAAACTATCAACTCTTTGCTAGTCCGTTTTCTCATCTCTGCACAATGGATGAATCCCAAGGATTTGTGAGATGACAAATAAAGTAAGTTTTGTAAGAGTTCCTTTAAAAATGTAAGGTATGTATTTAGAGATTTTATTGTGATTTACTTAATGTCAGATTGTCTACTTAGGCCTGTATTTCCCTTAATAGAAAAGTTATATGGTGGTTTGTTTTTTCCCTTTAGCCTACTTAAGGGCTTGAATTTTATGTTCACTTAATATGTGAATTCAGCTCTATTCATTCAGCAGGGATAGGCACAAAGCAAGAGAGAAGACACACAGCCAAGCAGACACAGATAGATAAACTCCTTCATCCATAGGAGCAGTGATAATAGATTTCCATGTTTGCATGTGGCACTTGTTGAGAGTTGACATGTCAACAACTTCCTAAAGGGATGTCAAGGGTAGTTTTTAGCATCTTGTGATCTTTACCTGTTTAGTTTATTTGCGATGCTATAACAAAATATCAGAGACTGAGTAGCTTCTAAACAACAAAAATTTACTTCCCACAGTTTTGGAGGCTGGAAGTCTAAACTCAGGGTGGCCAGTGTGGTTGGGCAAGTGTTCTCTCAGGTCGCACACTTATTGTTGGATTGTCACATGGTGGAAGGGGCGAGGGAGCCCTGGGGCATTTCTTCCTAAAGGCACAAAGCCCACTCACAAGGGTACCATTCTCATGACCTAATCAACTCCCAAAGGCCCCATGTATTCATACCCTCATCTTCAGCAGCTCGGTTTCAACATCAATTGCAGGGGCGGTGCACAGAGAGTTGAGGAGTTACTCAGTAGGCCCTAACCCTACATAGGATGTAGGTCCTCTGCATTTCAGTTTGACACAATAGAGTATTGGGCACATGTATCTTCTGTTTCTCTACTCAAGCTGCTCCTAATGTGTATTTCAAGAATAATGATTATTTGTTGAATGTATACTAGGTCCTAGGTACATTACATGGATGCATGCATCATTGCTTGCCTTGTAATATAAATTTTACTTGTCCCATTTCTCCCTATTGAAATTAAAACTTACAGATATTTAGTAACTTGCTCAAGGTCATACAGAGCAAAATTTTTGCTCAGGTGGCATGTTTTAAACTCACATATAAATATTTTCAGGTCCAGCAGGATCAAGTTCCAATTCTTTTACATGGCATGGAAAATGCTTCATGACCTCGCATTCCCTACACCTCCACCCTCATCAATTCCTCCTGCTGTCACTCCTGATGTCTGCTGCTAGGAAATACTGCTCCCCTTCCCCCATACCACGTGATTGCCTTCATCTGTGCCTGGTACCTACACTATCCTTTCTGTTTGCAGAGACATGCCTCGCTCTGCCTGGGTAACTCCCATCCGTCCTTTCAAGTTTAAGGTACTGTAGATAGAATCATAAACATTAAGAACATGGTCACTCAGCTCTGTCACTTACTAGCTATATGCCCTTGGGCAAGTTATTTAATTTCTTCATGTCTTAGCTTCCCTATTTGTAAAATAGAAATAAAGGCACATCACAGGGTTGTTGGGCGGACTAAATGAGTTAAGATAGTCACGTATTTGGAACAGTTTCTGGCACAAGGTATGTCATTACGCAAGTGTTTTTCCTATTAGATTTTGCTCAGACGTCACCTTCTCCAGGAAGTTTTCCTTGACTCCTGCACTTCTCTTTACCAAACTGGGTTTCGTGCTTTTTAATAATCCTCTATAATATTAACTTGTTTTAGAATGATCTGCTAGGATGGCTTTCCCCATATAATATGTAAGTTTCTTGAGATCAGAAAACCATTTATTTTTGAACAATCAGTACCTAGCACATTACCTGATACTTAATAGGCATTCAGAAATGATTGCCAAAAGAATGAAATAATTATTTATTATTATCATCATTATTATTGTAACTAAATTTTATGGGCTACCTACTATGTGTTAGGCCCTATTTCAAGCACTTTGCATGCATTCTGTAATATAACCTTCACACAAATCCCATGCATGCAGGAATTATAATTAACCCCATTTTACAAATGGAAATACAGGGTGATCCAATAATATGCACAGGGTCAATCGTTAGTGTGTATGGGAATAAGAATTTAAAGTAATCTGATAAAAAAAGTCCATATTCTTAACCACTTTTAGTGACTGCCTCCCAGTGAGCTTAAAGAGGGTGGGGAGGAAAAGAGAAAATGAGAAGAAGAGAGGAAAAGAGAACCGGAAACTCGCGGTCATGGTTGACATCATCTGTGTCCTCATGGAATTGCTTCCACTGACTTTCCATAGATTTATGTTAACTTCTTGACTTTTCACAAAAGTTACTCTGAAAATAGTAATGTGGCATCTGCTCCATTTGTTGTGAAAAATTATTTGTGAGCATTGCCCATTATTTCATTCAATTCTCATTTCTTACTTAAAGAACCACAGATATTTCTCAGTGTTATCATCAGCACTTTACAACAGAATTTTAAATAGCTGCAGATTAATTAGAAAAGCAATTCATAATAATTTCCTTAACATTTTCTTTGCTGTGGAGCTTTGAGCTTGTCTTAATATTATATGCAGGGTCTGGCACAAAAAATGTCCCCTTTTTATTACAAAATCGTAAGCACGTAATTGTGTAACATAACAATATCACACTCAAGCACACCATAGGACATTTTAGGTGAAATGTTCAAATTAAAACTATAAATTATTACACCCATGTTATTGCCCTACCGACCACACTCAGACAGGCCTTACTCCTGCTGGACCCTGTATAATGTTGCAATAACTGTCTGGCTACATGTAACATTTTTTGTTTTCAAATTATTGTATTAGATCCAACTAACAAAGATCTAATTACTTGACCAAAAATTAAGTGGTGTGACGTGGTGGACAGAGCATGGGCTTTGGTCCTATAGAGACATGAACTGGGACTTTGTTCCTGCTCTCACTCACTCTGGGGCTTGGACAGGTTACTTAGCTCCCAGACCCAGTGGGTCCTCATGGGCTTGGCGTAGTACTAAATGAAATACTGTACATGAAGCGCTTGAATAGTGTTTAAGGTTTTGATGCCTATTGTTGAATTATTCTCCAGATGGTTGTTCCAATTTACATTCTGATGAGCAAGACACGAAAATTTCCATTTCATCATAATCTTCCCAGCATTTTCTCTTTATGATGATTTGATAGATGGGAGGAGTGTTTAGTTATTTTTCAGGTCCTACTGCTTTGCTTCCCGGGGAGAATGAGTATGGTCTCATAGACTCGTTACCATGTTGACTGGGGTCACCTATGGACTTATAAGAATGTTTTTATTCCTCAGAAAGAAGTTTTATGTATCAAAGCATTATTATTCCTGGTTTACCTTTTCCTTTATTGTGAAATTTAAAATGTCTATTGCTTAGCACCCTCTGTAGATATTCTTCACGATTCATGTCTTCCCATAATGCCTAGTGATCACTGGGTAACTCAAAGAGCTGGTTCTCTTCCCCCCATGAGTAGCTGATGACTGTGCTTGGTGGGGCCTACAGGTGGGAGCTAACGAAACCTTCTGGCATGAGTTCAATCTTATTGGCCTGCTAAGAGTAATTCACTATCTGTGAGACATGCTTTCTAATACTTTGTGTCTAAGTATGATTCTGTTGTTTATGTTTATTTCAGTTAAACACATATGTTTCGAATGTGTACTACTCACCAGTGATTGTATCAGGTTCTAGGGCAGGAGTTCCTTGGAGCTCGAGCACTTTGTGGGGAGGACCAACGGGATGTGTGAACTGGGGGAGAAAAATAAATCTTTTTTTCCACTCACCTGTTATTAACTAATCACTAGTCCTTTCAGCTGTGAATGTGAAGCAACAAGTTTTAGCAGTATCTGTGATTTCTCTCACCATTAGAAAACACACATATTTCATCAAATTATAGTTATTGTCAATATCTAAAAATGTTGCCTTTGTTACTATTTCAAAATTATGTTAGTTAATAGAGTGACTGTTAGATCTAATTTTCAAATGTATTACTGAAAAAGAACATATACTACTGTATCATAAATATATTCCTTAAATATTTCTGATTAGCTTACATATAAATATACAAATGTTTGTATAATTGCTTTTATTTATATTACTATGAATTTTATTCTGAAATCAAATACTATCCTGAGAATATATTATCTTCCACTGGTTTTATCAACTATACAAAAGTGTGGAACAGAAATGGTTAAAAACTCTTGAATAAATATTAAAAAAATGTCATTACAATATTTAAGTTCTTTAGAGTTTTCCACATGCCTTCTGTACCTAATATGAATTTTCCACTGGGGAATGGTGCTCCTTGGGTGTACTTTACTCTTTGAAATATGTCTTTAAAGTTATGTGTGCCATGAACTCTTACATGTGTACCAGATAAATGAAGAAATTTGCCTACTCACAGTGCTGTTGAGTGGAGGAAACTGCTTGGGAAGATTCCAAAGTCCAAGACCTTAAATGTGGCCTCATTAAGCCAAGAGTCATCTGACGTAATTAATTCTAATCAAAAGCCCCTGTAAAACAACCCCTATCCTAGGACCATGAAAATCCCAAGAATTAATAGGAGAATAGCATCCTTTCTTTCTACAGTACGTAGGAGTCTCTGAGCTGACCATTCTCCATTCCCCCCGCCCAGATCCATTTTTGCCCTTCTTATCCCTGCACTCTGCCCCAAAAGTCTGATCTCGACAACTGCATCTCCACTTCTCTCCACTTTCAATCGGGTTCTGCCACAGAAAGGCACTGGCAAGATACTCAGAGGAGGAGATGGGGGAAGGCCTGCATTATTTCTTTCTCTGCTTTTCCCTGTAGGACGGTGGTTTGGGTAGTAACTGTGTTGCTTTTTCCATGGCAGTTTCTCTTCTATTGCTACATTTTTTGAGAAGCAGTAACATCATTCTCTCCCCTGCTCCTTGAGACCTCAGATAACAGCTTCGCACTGTTTCTAGTTCCCGGATGCTCCATTGTCTCTTGCTGATAACCTTGACCTTCTTTTCCTCTCCATAAATAGGGACCTCATTGAGGTTTCCTCAATTAACCTTTTGAATGGACCAGTATTTCAACTGATACAGGTTCCTTTTGCAGTTGGAATGGCTAATACTTACCCGTAGTTCAGGAAATCAAAAGCAGTTTCTGTTCACCAAATGTTTGTGTTTCTCTGCATTAAGATTTTCATATTTGATCAAAGTATGTTTTGATGGATGAGCAGGTGGGCAGAAAAGAAGGTGCAGAAGAAAGAATACTAGCCTAAGTGAGAAAACCACGCACTGCTTTTACATCTGTCGTATCTTACTAACGTCAACCTGGGACCAGAACCTCAGTGAGACTTTTTTTTTTTTTAAACCATGGCCAGGACAGGAAAGATGCCTGTTAGAAAGCTGTTTTGAAGAACAGATGAGATGATCCAATGAAAGTACTGTGACAGGGGGAGATTGAGAATAGTATAGGAGCCAGAGAAGCCAAAGAACTTATATGAACAACCCATGGACATGAACTAAGGGGAGGGAGGATACTGGAAGGTGGGGGTGCAGGGCGGAGGGGAGATAAAGGGGAGAAAAAATTGGGAAAACTAATAGCATAATCAATAAAATATACTTTTAAAAATACTGTGTTCCATAAATTATATGCCTAAATTATTTTCAACTTGACTAATTGCCTACATACTATGTTCGTTAAAAAATAGCTAATACATATGGAAGTACTATGATAATTGGGCATTTTAGAAATGTGATTTAATTATATATATTGTACATTCCAGAAATCTAGGGGCTTATCTTATTCATTGCTATTTCTCCAGTGCTTAGCATACCACCTGGCCCATATTAGCTGCTCAGTAAACGTTTCAAAAGATATTCCCTGAGTGCCTAAGACATGGTGCCTAACCTCAAATATCTCACTATCTTGTAAAAACACCTGGCATATAAATAAACACACACTTGCAAAATCAGATACCTAAGTAAGAGGACATGCCTCATTCTGACTGGGCAGAAGGAAGGACATGAAAGAATTAGATGGGATGGCAAGTGGAAGATAATCACACTTTACTCTAACATACTGGGATGGTGAGAAAGAGGTGCTAAAATAGGGAAGCTCAGGCAAGGATCCTGAGGTGGGAAATAGGAACACAGATACAAAATAGGCTAGGGGAGGGGGAAATGGGGCAGACTAAGTCATTGTAAGGGAGAGGCAGAAGGAATAATTGAGGCTAGCGTTGGAAGTTCTGACTCAGGTTACTGTCTGCATATTGGCACTCTGGGTACAAGGAATAGTTTTGAGACTGGATGTCATATCGGGTTCAAATGTGTCATGGGAGGAACCAGTGGGACAAATAAACAGAGATGTTGGTAAACTTTTTCAAATATGAATCTAGAACTCAGGAGACAGGCCAGGACTGCAGATAAGATATTTTATGAATCCCACAAAAATGAGTCACTTTTAAGAGCTGAATTTTTGAATAGTAAGGGTTTATTACTTTAGGCAATAAAACTTAAAAAAATAATCATTTGGATGAAGATCTTTCTACAATTTTATTGCTCACTTTCCTGCCACCTTAAAAGATGCATTTGGAAGTAAGTTTATTTTTTCCTGATGGCTCAGGGTCATCATTATAGCCATCTGTCACGAGAGCACACTCTAATTCGGTGGAGCTGTTGGAACAATTGAAATGCATAGAGTTGTTTCCCTTTATTAAATAACTTCAGATTGTTGTGCTTTTTCGTTCTTAGGTTTCATTTTTATCATTTCTGTGATTTCTCATTTGCTGTCAGCTGTCACTTCGTGCAGCTATCAATGTGTCACCAGGAATTGATATACTGTATCCTTTCAATCACTTGCTCCTCAACTACCGCTAGTTGCGGAAGCCGATAATCACATCCACTGTAGCTATGTGTGGAGCATGGGCAAGCAGTTTCAGACGGAACGAGACTTTCCCCAAGAGGGAACTACATGAGCTTTATTGTAACACATCCGGGACACTTCTTCTGATGCTTCAAAGGATTTCGTGTTTATTGTTTTAGTTCTCAGCTGCGTTTCATATAGGTGGCATGGCCAGAATGTAAGTTCTGGATTAGTAAAATATTATGGCATGCATACCAAAAAAATGACGTGATAAACCCATGCTTCAGGAGAGTACATTGTAATGCATAGTTTTTAATTTTTCAGGATAAAATCTTGGATTTTCATCAATTATAAAGGATTGAGTTTTCAGAGTATTTTCTGCATTTGTTCAAAAATTGTGCATTGTTCAAAAAATGAGGTCATCAGCAGGTCTTTGGTGGTGTGTAAGGCTGTGCAAGGCCGGTATTTTAAATGAGGACACGAGGCTGATTTTCCCAAGGGACGAGATCGAGCCCGTCAGTTGAGCACTCTGGTGTTTCTGCAGGTTGTGCCCTCAGGTTCGGGTTCATGCGCCCCTGCGTGGTTTCTTACAGGGGTTTTATTGGCGCTACTATCCTGGAATGCATTGCAGTTTCTTTCTCTAGTTGACTCATCTTGCTTCACCAACTGTCACCATTTGTCACCAAGACGCTGCTTTGAAGCTCTTTACTCCTCCATGTACACTCCTGTTAGCAGTTTCTTGGTAGCATCTACTGGGTTATTTATTTCCAGGGAATATCGTTTTTCTGTTTATTTTTTCTGATATTCATTTAATGACTTGTCACTTTCGCTCAAGCTATAATTTCCTGTCAATTACATTGTCAATTTCTCATGCATCAGTCAGCACGTCTCTTTGACATTTCTCTTGTTATGTCTTGTCTACAGAAATTGTCTGCCCTCCACGACTTTTGATTTCCTAAGAGTAACATCTTATCCTTTCTTCTACCTTACGGCCAAGAAGTCTATATCCTATTTTTACTCGACCCCTAAAAAGATACCAAGAAACATGTACACATACGAAGTGCTCCCTTCACTCTCATCTTTTGTGTCTTTTGCTACATATTCAGACCTGCCTGCACACAGGGAGGACACCATGCACGGATTGGAATTATATTGCCACAAGCAGGGGAATGCCCGGAAGCCAGGAGGGAGGCCTGGAACAGATTCCCGACTCGAGCCTTCCGAGCATCCTGACCCTGCTGGCACCTTGATTTGAGACCCTATCCTCCAAATCTGCAAGACACATTTCTGTTGTATAGGTCACTCAGTTTGTGATACTTTGTCATATAGTCCCAGAATACTAATCTAAGCCTACCACTATTCTTACAAAACAAAGGCACAGATTCGGTCCAAGAAAAATCTGTGGGAGAATCTGACATGCCCATCTCAGGAGGGGCCTCTGTGGTCTAAGGGGTTGAGTAATGAAAGAGGGATTTCAATAATGGGGCATACTTTTTTCTTGGAAATAGAGATAATCTAACAAACTTTGACTCCCTTGCTTCCAATTTGATTATTTTTTAAGATAGAAAAAGCTAACCCGAATACCTCTACCCTGAACTTCATTCAGGGCAGCCAAAGAGATGAGGACCTTGGGAGAGAGTGAACATAATAAACTTCTAGGAGCTTTAACAGCCAAGGCATAAAATTTTGGGTATAGTTGAGTGTAGTACTATACTGGAATCATATTTTATTCATCACTCATTCCACAGAGTTACAGAGCACCTACAATGAGCCAGTTAATATAGGTGCAGGCAACAAAGAGATATGGTCCTATGGCCAGAGCTTCTAAAAGGAGAGATGGCTCAAGAAGTAATGATAGGGAGCTTTAAACTGTAATTCTAAAATATGACCTCATGCTGTGATGGAAACCAGCAAGGCAATACAGGGAGCCCTCTCATTTGTCCAGCTTCTAAATATTGAGGACAGAACATGGAAGAGAGACACAAAAACACAACTATCATTTACACAATGGAATACTATGCAGCAGGAAGAAGGAAGGAGCTCCTACCCTTTGCGACAGCATGGATGGAACTGGAAGCATTATGCTTAGTAAAATAAGCCAGGCAATGAAAGACAAATACCATATGATCTCACCCATAAGTGGAACCTAATCAACAAAACAAATGAGCAAAATAGAACCAGAGACATGGAAATAAAGAAAAAACTGACAGTAACCAGAGAGGAGGGCGATGGGGATAATGATGAAGCAAGGGGAAGGGTCAAGTCAAGGAACATGTATAAAGGACCCATGGACAAAGACAATGGGTGGGAGGATTGAATGTGGAAAGTGGGGGGTGGGTAGGGCAGGGGAGTAATGGGGAGAAAATGGGGCCAACTGTAATTGAACAACAATTAAAAAATTAAAAAGCACAACTATCAAAGAGTATGAATCTATGATAACTGGGTCAGAAAAGCTAAACCCTGTGAAGTATCAGAGTAAGTTCCGTGGTTTCCATTTACAGATAAATAAACTGATACTGAGAAGGGTTAAGCAACTTGGTGATATCTCCTACCTACCCAGACGATACTGAGTCCTATTTCTTTATTTTCCACTATTCTACTGCCCAAAGTCTACCTTGATGTACCTGGTGGCATAAACCTATGGGAGTTGGCTTTTTCTTCTTTCAAAAAATAAATTCATATTTTCTATCCATAAAGGAAAAGGGGTACTCATAAGTCTTCAAAAATGTTTTTAGCTAAAATTGACAAAAGATTTCCTAAACGAATAAAGAGATATCAACTTTTTTACTGATGCCAGAAAATCAAGATGCGTCATACTTTTGTTTTTTCTAAGTTCACTTTTTAAGCTTTCATGTATTTTTTTTTTAATCATTGTAGGAGGCTGCCTGATTTTGAAAGGGTGCTTAAATATCTTTCGATCCCAGGGTTTGAGAGTCCAGAGATGAATCTCTTTTCATGACCAACCATGAGATCCCTTATGTCAAGCTATGGTTATGACTTGGGCTTTTAAAGCTAAATCTTAGTTTTGTTTGGATGAAAACCACTAAAGCCATTCTGAATACAGCTTTTGACTATGAATGAATCTCTGACTGGAGGCTTTGAAAGAACAAGAGACAGACTTCTAAATTGCTACTTGACTATGTAATTCATATTGGAGATCAGAGGGTTTGGTACTCACCTGATCAATTCTCCCAAAAAGTCTTTGAGGTGGGTAGCAAATATTAAACTCACTTTGCTAATGGGAGACTGAGGCACTGGAGTACATGTATATTGCTGCCACTTTTTCCTGTGTTACATGCAATTCTGGGGGGAAAAAAAGTACTGTCTCCTTCCCCACCTCCCATGTCTAGTCTAGAACAAGTTATTTTCCAGCACATAATGGGAATAAGAATGAAACGGAAAATACTAAACAGTAAGAAGTTAACATAGAACCTGTTGGACTAAGCTTGAGCACAGAAAGAGGTTTTTCTTTAGAAATTTCTTCTGTCATCACAGATATATTTATAACCCTTGCCTAAAACATCAAAATTGACTGACATACTAAATTTTTGGAGCATGATCTGTTTTGGAAGGGGGAGAGAGCATAGTAGGGATGTTGATAAAAATACAAGTGGGTATTCTGTTCTATTTGAAAGAAACAATGGCCCATGACTAACAGAGAGTTTTGCTCACCTTTGGAAGAACTAACTGGCCAAAAGAACATCAGAATAGATCATGGGATTTATGGGTAAAGGGTCAGGAAGGATGTACCCAAAATGATCTTTCTCAGGGAATGAGAGATCTAAACACCGTCAAAGGGGATATGTGGGTGAGGTTGAAGGGCAGGGGGCTGTCAGGAGCTAGTGAGGGTCTGAGTCCCTAGTGTTTCATTTTATTTCCCTGGCTGCGTCAGTCAGTTGCAAGGGTGCATACAAATTCTGGGGCAGTTAGTAGATGATATATATTTTTTAAATTTTTATTGTTGGTCAAGCACAGTTGTCTCCATTTTCCAACTGCCATGTATTTCAGGTGGCTTGAAAAGCACTTAGAATCCCCTATGTGGGGGCCCACAAGGACCTTAGAGGTCGTGTCCTTCCACACTGTCATCCTCCAGAGGATGAACTCAGACATGGAGAGGTGAAGTCATTTGCCCAAGGTCACGCATGGCTCATTAGTAACAGCCTATGGATTAGAGCCAGGGACACTGAGTTCCAATGTTTTTATTTCCTGAACACTAGATTGTCTCTACTTTTTGGCAATTCACTACTTCACTTAATAAACTTTTCTTAAGTGACCTGTGTGTTCCAGGTATTCTGCTAGGCATTGGAAATTCAAAGAAAAACGAGGTAGTCTCTGACCTAAGGCCTCCCAGTCTAGAGGAAGTCATGTATGTGTTAAGATACTGGCAACAAAATGATACGTATCATGAGACTGGCCAAGGAAACAGAGAAGAAGGATGACTTTAGAATGACAGAGGATCCCCTTTCTTTTTTAGGCCTGATTTTCCAAAATTAATTATTTGCTTTGAAATTCCAGTTCAAATTCTTCAGAAATGAGAGCATTCAAAAAAACATAAGCTTAGACTTTTTTCACTTATGAATGTAACTAAAAGGCCATCATGGTTTTGGAAGTGTGTTTTTCCTGGAGATTTGACTTTTTTCAAGCCTCTGGTATGAATCAGTTTGTGTTCCCCAAGCAAGATATGTTGCAGTCCTAACTCCTATTATCACAAAATGTGATCTTATTTGGAAACAAGGTCGTCACACAGGGCATGGAGTTAAAATGAGGTCATTCATATGTGCTCTAATCCAATATGACTGGTGTCCTTAAAAAAGGGGAAATTTGGACATCCACTGAGGGAAGAGGATGAGGGAAGAGGATGGCCATGTGACCTGAGTGATGCATCTACAAGCCCCAAAATGCCAAGGGTCACACCTGTAATTTTAGATTTCTTTAAATTTGTAATTCTTTCCTCCAGAACTCAGAGGCAATAAATTTCTGTTGTTTTAAGATAATAGTTTCCATTCTTTTTTAAAACTTTGCTACTTTGGCCATAGGGAACTATACAACTTTCTTGGATAGTGATCGAAGGGCAGGATGGATTTCTAAGGCTAGTATGTTTCAAGACTTTGCTAAAAAGTAACTGGCAGCTGGGCAGCCATATTTGTCTGAACCAGGCAGACTCAACCCTGGAGCCGAACAATGGGAGCCACACTGGTGCAGGGCTCTCGGAGGACTGAATGGGAGTTGTGGGACATTCACATCTGCCCTGCTCCTGGAAATCACCATTAATATTCCCTCAGTGAGCATTCAACATTGGGTTTTCACTGCAGTGCCACAACTACCTTGGAATCATCAAAGTTCCAAACAGCTGACCAAGCTAATAACATAAAAGCTCTTTCAGCTTTTGGGGGTTAGAATGGCAAGCTTTTCACACCGCAATGACTGGGCTCTCAGGTTTTCATTGAAAACCTCTAATATGGCAATTGTTGGAATGAGCTGATGTTTTGACAATGACTTTGATGACCATAACTGCAGCACAGAATACCGTGCTTTTCAAAATCATATTACCACGACTGCAGATGGCATTTCAAAGATATACTTTTCCAACATAAAATATGTAGGGACAGTATTAGACAGAGCCTTTAAAGCTGTGTAATTACACATAGAAGCATGTCACGGTGTTTCGGGGCAGAGCTGCTGGCAGTTGGGGTAGGAACTTCAGCTCGCTCCCTCCCGCAGTGAGCCCGCTGTGCCCCTTATGTGATGTGCTTGTGTTGTCCAGGCCGCCTCTTTGTGGAGTAGGAAGCCTGGGCAATGATATTTATCCCCCTCCCCCACCTCTACCCCTTAAATATGGTGCAAGTGGAGAAATTTGTGTCAGGCATGGCTTTGGAAATCAGCAAGTGGGAAAAAAAAGCCTTTTTATAATTTTCAAAGCTGCCTCATACAGACTTATTTTTAACTGATGAAGGAAGGGAACAACACCTTTCCTGTATATAAAAGCCCTTTCAGAAAGGCCCGTTGAATATGTTATTGCTGATAACAACTCATGTGGGAAAATGCTGGTGAGCCATGCGTCCCCATGAGATCACACAAATGGCCTGGGATCTAAGCCTTTGTCCCCAGAAACAGCCATAAATTGTGCACAGCCAGCCACAGAGCTCAGAGACTCAAACCTCACATTGCTGTAAGTCCTGGTCATGTGACAGAGGAGAATGAGAATATCAGAGTTGATACTCTATAGTCTACGGACAGACATTCAAAAGCAAATCTGGAAACATAAGCAGAGGGATTGCTGATGAAGGTCTTCTTGGACCTACGAGTACAGCACAATCACAGAACATGGCCTCATTAGAAAGCTCTTGAAGGACAATTACTTACCTGTTTTATTCACACTGAGCATCAAAATCTTGATCTCTGTCTTCAGGTAGAATTCATCCTTTCCAGGTATGTCTATTTATACCTACAAATAATACTATTTAGAGGGGTATGCTAACCTGAGACTTCAATAATGAAAAACGTGGACAAGAATGACTGAACCCAGATCTAGGGTGGGAACTGTACACAGTGTATCCTGTGTGCAGACGATGAGCCGAACAGTGTGTTTGCAATGTTTTCTTGTCAGTCTGTACTTACTCTCCACAGACAAACGGTGAAGGTTCACCCAGTATAAGTAGGACAATGTCTCTCTGCTGTTCTGGCCTAGTCTTCATCCTTTTATGGGCATTCCAATTCACCTTGCCTTGTGGTTTCTGCCCAGGATGCTGTTTCTCATTTCAGTTCCCTTTGTACTAATCCCTGAAACTCCCAGACTTGGGCAGCTGCCTGCAGAGTCTGCCAGATGCTGCAGCTCTCTGTCTCTTTAAGCAGAGTGCCAGAGGCCGTGTTCTCTGGGGGGCAGCTGGAGTCTTGTGGGAGGAACACCATTTTCTCTGAGCTTAGAAACCTTAAACTGGCAGCAGGTTAAAAAATTATGGTAGAAATACTCAGTTACTGATGCTGCCCAGTTGACAGCACCACGCCATTCCCTCTGCAGCACAATTAAGTTCCCACCCTGCCCCCCATCGGCTCAGGGATGTGACTGTTGTGGCACAATTCTGTCTTTCATTGTAGCTCCAACAGGGAATCCTTTCTGAAGGATTCCTCTCTCTTCTTTCTTTTTCCTCTTCTCCTTCTCTTCTCCTCTTTCCTTAACTGCTCACTGAGAGGTTAGTTAAAGCTAATAAACCCTGTAGTAAGCACTAGCCTTAGAAAGATAAAATAACCTTATTCATTGCATCCCACCTCAAGCTCATGTTTAGTGAAGGAGACAGCCAAATGGACAAAAAGCTATAAGACAGTGTAGCATGTCCCGAGTGAGAGATCTTTACCAGCTACCCTGGAGATAAACAATATGTCAAAGAATCAGAGACCTTTGATGGAGAAGGTCTTCTGTGAAACTACTTTCTTCACCAGAGGGAAGGTATCAGGTAGCATAAGAACAAAATTATAGGGCATCTGTGTACACGGTATGCTAGCCATGGCTACAGTTTGGTCCAGGCCATCATCAGTCATACTTACGACATGTGTTGTACATTGTGTGTAGCAGTCAAACCTATCCTATGCCAAAAAACCTCCAAATAAATAACCACGTTAAATATTGTTGCCTCCAGGGCACTCATTCCCAATTTTTTCATCTTTCACATACCCTATCCTATTGTTTCTGAACAGGTTTAAGTTTGTCACGAGCTTTTGTCTAAGAACATCTGTGAAACCAAGAGAAGACTATTTCCGCTCATGAGTCCACAAGAACACACGGCCTTCTCCTGAAGTCTCCAGACAGATGCTGACGGATCCTGCAGGTCAGTGCAAGCCGTTGCGCCGGGAGTGCAGAGTAGGTAGGTGGACAGAGCCAGGGGCTCGCACTGGACAAAACTGTCGCGAGCAGAGAATGTGCCCCACAAGACTGTTGTATCCTGCTTGCTGCTACGGAACTCTCTCCAGCTCTTCATGTCTCAAATGCCTTGAGGTACTTATGTCTAGAATGCGGACAACAGGGCCACTGCTTAGGGCCTTGCAGCTCATAATTATAGTTCTTAAATGGGTTTTAAAAGTCCTTTCTGTTCAAAATGGAGTATAGCACAATTAAATATCTCATTGTTTTGTTCTTAGAAGAAATTCAACCAGTGATCTTTTGGCAAGATGCCTCATCATTATACACTTCACTCGAGCAACTAATTCAATGCAATTCAACACATATTTGAAGATCTACTATGTAGCTGGGCACTGCTAGGAGAAGGAAGAATGTGAAGGTGAATGAGCCATGGTCTGTGCCTGCAAGGAGGTTACAATCCAGTGGCTAAGACAGATAGTCACACAGCAAATCATATAAAGAGCTTCCTATAGGAAACAAGGAATCAGAAATAGGACTCCACTCACCTAGTGAATGGGTGCAGGCATCTCTTACATTAGGGCATTTTGAGCTATGCACATTCTAGAAGACCAGTACTCGTGTTACAGCTCCAATAATCTTTCTGAAAAAGGAGAACATAAGCACTGACTTGACCCTTACTGCATGGCCTCATACAAATTGTTCAACCTCTCTATGTCTCAGCTTTGTTTTATTTTTGTCTATACTTTTAATGTGGAATAATAATATTAAATTCATAGGTGGCTGAAAGGATTCAGGCTGACTCTGGGGGAAGAATGCTTTGCCAAATATAGAAGAATTTACTATTTTAAATTGTTACTGTTATTCTTTTGGTTACTCTCCGTGACTGAAATAAGTGTCTTATAGAATACTGTCAAAAACATACTTAGTAAAGAGGAAGGCTTTATTAGAATTGCAGTTCCAGCCTGGATAAGCACCTCCTCCATGCCTTGTCCAATGGTAGAACAAGAGTTAAGCCTGCTGGTCCAGTTCCTGGCTGATTTAATACTGTGATATAAAAGCGATCACTTGCATTCCGGGGACTTCACGTTTCTGAAGTTCTCTTGTTGTTTGGAAGGCGCTAGTGTGGAAGGACAATTTATACTCTGTCTCAGATAAGTGTATTTTACCTAGCATCTTGCCGAGTTCCACAGGGTGCTCCGCAGCGAGTGCCAAGGAGAACGCCATCGTTCTGATGGGGACCCATCTGGGCTGGTCTCTGTTCACGGCTCCTTCCGCTGGCCAAACTAGCGCTCTTTTTATTCTCTCCCTAATGGCCATCACAAGGCAAGCTTTTCGCACCTCTGTTGAAGATTTGTGACTCTGAATTGCACACGCATTACGGGAGCGTGCTTCCCTTCCAAAGTGAGCCCGTGTGGAATTGCTCCGGAGTCTCAATCATCTCTGCTTTCTGTGGAGCAGGGATGCCAGGCCACATTTCATCACCGCTCCGACAAATGAAGAGCCAGCATAGCAAAAAGGAACATCAAACTCGTTAATGGGCTTTGAGGGTCACCGTTTGAAATACTATCTAAGTCAGCTGGAGGATGAAGAGAGTGAATTATAAGAAGGGAGATGACATGCTGAACAAAATCCTATCTCTGTGAAAACAGATGATTCTGTAGGTTTCGGAACAGGTGGGTATTCATCTTATATTTTCCTGAGGCTATTGGCAAGTGACTCTGGCTGAACAGTTTAAAATAAAGGTGAAAAACAATTCTAGTTCAGTAAAACCTCTGAACCCACTTCTCTTGGTCTTCTTTAAAATAGCACCTCATGAGCACACTAGTCACCTTGGGTCTTAGACCACTGAAGATCTGGCATAAGCCAGGAGCGCGTCTGATCCCAGGAATTAACACCGCTCGTGAATACCTGTCCTGTGTTCTGTTTCTTCAGCTTTAGTTCCTGGAATTAAATTCCGCACTGTGGGGATTTCCATTCCCTGTCTTCACCCCCCACACCTGGCCTGTCCGTCCAGTGCAGCTTTTTCTCCTCTCCAGTTAAAAGAGAGAATTTGGTGCCCTCCAGTGGCTCGGCCTGACACCCTCTCTCTTGACCTCTCTAGCTCTTTTATCTTTGGAGGGCTACTTTGTTGCTGGCCTGTAACCATCACTCTTCTGGAAAGGAATCCATCATGCCGTTAACACTGTGCATTTCTCACAGGGAAAGGAATAAGAACAAAGGCAGAGTAGAGCTTTTTGTTGTACAAAAAGCTAAAAACAATGAAAACCAAGTATAAAAATCCCAGTCCCCTATCATTCCTCTTGATTGTAGCATCCTAGACAAGCCACTTACCCTTCTGGCTCCTGTGTATTTTCTGTGGAATGAAAGTATGGAGCTAGATGATCTTGGAGAGATCCGCCCCCAATTTTACCACCCAAAGATTCTAAAAATCCTGAGAATGGATAAATATTTCTAGATGACTTTTATACTTCAATGCTTTTATCATTTTGACAACTTGAGATGCTTTAAGAGTTTAGAAAAGAAGTTACAATAAAAATCCCCACAAATGTCATGTGGGGATTTTCTAAGTATGTAGGCATCTAACGTAGCTAAAGAGTCCCATTATTTCTGACTTTTAGGATGATTAGACAGCGCCTTGAAAATTCTTCATGAAAAAGCATTCTAATCGTCCTTGTTTGACAAAGATGGACACTGTATAACTGTATTTTAACGGCACTTGGTTAGCTCTTGGTACATACTGATCAATAGATCACTAAACTAATGAACTAAACTAAATGAGAAAAGAAAAAAAAACAGTCTTAACTCCTATAATTCATAGGCAGAGAAAGCAAGTATATTTATGACAGAAGGAATAAGCAAAAATCGCTCTGGCCCTTAACTCAACTGCACCACCAGGATGCCTCCCGCCCAGAGGTTAGACACCCACTTAGCCTCTGGGTAGCAGTAGATGGCTTCAGTGTTCTCCATGGAAGCAGTTGTCTGGGAAGAAAAACACTTTATGGCTGGTAGCAGGAGCTCCGTGAAAGATTGTTGAATAAGTAAAAGAATATATCAAGGTGTTTATTAGTGATGACCACTCTTGCAAGAGTTGATTTGAAGAAGATGAGCAGAACATTCCTAAAAGGAGAAACACAAAGTGAGAAAAATCTGGTGGTAGTGGTGGGGGCTCGGCGACGGTGGTGGTCACGCCCTAGAACGTGAGGCCTCATTTAAGGCAAACAGCTCTATTTGGGACTTTAGAATGGAGGCCAGACCTTGGTTAAGCAGGAGAAGAGACTTTTATCTAGACTTTTGCTACACAGTACGGTAGCCATTAACCACATGTGGCTATGAAGCACTTGTGATATGACTAGTCCAAATTGAGATGTGCTCTTAGCGCAAAACACATACCAGATTTTGAGGACCAGGATGCAACAGCGGTGGGAAGTGGCTGACTTCTCAGAATATTCCGAAGTTGGCGCCCTCGGGATGTGTTGAAAGATTGAATGTGGGGTGTGCGAGGTGGGAGTTGAGGATGACTCCAAGGGTGAATTTGGAGATGAGAGAGTGTATTCGGGAGTACAAGGGAAGACAGCCAGGTTTGAAGAGATTAAATTGTTCACCCAATGTCACGCTGGTAAGGCAAAGAGAAACAGAGTTACTTGAGCTGATAGGGAACTCAGAGATCTGCTAGTTCATCTTTTATTTTGTAGATGAAGAATTTTGGGCCTAGTGAAAACAAGTGACTTGTTCCAAGTGATAGCAAATGCAGCAAAAAGAACTTAAGATGGATTTTCTGAATGGTATACCAGTGGGTTTTTTTTTTTTTCCTTTTGTCGTTACATGACAGCTGTAAAAATGTAAATGGAACCAGGTTTAAATGCCTTTAAATATAGTAAAAAAAGAATCACCTTTTGGGAAGAACATTAGAAAGCTCCATGGGAAGCATGTTCTAGACCCTTGGCTGTTAGTACTAGCTGGCCAATTTACTCCCCAATTCAAACGTGAGACACGTGAATTACTCCCTCCTTAACCTTAACCTCAAGGAGAACAATGATCCCCTGCCTCTGAGAGGGGAAAGTCTTTATCAAGAGCCACAGATTTTATCCCCAGTCCTAAGAAATTTTGTGGCTTAGGCCAAAACAAAGGAGATGGCTAAAATATAATAGATCATAGAATAGAAAGCCATCTTTCTTTTTAAATCTAGAATGAGAGTTCAGCCTACATTAAAGTGGTTGTAATTATTTGTATGCTTCACTATGATACCCAGGTGTGCCCTTATCTGCCCCCTCACCCACACTGAAGTTTTTCATAAACAAGTATGGAATTTAGTGCCTTTTTTTTTACTTTTGATGGACATGTGTCATAAGCCAACTATGGTCACAATAATGTTGCATAACAAACCAGCCCAAAGATTCAGTGGCTTACTGTGTAAAAAATGCAATAAAATGTAACAAATGTAATAAAAAAAAATTGGCTGGCTCTTCACCCCATTCCTGGGAAGAAGCTTCTCAATTCTTGCAATCCCCTGGATAGTAGAAGTATCTTTGATACTCATGGTGGGTCCTGATCATTTATGCGAATGCACGATGGGGAGTGGTCATTTCAGAAAGGCCAGCCACACAATTAGAATGTCGAGTGAGCCATGTGATTCCAGCCTGACCTCTGGCGAGTTGAGGGAGACTGGACAGTGAGCCACAGAGGCCTTGATTCTGTCCATCATGGCTATGGGGACCCCAAGCTTGGGGGAGCTCCCCTGATTGGTAATGCTCTGAGTATCGTCAAATATAAGTGAGTGTGCCAGGGGGCAATGCCTCCTGATTCCAGGGAGACAGAGGGCGATGGAAGCTTCAGGTCTGATAGCTCTGATCTCAGGTTCACCTTCTCCCACGGCACTGCCCATGTCTCTTCTTGGGACTTCTCTCCCATGTCTCACTGGCTGCTGGAGCAGCTCTCTTCCTTCAAACATGCACATTCCAAAATAACAACACCAACAAAGCTCTAGCGCGGACGGGGCTCATCTTTCTTCAGAGGCCGTTGCATGGCTATCTTGTGATTATCATTGACTACCAATTATTATCCTCATGAGCTTGAGCAAGGACCGAACATTCCTGCACCTTGGTTGACTAATCTTTAAAGCAGACACAACCGTACCCGCCTCATAGGATTGCAGTGATGATTCAATGAGATAATGCTCTTAAACTCTTAGGACAGTGACTGGAACAGAGCAAATACTTAATAATAAAAAAGAAGTAACATTTCCCGAGAATATATTATGTGTCAGACATTTTTCTAAGTTCTTTACATGCATTAATTCTTTTAATCTTAAAGACACCACTAGGAGGTAGATATTTTGCATTTCCTTTTTCACTCACATTTTACGCAGGAGGAAATTTAAGTCGCTGTCTGTAGGAGGCAGAGATGAAATTAGGACTCAGGCAGTAAGGTGCCTGTATCCACACTCTTCACCTCCATACTGTATGCTCTCACCCCAAGAGCTCAAGAAATGTTTTCTGTTGTTGCTGGGTGTTTTATTTTTTATTTTTTATTTTTTGAACGTGTTCTTTACATCTTGCTCCTGCACCAAAGAGGCTTATAAAAGGTTTACTTTCAAGCACATTGAATAAGATGTATAATCCTTAGGTAAATCCAATTTTTTTTGGTAGATCTCTTTACATTTATTTCCCCTACTCCACTCGGTTACAAATGGAGTTTCACACTTTTGGATATAAAAACATACACTATGACGGCAAAAGAAAGAACTTTGGTTTAGACAGGGCTAATTTTTTTTTCATATAGTGAAAAATTTAACTAAAGTTTTTCCATGAGTCCTCAAAAGGGGGTTTTAGTGGGATGTCATGGAATATGCTGTCACAAATATGGTGGCAAGTAGTGACTGAACTTCTCTTGTAGTGTCTCTCAGCTGACCTCTGGGGCAAAGTGCCAAACACCATGTTATAAGAACGAGGGCACGAGAGGCCAAATTGCTGCCGAGGGTTGTAAAGCCCTGAAACCCAGCTTGAAGCATCTTGCAGCCATTCTCCTCCTGTTCCAAGTGTAATTATAAAGTAGTAGGACTGATTTTTTAATAAAGACACTGGAATTGTACCTCCAAATGAGTGCTAACATCCAAGTCATCGCCTTGGGAGGTGGTGAATCTATGCTAATGAGGCTACAGTGGCCGAAACTATTTTTGAAAGTCTGCATTCAGTGTGAACTTAGGGAATCAAGCAAAGCAGTCCTCTCACTATCTTATAGTCACAAACGGCATCACTCAATTTTGTCACCAGCCACCTGACCCGCCACACTTACCTCGTCCAAAGAGTTACCAAATATCTTTGGCTGTTTTGAGATCTAAAGGTATCCCCCCCGCCAAAGTAGATTTTCTATAAAAAGGATGAAAAAAATAACATAGGTGGAATTTCAGGTTGCTAATATATATCATCCCAGTATTTTTTGACGAATTTGGGAACAACTTAGAGATGAATGTGGGATTTACAAAGTTACAGAGCAGCTTAACACGTTCACAGCGTTAACGCTGAGTAAAATGTGGAACTTGAGATCCGTGGAAATGTAGCCTTGCTGATCTAGCAAGCCTGAAATGAGACTGAACGTTTCACACCATCACTGATTGCTGGGACAGAAGCAGACCTCTGGCCCCTAATGGGTCAGACCCGTGTGCACATGAGAGGCAGGCCAGTGTTGCTGCCCCGGGATGATTGAGGAGGGAGAGTGAAGGATAGGAAGACAGTCCCCAGGGGTTCCAGGTTTTAATTAGATTCATTACAGCAAAATGAGAAACATGGACCAATTAATGGCACCTAACAAACAAGAAACTCACCCCTCCTCCCCCAGAGACACTGCGTTGGTGTAAACACGTGGAACTTTTACTCCAGCTGATGTTGCTTCAAGAAAACATGAGGCCAAGGTAAAGGCATCCACTAACTAATACCCCACAGATGTGAAGGCAGAGAGGCTGTGAAAGGGGCTCCAACTCTGGAGTGAGTATAGACATTCTCAAGGTTACCACTGCAAAGGAAATATGTTTATTGTTTGAATACAGTTTAGCGGTTTAGTAAAGCAATGATTGCTATGGCTTTACAGAATTTATTTGCAACATCTAATACATTGTACACATTTACCATAGGTATGAAAGAAAGTTATGCACAAAGTTTGTGCATTAGTTGGGCTGCAGTTGTGTGGGACCTAAAATTATATTCCAGCAGTGAGAGGTTGTGAGCACCTGAAAAGATTCTCAGGTGTACGTCCTGAGACATCGGTTGGGCTAATCACATCAAGGCACATCCCCATGACTCTAGAATGTATCAGAATTACCCAGGGAGACTCCCCAGCCTGGTAAAACCGATGTTGGCAGGCTTCAAAGGTGTTTTGTTGTTGTTGTTTATTTAAACCCTATGGACAAGGCTGTAGCACAGGAAGTAATTATAAATATTTAAAATACAATGATGACAGTAAAGATATAAGGAGAGAAAGCAAACATGAGATTTTATGAGCAAATGTACTATTTTTGTATAAAAGTTTAATGTATCCCAAGTGGATGAACACATTTGATAACTCCAGCTAATATTTATCTATATAAATATATAGTAACTGGAAAAATGTTATTCTTGAATTGGATACTGTTTAATAAATTGATGAATCACATGGAATATATGTTCTTAATTGGCTTCTGGCAGTTTATCTAAGATAGTTCCTAGTGCGGGCTGGGTAGCTCAGTTGGTTAGAGTTACATCCTGATACGCTGAGGTTGTGGGTTTGATCCCCATGCAGGGCACGTACAAGAAGAGAATCAACCAGTGAATGCATGGACAAGGGGAACAACAAACTGATGTTTCTCTCTCATTTCTCTCTCTCTCTCTTTCCCTCTCTCCACTCTTCCCCTTCTTCCTTCTCTCTTAAAAATCAATCAATAAAATTTGTATTAAACATAGTTCCTAGTGTTAACAAATAACATAGTATCTCTGGGTATTTGGAGCCTATGCAGGGTAAACCAGCTCACTGATTATTTTCTAACTCCTGTCAGTCCCTCTCTCCAACTACTGTATCCTCCGTTACTAATTCCATCCTACTGTTCTCATCTGAATCCACCTATACGACCTTCTTTCCACTTCAAGTTTAGTCATTAATGGGATGATGTGTCGCCCTGTTTAGGTGATATCAACCTGACTCAGAAAGAGGTGCGTTCTTTAATAAGATTATACTCTAGAAAGGAAGGTAAGCACAAGTCACTTTAACTTAAGCCAAGTATCATAAATGCCATGGAGAAAGAACAGAAAATGTACTATAGAAATGCAGAGATAGGAGTGAGTATATGTCCGTCAGGCAACATGAAGGAGGATTTCCTGGAAGAAGCGGCATGGATCTTGGAACTGGGTCTTCAATGGGCAGGATTTAAGCATGAAGAGATGGGGAGAAAGGCAGAGTAAACAGAATCATGTAGTCCTGGAAAAGGAAAATTGTAGGGCACTCCCTAAGGCTAGGGAATGATTGGTTTGCCAAAGAGTAAAATGAGACATAAAATTGGAAAGGAGGGTAAGGTCAGGTTTTAGATGACCTTGAATACTTAATAAGCAACCGGAGAGAATAAGAAACATTAAGCACAATCAGTCAGAGGACTGGTGTGGTCAGACTAGATCTGTGGCCCAGAAAGAATAATCAGGGATCAGTAGGAAAAAATTCATGAAATGTCAAAAGACTGAAGAGGAAAGGGGGCTATCTGGAGGCTGTTGCAAATGTCCAGTTGGAAACCATATTCTTGACTTTGAGAACTGTTTTCAGGGCTTGCTTTACCCAGCACACACCGACACTCACCATCTCTTCTCTAAGTCAACTCTTGTGTCTCTCTTTCAACATAATTGGGATATTCACTGCCTTCAAAGAAGTTAGCATCTTGTGTGTTGGGAGGTGCACCCCCCTGCACACACACCCATGTATATGTGCACACACCCAGTTTCTTCCTGGTTCTGTGAATGTCTCCCAGAAAACACACAACCATTCATTCTGTTAAAACCTGACTTGAGCCAGACCTATGTTCTTTGTTTTAATTTTTCTAAGTTCCAAAGTTTATCTCTCTCAACTTGTTCTTGTCCTGTGTCCCTTCCTCCTTCTGTTCTAGAAACCCAGGATATATACAGGTTATACAGAATGTCAAATACGAGTCAAAGGGCATCATTATAAAAGAAACAGATATAAGAGCCTGCCATTCAGCGTGTAGCAGTGAACACATTCAAATAACACAAAGTTTTTTAGTGGAGAGGCAATATAAAATGACTCTTGAATTTCTTACATCCATTCAAAAGATCTGGTTATAACTAGAGTACACAATTCTAGTTTTCTTCTCGATGTTTCCAGCATCTAGCAGAGGGCCTGGTATGCAGTAGGTATCCAACACGCACTGGCTAAATGAATGACAGAGTGAATAAGTGTTTTGCTGTAATTTTTTATAACATTATAAAAGTATCCTTTGATTGGACTGTTTATGCTGCAACCTTGACCATACAATCTTTGCAATTATCTCCATTCTCTGTTTTTTCCCCTTATTATCTTGAACCATTTATTCACTCCTTTCCTTTGCTTTTCTGTCTCTCTCAATTTTCCACTTCCCTGTTAAAGAGCATGATGAATATTAATTATGTTTTAATATACAAAACAGCACCCTCGTTGCCTTTGATTTTTCTTTGAGTTGTCTTTCCTCTTCACTGTCTCTTTTGATTTCCCATTATTCTTTGTGAAGCTAAGTCAAGGAGCCCCCTTTGCTCATCTTACCTCCTCACTTCTTCCCTTTGCAGCCAGCTGCCTTTGCTTTCACTTTGCTTTAACCATTTTTTCTCATTGTCTTCAAATTGTTTATGGTCATATCTGTCACTTTATACAGGTAGCATCTAAATGCAAATATTCTCCCAGAAAAATTACAGAGTGGCAGAAGAAAAATAATGCTTTGAAATAAACGCTGTATATTCAATTGGTTTCCAAATCAGCACCAGCTGAACAAATGCCTGATAGCAGTCCTTAGAGGGACAAGATTGGTATGTTTGGAAATCAGAAGTTATCTTTTTCTCTTTCTCTAGCTTCTCCTTTTACTTTTTAAAATATCATGAAAGATTCTTGCAAATAACAAAGGAGACTTTTAGCTGAAATTTGTGGCTTCTTTATCACACATAGTGCATGTGCGTCTTTAAACCAACTGATAGAGAAATGGAATCAGAACCCTGGTTGGTGTGGCTCAGTGGACTGAGTGCTGGCTTGTGAACCAAAAGGTCCCTGGTTCGACTCCCAGTCTAGGGCCCCAGCCTGGGTTGCTGGCCAGGTCCCCAGTTGGGGTCATGTGAGAGGTAACCACATATTGATATTTTTCTCCCTCCCTCCTTTCCTCTCTCTCTAAAAAATAAATAAATAAAATTCTTTAAAAAAAAAGATACGGAATTTGGGAGGGGAATGCATTGATTTAATTTTCAGGTAAGTCATTTTAGGCCAAAGAAATAAAGATCTGTAGGCCATTCGATCCCTTTGTGGTGCATGTGCCTTATGGAAAGCTCCCTAAAAGACTGAAAGTCGTGAGAATAACCAGATGCCCTTCATTACGGTGCACCTCTGGTTAGTTGGTGCTGGAGCCGGTGTTGAATGAAGTCAGAATGTAAGTCTGCTTGTTCCAAAAACACAGGTGTGGAGACACCAAACCAATCTAAAATGTCATTTTGGCATTTACTAGCCATGGCCTTTGGGCAAGATGTAACCTGTTTGAGGCCCAATTTCATCTAGAAAATGGTGTGAATTCTAATCACCTCAAAGGCTAATATGAATGTGAAATGAAACATCGCCTGTAAGGGGCTTAGAACTATGCTGGGCCCTGTTCTTGGAACTATGGAAATAGTTTTGAACAAAAGATTAAAAAGGCCCTGCCTCATCGAGCTTCCATGCTACCAGAGAACATAAACAATAACCAAAACAAATAAACAAAATATATAGAATGAAAGATGATCATCAGTGCTATGGAGAAATAAAGATTATAGAAGGCTAAGGCTGGGGAGGAGGGTGGTTTCAATTTAACCAGGTTGATCAGCAAAGACGTTGGAACAAAGAGGTGTGGAGAAAGAATGAATCACTTGGAAACTAAGGGGAGAATGTTCCAGAGAGAGGAACAGTAAATCAAAGGCTGTAGATTCACTTTTCCTTCATGTTTTCTCTGTCCCATATCTATTTGTATTAAGACACTTATTCAAATATTTTACAATTATTAATTATTAAAAATTTAAAATGTATTTTATATTATAGAAAGTACACATTTTATAAATTATGGATTTATGTGTCTGAGACTACATGGGTATATAACTAATTGTTGTATAGTGCAGAGTCTGGTGATCAGCAGGTGCCAAAAATGTTCGTGAAATTAAATTTAATAAGGACACTATTCTTCCTGGGAAAAGTGGGTGCGGTATTTCAGTTGCCAAAATAGTTGGTAAGGTCAGGAAGTTTTCATATGGGTTGGATTCTGCTGTTGGTTATTAAGCAGTGGACATATTCCTTTGGCGGCTCTTGCGCTCCTTCCCTCTTTTGTGAAATAGCTTCCATGTAGGTTACTATTTGATGAGAAGAAAGGTATTTGGGATACTGTGACAGCAAGAAGCATCATACGACAGGATAAGCAATGGGTAGATTGCTGCAGTCCTCAATTAAATTGGAGTCGTGGCAAACAGAGGCTGGTAGCAGTGAGTTCAGAGGTCCTGAACTCCACACCGACAGAGCCAGGCCGGTATGTGTCATTCAGGAATGGGAATGGGGTTAATGAGGGGTGACACCTGGTCTCAGCCTGGTGGCTGTAACTCAGATGCCGCCGTTTGGTCTCATGCTGAAATAAAGGTTACATGCCTTCAGGGTGTTCTGAAGCCGCCGTAAATCTCTTTTCACAGAAAACCTTCTGATTTTTCAGTGTTAGCAACACGTCTAATTTTATGAACAAAAAATATGCCAAAACAAAATGCCCGACAAAACCATGTTTGGGTCCCGAATCCAGTCATTTTGTAGTCTTATATTTAATTAAACTGTCCTTTTTTATTCATAAGGAAAATGAGATGTACAAAAACCGAGGGCCTGGCCCAATCACAGAGTTCAGGCGGAGGCAGCGGCGGAACCAGACGCTCCCCAAATCTAGGCCATTGTGAACATCATTTCATGCCTTCAAATGCCCATCATCACGATAACTGACATTAACATAAACATGAGCTCTGGTATGCAAAGGCATCCAGAAACATCACACATCCTTTTGCTTTCGGTTTGTCTGAAGGCTTAGTGTAGAAACAGCTTCTTTTACATCAAAGATCAAAACACCAGCGTTTGGAGCGTTTGTGTGCTCATTAGAGTTCGTGTCAAATGTTTCTCTCCGGCTCTCACCTACCTGCCATTGAAGGGAAAAATGTCTCATCAACTGTTTGTGGAAGACCCCAGGGGCTTCCTCTTAAGAGATCCTGAACATGTAATTTTCACCACCGAGTGGCGACTGCCACATTTCTTCCACCTCTGCGTCTGCTCTCAAACAACACTTTAATAGCCACTGGTATCAACACTGCTGTGGATTTGACCTACCAAGTTCACGACCTTAAATTGGCTGTCCTAGGTTGGCTCCAGGCCAGCACTATTATATCCACAGTACATCATGGAAAAGGGGAGAACCCATCCCTTACTCACATTCCCTGTCATGTCACTGTTGTTATGGTGGCCCCAAGGAAATCTTTACTGCCCTGCCAGTGTTCGAGGAAACTGTGTGTGTGTGTGTGTGTGACAGAGAGAGAGATAGCAAGGGAGCAGACAGAGATACGCATACAGAGAGAGACCTTTCACTTTTAACTTATAGATTAGATGGTTCTCAAAGGATAATTTAATGACACAATACCCAATGCTTGCACATTTTTCAATAATTTCTATTAGTGTGAAAAAAAAATTAGTGGTTAGTTGTCTAAATAATTTGTTAATTTAATCAAAGCATTTCTTGGTCAATTTTAAAAAGCTACGTTTATTGAGACATAATTTACATTACTAAAATTTACCCTCTTGAAGTGGACAAGTTGATGAGTTTTGACAAGTGTAAACAATCCTAATCAAGATATAGAACGATGTCTTCCCTCGGAAAGTTCCCTTGAATCTCTTTGCAGCCCCTCTCTTCCTCTCGCCTCAGTCCCTGGCAACCAGTGATCTCCTTCCTATTCGAGTTTGTCTGTCCTATAAAGTCAGATAAATGGACTTACACAGTATGTAGTCTTTTGCAGATGACTTTTTTGCACACAGCCTAATGCTTTCGAGATTCATCCACAATGTTGCATTATCAGTAGTTTGCTTCATTTTCCTGTAGTTTTCCATTGTATGAAAATGCCACAGTTTATTTATCCATTCACCAGTTAATAGAAATTTGAGTTGTTTCCTATATTTGGATATTATGAATATCACTATCGCTACATTTGCATGCAGGGTTTTTTTGTGTAAACAAATGTTTCTTATCTCTCGGAGTAGAATTGCTGGGTTAAATTATAAATGTAAAGTGTAGCTTATTAGAAATTGCCATGCTGGTTTCCAGAGTGCCTATAATATTTTACATTCCCACCAGCAATGTATGTGGAAATGTAAAATGTTATAAGTCTGTGTTTATTTAGCATTGCTCCACATCTTTACCCACATTTGGTATTTTTAGTATTTTAATTGTAGATATTTGTAATGGTTAATCTAATATGTCATATTGATGCAGTGGGCCACAGTGCCCAGATATTTGAGTGTTTTCTGAGGTAGTTTTCAATGAGATTTAAATTTATATTAGTGGACTTTGAGTAAAGCAAATTGCCCTCTATTATATGGGTGGGCCTCGTCTAGTCCGCTGAAGTCCTAAATAAACAGATGATTGACCTCCACTGAGCAAGACTGAATTCCAGCACAAGACTCTCTTCATCTGCAACATTAGCTCTTCTTGGGTTTCCAGGTGAATGACTGTTGGACCCAAACTGCAACTCCTTCCGGAGTCTACAGTCTGTTGGCCCTCCCCATTGGATTTTAGACTTGCCACGCCTCCACAACCACGAGCAGACTTCTCAAAGCAAATCTTCATATCTATGCATATATATCTATAAATCTATACAGTAGTGGCTCTGTTTATCTGGAGAACCTTGACTAGTAGAATGGTTTATAAGTTTGTTGTGTTTTTAATTTGGATTTCTCTGATGACTAGTGAGGTTAAACATTTTTTAATGTGCTCAAGGTCATGTGTACATCATCTTTTGTGAAATCGATGTGCATGTGTGAGAGACAGAGAGAGAGAGAGAAAGAGAGTTAAAGAGAGAGAGAGGGGGAGAGAGGGATGGAGCAGGACTGTTTGTCTTCCCATTATTAAGTTCTAAGAATTCTTTACATATTCTGGATGCAAATCCTTTAAATAATATTTTCACTTTTTTAAAACAGTTTTTAGGAGCACAGAAGTTTTAAACTTTAAGTTTTGATTAGACCCATATATCAATTTTTTTTATGGCTCAGAGTTGGGTCCTAATTAAGGAATTTTGACCTAGTCCAAGTTTGCAAGGATCTTCCTCTATATTTTTTCTAAGTATCTCATATTTTTAGCTGTTATATTTATGTCTATTGTTTACTTAGACATAATTTCAGAATATGTTGTAAGATGAGGGTTGATTTGTGTACACATGATTATTCAGTCATGATGTGTCTGGATGTGGGCCTCTTTGGGTTCATCTTGGTGGGAATCTCCACACTTCCTGGACCTGTATGTCTATTTCCTTCACCAGGCTAGGGAAGTTTTTTGTCATTATTTTTTTCAAATTGGTTTTCAATCCCTTGCTCTTGGTTTTCTCCTTCTGGCACCCCCATGATGTGAATGTTGGTACATTTAGAGTTGTCCCAGAGGCTCCTTAAACTATTCTTTTTTTTTAAATTCTTTTTTCTTTTTGTTGTTCTGATTGGGTGTTTTCTGCTTCCTTATCTTCCAAATCACTGATTTGATTCTCTGCTTAATCTACTCCACTGTTGATTCCCTATAATGTATTCTTCATTTCAGTTACTGTATTCTTCATTTCTGACTTGTTCTTTTTTATGTTTCCTATCTCTCTTTTTTTTGAAGTTCCCACTGAGATCATTGAGCATCTTTATAACCAGTTATTTGAACTCTGCATCTGGTAGATTGCTTGTTTCAATTTTGTTTAGTTCTTTTTCTAGAGTTTTGTTCTGTTACTTTATTTGGGACATGTTCCTTTGTCTCCTCATTTTGGCTGCCTCCCTGTGTTTGTTTCTATGTATTAGGCAGAGGTGTTATGTTTCCTGGGCTCGGTAGACTGGCTTTATGTAGTAGGTGTCCTGTAGGGCCTGGTGGTGTAAACTTCCCTGGCACTAGAGCTGTTTTTTCTCCAGGCATTGCCCCATGTGGACTGTGTACACCCTCCTTTTGTACTTGAGTCTTGATTACTCTTGGCACATAAATGGGAGGGATTTACTCCCAAGCTGGTGGGCTGCAAGGACTGTCCGAGACCACAGTGGAGGAACTGCTGAGCAGTGGCCCACCCCACAGAGCAGGACGCACTTCAGTGGGACTCTAGTGTCTGCTGAGTCTGCCCCTTGAGTATTTCATTTATGGAGGTGGTTGGGTGGTGTTTGGCATGGTCAGAAGCTGTCCATGGGTTGCAGTGGTTCTCGGGGGGTGCAGGCCAAAGTCAGCCTACTATTGTGCTCTGCCCAGGGCCACCTGGCATGAGCTACAACGTGATCTGCAGGTGGCTGCTACTTGCGCTAGGCTTGAAATTGCCCTGGGCATGCCAAGCTGTGAACCAAGGCTGGCTGCTGTTAGTGCCAGACCTGGGGCCTCTTAGCAAGAGGTACAGGGAACACAGAAACTGCTTGTTTGAGATCTTTTAGGAAAGTCTGCAACATATCCCAAGACAGGCCATTTTTATGGAAAAGTCACTGAAAACAGCTTGCGTGGACCCACAAGTTGGTAGGGGTGAACCTCAAGAAATCACCAGGACAAGGCAAACAGTGCGGGCCAGGTTAATGGAGACTTCTGGCTCCATGGCGGAGGGGGACTCATAAGAGGAACAACGGTCTCTTCCAGCACTTCTGTCTAGGAGGAAGCTGCCCATCGCCCTGATACCAGACAATTCAGTTCCTCCTCTTATGTCCCTGACACATTTTGAGCTGCTGCCTCAGCACTAGAGCTGAGCATGTTGGTCAGTGAGTGAGTCTAAGTGTCAGCCCTTCAAGTGGAGCATGTGGGAAGCCCTCCATCGCACTCAGACACAACCCCCACTGTTGTTTATTTTATTTTTATTTTAGAGGGAGAGGAAAGGAAAGAGAGAGAGAGAAACAGATTTGTTGTTCCACTTAGTTGTGCGTTTATTGGTTGCTCCTTGCATATTCCTGACTGGAGACTGAACCCACAACCTTGGCAGGTTGGGGTGATGCTCTAACCAACTGAGCTACTCAGCCATGGCCCCCACTGTTTATTTTACAGCCAGAAGTTATGAGGACTTTCCTTCCCAGCAATGGAACCTTGGGCTGGGGAGCCTGAAATGGAGTTGGAACCCCTCACTCGTCAAGGGGACCTCCGCTGTCGAGACATCCCTCTTAATTTTTAACCACCACACTTGGGTGTGAAATAGCCCATTCTGCATCTCTGTCCCTCCTACCCATCTTGAAGCGGCTTCTTTTTTATAGCCTTAGTTCTAGGACTTCTGTTCAGCTAGATTTCAAGTGGTTCTGAATGGTGGTTGTTTTGTGGTTTAGTTATAATTTTGATGTGGTTGTGGAAGATGTGAGCACAGAATTTATCTACTCTACCATCTTCACCGGAAGGCCCCAGCCTCTGATTTCTTTTTAATTCATGTGTTATCATAATGGTTTTTAACCATTTGGAAGCATTTCTTTTTTTTTTTTATTGATTTTTAGTTAATTCCATGTACTCAGAGAACACAGTTTGTTTTAATGATTTCAATTTATTTATATTTATTGAGATTTGTTATGTTTTTAATAATGTGATCTATCTAAATATCTCTGGAATATTTATTTACAGTAGAAAAGACTGTGTACTCTCCTAATATTCAGTGGCATGTACTAGAAATGTCAATTAGTGCAAGTAATTTTGTGTCTTTTATGTCTTTACCTATTTTTTGTCTACTTGTTCTTTCAGATACTGAAAGAGAAGTGCTGAAATTTCTAACTACTGTGAAATGATTCATTTGTCTATTTCTCCTTTTAAGTCGATCTGCTTTGCTTTATATATGTTAAGCACTAAATATGCATTATATTACTGATTCTTTAAAATAATTATTTATAGCTCTGGCGGGTGGCTCAGTTGGTTGGATCATTGTTCCGTACATCAAAAAAGCTGTAAGTCTGATCCCCAGTCAGGCACATATGGGAGACAACCCCTTAATATCTGTCTCTCTTTCTTTCTCTCTCTCTCTCTTTCCTCTCTTTCTAAAATCAATAAACATATCCTCAGGTGAGAATTAAATTTTTTAAAATAATTATTTGTATAAGACTACTATTGTGAACAAGTACAATTACTACCTCCATGTTATAGATAAGAGAACAAACAGGTGGAAACGTTTAATATTTTGCCAAAATGACATACCAAATGCATAAGGGTTTATCTAGCTGGGATTTGAAACCTAACATTCTGACTCTGGAAATTATTTGTATGATAAAATATTAAGTAAAATTAGAAAGCTAAATAACTATGGTGTTTGTTTAAAAAGAGCAGATTAGAACTAGGAAACCCATATTGGATATTACTCTATGGTGGATTATGGGTGATTTATTGCTTTGTTTTACAGTACTGCACTTTATTAGCTTTCTACAATAAACATATGCAACTGTTACAAAAATGTAATTAAATCATTACTTTATTTGTTTTTATTCATGAGAACCATTTTTTAAAAGGCAAGATATTGGATACAGTCCTTTTTATTAAATTACCATGGTATTTATCTGCTCAATAATTTGCCATAATCCATTTAACCATATCCTTATTTTTATTTTTAGAATACAACCAATTTTGCTATAAAAATGCTGTGTTAAATACCATTGCATATAATATTTGACTATATTTCTGAGTATTTCCTTAGTTTTAATTTCCAGATGTGTAATACTCAATCAAACGTACAAGAAGTCCTACAGTATTTGAAGGAATACTTTATTGAGCCATAGCAGAGAACAGGTACACAGAATAATTTCCTATTTCAAACACCAGTTAGTTACATAGAGTTTTTATAGTTTAAACTAAGGAAACTATATAAGGTAGAAAAAAAGAAAATATAGACATTCTGATATCTCATTATCTCTTAAATGTTTAACTAGTAGCCATACTTTAAAAATGTGATTTTATACAACTACCTAAAATACTTTTTACAACACTTGAGATCCACACTGGCATAGGGTTAGATGAAATTATCTTTATACTAGAAAAAATGACTCTATACGTATTAGTGACCACTCTTATCTTCATGAGATGTGAGGGCAGGTAGACACGGTCTTGCACATGTCTTAACAAAGGAGTGAAGCTGTGCTTAGTCTGTGATGACAAGACCTGGGGTTCCTATGCTCACAAGATATTTAATATATTCACATCAGGTTTATTTATTGCATTCTCTTTATATTAGCCCAATGTTCCCAAGATTTCTTCAGATTTCCACTTAAATTTATGCATATTTTTAAAGAGAATCCTATTTCTTATTCCATATTTATTCTTCTTAATAAGGAGGCTTATGTCATCTTATTTGTTAAGAATAGTTGAAGAAAAAAAAAGAATAAAGAATTAGCAAAATTATTTTTCTAATTTTCTCTTACCCCCAAAAAGTACATTCAAATTTTGCCATATTTTCTCACGCATACTGCATTCCTTTTGCCACCCTCCACCCCCCAACAGGTGGCATTTGTTCGGTTTTCACAGGGTTGTAATGACATTTACTTGTATCCTAAATCTAATATTGAAAGAGAGACATTTTAAATGTCTTTCTTTCATTCATTGCAGGTTATTCTTATGATAAAAGATAATGAATCAAAACAAATTTCTTTCCACTCAGACTCATGCCTCAATACAGGTATTCTTGGAGATTCCCTACTGGGACCTAGATAGTCAACTTTATTTTATAAATTATTGCTCTTCTTGAAGGCTTTGTGGGGAGTTGGTTAGTTTTTGGAGCAGCGGATATTCATAGAAGGAGTATCACAACCTTCATGTACCAAAGTTTACCCACTATTAATTCACGTGTTATTTTGCTCAACTTTTGAGGCTGGAGACTGGGAAATCTGAGATCAGCCATGATTGAGTTCTGGAGAGTACCCTCCTGTTGGCTTGCAGGCAGTTGCCTTCTTGCTGAACCCCCACATGGCAGAGAGAGAGACGGGGGGGGGGGGTAGAGAGAGAGGGAGAGAGAGAGAGGAGGAGAGAGAGAGAGAGAGAGAGAGAGAGAGAGAGAGAGAGAGATCTTGTCTGGTCTTTTCTTATGCCATTATGAGGACTTAGCCCCAGGATGCCTCTAAACCTAATTACCTCACAAAGCCCTTCCCCCTTCAAATAACATTACATTAAGGGTGAGACCTTCAGCATATAAATTTTGGGGGGAAATAAACATTCAGTCTAAAACACACACATACACACACATGAAGATATACATGTGTCTTTAGAAAGATATATATGAAGATATATCAATAAATAAATAGGTTTGTGAAGATATAAAAATTCAGGAACCATTTTATAATATAATGCATCCATTTCTATGTATCTATGTATATGCATGTACGTGCCTATACCTTCAAATACACTCTCGTGTACATGTATTGTCATATATATGTCAATCAAAAGTCAAAATACACATATATACACACATAAATATAAATGTAATGGTTTCTGAGTTCTCATATAGCCAAGAACAGACCTTTTCAAGCATGAAAGAAAATGTGGTAGAAAAATTCTTGTTAAAACCCCTCTTCTCTAGCTTTATTTATGTTACCATGCTGCTCTCAACTTTCACTATTTCAAATGGGAAGAGAAAGGTTAATTTTTTTTGAACAACTAAATTTGGTTTTGGTTTTTGTATAAACAGTTATTTCCCCCTTATTTTGTCTATGTAGGACACTTAAAAATAATTGTAATAAAAATTTCTGCTAGAATGAATACAAAAATTTGGCCAGATATTTATTATTTTTACTTTTTATTTGTGTTGCTGGAAGCTTGCTAAACCTATATCCCTTGCATTACTTTTCCATTGCTCCATAACTAAATATAAAGTTAGCATCTTGAAAACAACACCCATTTATTATCTCACAGTTTCTGTGGCCCAGGAGTCGGGGCACAGTTTGACTGGGACCTATCTTAGGAACTCACAAGACTAACGTCACTTGTTGACCAGGCTGCATTTTTATCTGGACACTTGCCCACAGCAGAATCTGCTTCCAAGCTCATTCAGGTTCTTGGCAGAATTCGTTTTCCTATAGCAGTATGACTGAATGCTTAGGGTTTTTGCTGCCTGTGGGCTGGAGTTTGCCCTCAGCTCCTAGGAGGTACCTGGTTCTATAGGTCCTCCCATTATGCAGCAGCTTACTTCTTCAAGCCATCAATAAGAATCTCGCTCCATGTGCTAAGACAGTTTTACCTAATGAAGTACAATCACGAGTGCAACATTCCACCATGTTTATGTCCTTTTAGTTAGAAGTGAGTTTCTGCTGGTATTCTGCTGGCATTTCTGCTGAGGGATGGGAGTATAGGTGATCACATTAGGGTAGTTCTACCACAAACCCACTTACTTTTCGTTCAGGAAATATTTTCTTTTAACTCTAACTGTGGGTTCTTCCCCAGAGTTCATTTTTTTCCCTTAGCAACAATAACAATTATATTTTTCTTAGATCGAGATTCTGTATTTTTAAGAACTTTTTAGATGCTAGTGACAGAAATTCAGTTCTAACCAGTGTAGGCAAAAACAGAGGCTTAGTGTAAGGGACCTGGAGTCGTTTATGGAATACAGACTAGGGAGAGTTAAAAGAGCCCTGGAAATGGCTGGAACGTAACAGAAACAAATAGAAGTGAGAAAGGTACATTCTTTCAGCGGTGCTCATCTCTTTGCTGCCTGGCTCTGCGTGTTGGCTGCTTCTCTCTCGTGCTACACATTGAGTTTCTGCGCCTCAGTCCACATGCTTGGCGCCAGAGGATTAAACGAGGTAGCACACAGAAAGCGGTTGGAACAGTCACATGGCAAGTGTCCAGCAACTGGAAGCTTATTATTTTATTGTTTGGTTTATTATTGTTGTCTCGTGTATGTTTGTGTGGCCGTAGGCAGAAGCACCGTGGCTAAATAATGCTGGAGAATGCTAGAGAGGCAATCTCATAGCTCTTCACTGGAATTTCAACTGTGTCTCCTTTTTAGTAAATCTTATTGTTTTGTGTTTTTTCTTGTGTATTCCCCAAGATTCCCTGTGATTTTTTTCTATATCACCCATTCTATGATTTATACCAATTGTATTATATACTCATTTCAATGCAGAATTTGACTCTACAACTAACTTCATCTCTCTTTCTTCCTAAATTTTCTTTCCCACCGTTTCTCCTTTTCCCTCATCCTATTGGTCCTCCCATCCCAGTGTACTAGCTCCCGCGGCTTTCTGCTTTGGTTTTGTAGAGGCCATAGTATGTGTATCCTAAGAATATAAAACATTTTCTAAAACAATTTTCTAAAACATTATTCTGGTCATTATAATAAATGTTTTTCAGAGATATTTTTCTTCTCTGTGTTCTTAGGACTTTGTTCCATCCTAATCACACTATACCTCATCTTCACGAGGTCATGATTTCATGCTGGGTTCTCCTGTTACCTAGTGAAGAGAGAGGCCTCCTCAAAATAGTTGCACAATGGATGCTGCCTATCGCTTCATTACTCCATCTCTGAGCAAGCTAATGCCATTTGGGATGCTCCACCTGAGGCTCCTCCAGCATGTGTGAGGACTGGACCGAAGTGCCGAAGAGTTGGCATCCAGAGAGTAGCCCTCCTGACAGAGGTCCGCTGTGGAATGGGAGTTGCCCCACTTCTTAACTTCTCACTTGGGACAACTTTGAGGCCTGTCCTAGGCTCTGTCCCAGAGGTCTGTACTGGGTCTGAGCACTAGTTTTCCACAGCAAATCTTGCTTGTTCATGAACTTTTGTTGGTTCTCTTCCCTTCCATTGATTACTTCCTTGCTTCCTTATTGAAGCTTCCTTGGACCTTCTCCCCTATAAACTAGGTGCACTCCAACCTTGTCTCAGCCTGTTCTAGAGGAGCCTGCTCTAGGTCAAGTCATCTGTCAACAAATTAGGCGAATGATTTTTTCTTGAGTACTGATTAATCCTTATTTTGGATAGAGTTGAAGTTGTTCACAATTTCAAACAGATTATCATTGGGCTCTACTTTGGCTCGAGATGGATTCACCTCCAATCACCACTCCATGCTAGTGAATAGACGAAGGGCAGGAAAGCTGTTACCAACAATGCACTTCGTTTTTTAGGGTTTTCCCTTCTTTGCCTCACTCACAGTCCTTTACTTGTAGAGCTTATAATCTGTAGGTGCTGTGCCATTCATCTTCATATTTCCTTTTGGTTGTTGTCTGAAACTTTTCATGTAGGACTAGGTATAGAACAGATATAGGCACAGTATTAATAATGTTTAAGTGTGAGTAGCACATTATCCAAAAGACTGGCATTCCACAGGAGGTGGCCTGAGACCCAGTTTTCTTACGCATTGAATCCTTTAATAAAAATGCTGTGCTCTGCACTTACTGTGGTCAAGAGGAAAAACACCGTTTCTGTTTATAAAAAGTGCACAACCTGGTATTTCTCAACATGTAGTCCATGAACCACTGCATCTCACTGACTTGGGGGACAGAATCATGGATGTCACCTACTGATTCGTAATGTCAGAAACCTCAGTACTTCTTGTGAATTCTAAACTTGGTGAATGAATGCCCTAGTGGTTAGTTAGTATAAGGTTTTATTTTTTAATTAAGAGAAACCCAGAAAAAGAGAAAAAAAGTATCTTCTAAGCAAATCGTATTTTCAATCCAGTGTCCATTGATATTCATTTGAGTAATTTAAGAGTTTTAATTTAGAAAGAGCAACAATCTTCATTCTGACCTTGTCTTTTTGAAAAGGTAATTTCAATATTGGTTTTTCTGCTAGAGTAATTTCGGTACAATATAGACCCATGTCGTTTCTAAAAGTGTCATGTGAGAGGCTTGTTCTGGGTCTTTTCTGGAACTATTTTACTTCTGAATTTTATAGATAATTTGCCTGGGTTTCATACTCTAGGTTGAAAATAATATCCTTATTATTTGTATGGCACTATTTGCTACTTTCTAGCATTTGGTGTTGCTGGAAAATTTCCAGTTTGACTTGCTTATTTGGAGAAATCAGTTTTGTCTCTCTCGAAACTTTTAGGATCTTTCTTTTATCTTCGGGGTCTTAAAATTTTATGACGATGTTTCATGTGGTTTTCTTTTTGTTCATTGTGCAGGATCCCAGTGGTTTCTTTAAGCTCAATGCCGTAGATCCTTCTGGGCCTCTGAAGAATGTCTGTTTCTTATGGCTCCAATAATGTATTTCTCTTTCATTTAAGAATTTTTCATTAACAGTTTACATTCGATATCCTTTTGGATTGGTTTCAGACGTACGGCACAGTGGTTAGACAGTCATACACTTTATAGTCAATGTCCCCCGATATTTCACGTGCACACCTGATACAGTGCAGAGTAGCTACAACATTACTGTTTCCCTGGCCTGGGCTTTGTGTTGTCGCGACTGTTCTGTAACGGCCAGTCTGCATTCAGTCCCTTCACCTTTTCACCCAGCCCCCTACCCGTCCTTCTTAACATTTCTTGCATTTTTTTCTCTCTCTTTCTCCCCCCTTTTTTTCTCTTCATTTTGGGAGATTTCTAAAATGCATTGGCCATTTCTTATATCAAATTTTGTTGATTTTGGCTTTTTCTCCTTCATACTGCTACTTTGGAAATTTTTGTTTGTGTATTCATATTTTTTTCTAAAAATGGTGTGCATTTATTTTTCACCTGTTGCATAGTTTGTATTTCCATTGACCTTATTGGTAGTATTAACTCTTCAAAGAGTCTAGCATTTAGTTAACATTAATGGTAAAATTTGCTGATGTGAGACTGATGTATAGCTCTGCTTAGAAATATTGGGAAATATCTCATGGGAAACACGAGAGGCTACCTCTGGAGCCAGTAGTCATACGCCAACTAAAGTCAGAATTGGATCCTGTGTTTTTAAAATTAACTTTACAAATGTGGCTGTTAAATTCATCAAGTATGTGATAACACTGGGAATGTATCAACTGCTTCCAACTTGTTTAAGTATTCCTCACTGGTAATTTCCTTCTATACATATTGACCCTAATTGAAAAATAAAATGTTTTTCTACCTAATAAATGTGATGGGCTGGTACTGTCAAACCATTATTTATATATCTTGGGGGTATTTTAAGGCAGAGTCTTGAAGCCAATTGTTTTTAATCACCTAGAAAGCAAGTTATCCTAGGGTAACATATTCAGTGTATATATATATATATATATATATATATATATATATATATATATATATATGTGTGTGTGTGTGTGTGTGTATGTGTGTGTGTGTGTTTTAATGTGTCTTAGTCCACTGGAATCCTTAGCTAGAAGAGACAGGTATTTTCAGGCTGGAATACCCTGGCATGCAGCTACCTAATAAAGTTGTTGTTGAAGCCCTCCCTGTTGACTTTTAATCTCAGGATCTGAGTAAATCCTCTCATTCATTAAGCAATTGATTCCATTAGCAGAAGTCTGGGTCTGGGATCCTGGAGACCATATACCTGGCCTGCTTTATTCCTGACAAATCAACTGATTTTATTGATAGCCACCCAGAAAATCACATTTATGGCAGGGGGCTAAGGCACACAGTTTAGAACCCAATCCTCAAAAGAAGCAGCAAGAGATGACCCACCCTGGATACCTCTGCAGCCAGTCCACTGAAATAGGCATTTTTAAAGCAGTGACTCAATATTACTTTGCCAAGCTCATGCACGCTGCTATTTCTTTCTCTAAGGGGTATTTTAAATGAGGAAAGTTTCTCCTCCAGTTCACATTGCAGGGGGTGGGGCAAGGACAGCCCTCAGCCTGCCATCAAAAGCCTTGAGCAGCCCCTTCACCAGCATCCCTTGTCAACTCCTATGTTATTGTGTCCCGCAGGCCTCAGAGGGGTGGCCTTGTGGGGTGGTGGTACCTGGCAGTTCCGGGATGGGAATGCTCCTGACCCCACAGCAAGTCTTTGTTCCAGCTGCCACATCAGATCAAATGCTGTGTGGGATTATCCCTTCAGGGGGAAATCCTCCGCTTTCAGCTGCTAGCAATTGTTGCTGAGCAGATTTGCACTCTCTGGGGAGAGAGGCAATGAGTGGTGTCGGAGGCAAAAGTTTGCTTTGGGTGAACAGGGTGCTGCCACACCTACACACTCTCCACGTGGGTCCCCAAATGTCTTCCAGAGCTTGAAAGGAGGAGAGGCACAATTGGTGAAAAGGGTTTTTCTTTTGGGGCAAAAGGAACAACACCTTCCTAATGACTTCAGGAACAGGAAGAGGCTTTGTCAATTATTTGTCCAAAAAAATGGAAAGTTGGAGCACTCCCTGACATGGAGTTAGGAAACTTATTTTGAACAGAAAAAAAAATAAAGATGACACATAGTCTTCAGAATGAAATCATCTGTGACCCCGTGTCTTCAGACTTGAAAAGCATGGAGTATGAGGTTTCTGTGGCTTCTCTAGCAGCTTAGATGGTAGGAGCTCAAGTCCTCCAAAGAGCCCTTCTCCACAGAACTCTACAATTGCATGTGACTGATTAGCATGATCGGAGGGGAATTGACTAGTGAAGAAGGAGCATGTCTTAATACTTTTAAGAAATAATAGCTTTTGCATAGATTATGCAGCCTTACTGCTTTCAAAAGCAAGTAATTACTCAAACTAGACCAACTGAAGTATTGCAAAGCAGATCTCCTTAGGAATCGTGTTTTAACGTAATAACTTTAAAATGGTTTATAATTCACATAGCAAATAGCAAATTTAAATGGTGTGATGATTGTTTGAATGTCACGGCTGCTTGGAAAGAGTTCAGAGTAGAGGAAATGACACCTTCTTTAGTTTGGATGGACTTAGATCTGAGATTTCTTTCATATCACTTATTAATTGTGAGATTTTGAACTACCAAGCTATTTAAAGTCATAGTTACTAATATATCAGTTTGACAAAAAAGCAGCTACACTACAGAGTTGTTAATAGGAGTAAATTGTAAAAATGCATGCATAGTGGTTGAAAAACTAAAAAATGTAAGTCATATTCTCATTATGTTTAGAATAAAAGCTAAGCTAAATGCCAGGACCCACTGGAACCTCCATGCTCACTCTTAGGTCAGCCCCATGCCCTTACTGGCTTGGCTGATTCCCACCGTATTCTTCTGAAGTCAGCATCAATGATATCTTCTTAAACATATGGAGACAGTGTAATTCATAAGGACTATATATTTGGTCATTTAGATGATCAAAATATATTCCTCAAATATATATTTGGTCTTTGGCTATGATTCGTGGCTGTCAGCTGCCCAAACCCTTGGAATTTCCTATGATGCGGTCATAAATGTATCACTTGTTATGTTGATGAAGTGAATTTTCCACCCCACTTAAGGATGGGCTCTCCTGGTTGCCAGGAGAACCAACTTTGTGATTGGAGGGTTAGAACTTTGTTCCATCCCTAGACCTTCAGGGAGGGGTGAGGGGCTAGAGAGAAAATTGATCACAAAGGGGCAGTGATTAATCAATCATGCCTATGTGATGAAGCCTCCATAACCACTTAAAAACAGGGTGTTCACAGAGCTTCCAGGGTGTTGAGCACGTGGAGATTTGGGGGGAGAGCAGCATGCTCTGGGAGGACGTGGAAGCTCCACACGCCTTTCCCCACACCTTGCCCTGGGCATCTCTTCCATCTGGCTGTTACTGAGTTATATCCTTTATAATAAACCTGTAATCTAGTAAGTAAAATGTTTCTCTCAGTTCTGTGAGCCATTCTAGCAAATTAACTGGACCTGAGAAGGGGGTCATGTGAATCGGTGATTTATAGTCATTCGGTCAGAAGTACAGGTCGCATCCTGGACTTGTGATGGGCATCTGAAATTGGAGGGGGAGGTCATTGAAACCTCTGATCTATAGCTGGATTGGTCAGAATCATAGATACTGACCTGAGCTTTTGACTGATGCCTGAAGTAGTATGGAGGTACCATCTTGCGGGACCAAGCCCTTAACTGTAGAATATGACCCTCTCTCCAGTTGAATTATAGGGCACCCAGCTGGTGGAACCCACCCCACTGCCATGCCCCCATAGACATTGAAAGTGGGTACCAGAACTCTACTTAGATACCTTCTCTTACTACCTATGTTTATATAATATAGTGTCTACTTATACTACTTCATTAATTCATTCATTCAACAATGTTTATTGAATACCTATTGTACTACTTACAAGGCACTCTTCTAATAACTAGGGATAGAGTTCTAAATAAATCTCAACATCTCCCTGACTCCTGGAACTCCCATTCTGATGGGGGGGAAAGATAACAAACAAGTAAATAGCAGGATGGTTTTAGCTAGTAAAAAGAGCTATTAAGAAAACTAAATGAGGGGTTGGAGAGGGCTTGTGTAGTTTGGAAAATTAGTGTCTCTAGGGAGGTGGTGACTTTGAGCAGAGACCCCAGCTCAAGCCAGAATCTTGTAATGGAAAGGAGGTAAGTCCCCACATTAAGGAGAGTTTTCTATCCTGCTGTATGTTAAAGGAGCAGAGGTATTGTGACTACAATAAGCCTGGATAAAAATGTGCTTCTGCAAGACAAACACGAACTGTCACATCAGTCTTTCCCACTGAGTTCCTTGACTAGAACTGGGCAATAAAACTTTCCCAGGAAACTATTGTGACTGCTAGGAGAAAGGGCCTGTAATAGGGTCCAAATTTATGAGGTTTTGCTCTACACCATTTCAAAAGGACAACTTTTGAAAACCCAGAGTGGGATGCGTGGCTATTGTTCTTTATTACCATGGAGGAAGTTGCTCATTCCCCCCATCTCCTCTTTCTGTAGATATCCATCTTCAAAGCAATCCTACATGCTAGCAGCAGGGTCCTCTTCACCGAGTGTCTCTGCGTCTGATGCTGGTACTGCTGCTTCTAGGTTCATTAGGGGTTTATTCAAACATAGCCAACTGCTTTCTGACTGCTTCAGGCCAATGGGTCTGTCCACTGTGGCTATTTCTCCCTCTCTCCCCTAATGTCTATCCCTCCTTGCTTTAATATGTCTTCAGGGAGTTTCTCCTCTGCTCAGTGTGGTGCTGGGAGAATGTTTTTCTCGAATCCTCACTTTGAGAGAATTATGAACCACTGGGAAAAGGCTCTTCTGTTGATTAGACTTTTTTTTTCTCCATTTGGGGGAAATTAAATGAATGAAATATAAATTTGATTTGAACAGTTCTTAAATATCTTTTTTTTTCAACATTGACAGGAATTTTGCCTCTACATTTTGATTCGCACATTTAAAAAGTGAACCAGAAAGATGCTTAACCGCTAAAAGCACAAATTGCAAGAAGCAATCTAAATACCAGCCAGCACAAATGATGATGATAAAATGTCTTTTGCATGTCAGATCTATAAACACATTTAGAGGATGATGGCATTATAATTGCAAGTAACATATTCTCAGAGAGTGAGTCCCAAATTCAATTTTTAACCATCCCCAAAGTTTGAAAAGGCTGTCAATTATGGTTTCACATAGACCTGCATTACACATGAGATGTTTACACAAATCGTAGTCTCTCCTACTGTTGTGCGTAAAAACTGCTGTTCTGTGTGAAATTACAAGGAGACAGTTTGGGGGTCAATAGCCAGGGGCTCACATACAAAAGTAATATGTTATATTTATTTATTATACTTTTATTATAATTATATATATTTATTATAATTTTATAGGTCTCAACCTACGTAGCCATAGTTCTGATGGTAATATTGCTACATAGTCCCCCCTTATCTGTGGTTTTGCTTGCTATGGTTTGTTACCTGCAGTCAACCACGGTCCAAAAATGTTAAATAGAAAATTCCAGAAATAAACAATTCATAAATTTTACATTGCATGTGTACTGAGTAGTGTGATATAAACACACTCTGTCCCACCCAGGATGTGAGTCAGCCCTTTGTCCAAAGTCTCCATGCTGTTATACACACCTGCCCACTCAGAAGGCTTCTGCCCAGCCAGAAGGCTCAGTAGCCTTCTTGGTTGTCAGGTCAACTGTGTTCAAGTTATCCTTATTTCGCCTAATAATGGCCTCAAAACTGAAGAGTAGAAATGCTAGCAATTTGGCTAAGCCGAAGAGAAACTGTGAAGTGCTTTCTTTAAGGAAAGAGGTGAAAGTTCTTGACTTAATAAGAAAAGAAACAAAATTGTATGCTGAGGTTGCGAAGATCTAGGATAAGAACAAATCTAGCCATGAAAATTGTGAAGCAGAAAAAAGAAATGCATGCTACTTTTGCTGTCACACCTTAAACTGGAAAAGTTACAGCCACAGTAGTGATAAGTGCTTAGTTAAGATAGAAAGGCATTAGATCTGTGGGTGGAAGAAATGAACAGAAAACGTGTTCTTATTGATAGCTACCTGTTGCATCAGAAAGCATTGAAGACTGTGGGAAGACTTCAGCAAGGGGTTCTCTGAAAACAGCAACCGTATTCACATAATTTTCATTAGAGTACACTGTTATAATTGTTCTATCATACTATTAGTTATTATTGTTAATGTCTTACTGTGTCTAATTTGTACATTAAACTTTATCATAGGTAGGTATGTATAGGAAAAAACATCATATATACCAGATGGGGCAAAAGTAGGTTTACAGTTGTTCTTATGGAAAATAATACAATAATTAATAAATAGTAATACAAGAATAAACTCTGTGTTTTGCATACTCACAACTGTAAACCTACTTTCGTCCAGCCCTGAAGAGGGTTTGGTATTGTCCATAGTTTCAGGCATCCATTGAGGTTCTTAGAATGTATCTCCTATGGATAAGGGGGGACTGTGATGTTTGATACATCATTTCTCTTTTTTGAAATTCTAAACTGTCATTTTTAAAACCGGACTATTTATTATTACATGTCATCCTTCAATTCCAGAACAATCACAAAAGGAGACACATGAGATATTCTTTTATGCCACCATTAACTATGAATCACAATTTCTTCTTTTCTCTGGCATAAGAAAGGGGCGGGAGACAAAGATGACAGAGCCACCTGTGCTCAGTTATGTGTGATTTGAGACTAGAGTTAATAGCATGAAATATATTCATATGGTGAACTTCTGGAAATGTGAAATTTCTGGGCTTTGTGATAGAAATTCATGACCAATGGAAAGGATTGAAACCAGAGAAAATGAGTAGGGGAAGCTGCTTGAAAACATAACAGCCTTGAAAACAGGAGAAACGCAAACTAAAACTACAAAGAATGATCTGGCATAAAGACGGTTTAGTTAGATTTTATACATGTGTACATATAAAAGCTTCACAGGTGATCACGAATGCATGGAAGAAACTATGATAGTTGGACTCAAAGGCTGAGAGTGAGCATGTGTTCAAACAGGATAATGGCAGCATTTGAGGAGGAAAAACTCTATAGGTTTAAATTTATATTGGAACTAGCCATAGGACCTCCATCTTTCTGCAAATGTCACCATGCAAATAAAGTGAAAATTATCTTGGTTCAAATTCATATGACATCAATTCTGATATAAAAACTAGCTTTAGAAGTCTTTTTACCTTGGAGTAATTTATAAATGACCTAATTTAAAAAGTGAAGTACAATTGAAAAAGGAAACGTTTATTACTTTTAATTTCACACAGTAATGAGAGTCTGGAAAACAGGTCCCCCCTTCCTCTCTTCCCTTTAAATACATCCATCAGTTTTGGCACCGTGTCACACATTCACACAATGGCTTTTTCCACAACTGGTTACTCAGTGGCTCCTCTGTGGCAGGCATCATAGAAGGTTCTGGTGAAGCAATAGTTAGAAAAAAACACACAGTCCTTGTCCTGTTCTCATGGAGCTAACAATCTAGTTGAGGTGATGGATGTTAGTGAAAAATTAGGCTTGTGATATAAACTATGAAGAGGGGCATAAGATTATATTAAGAATTTAAGGTTATATTAAGAAGATTATATTTAGAATTTACCTTGCGGAATTCAGGAAGGCTTCCCTGAGGAACTGGCTTCCCTGAAGGAACAGAGGAATTTGTTACTGTGAGGGAGGTGTGGGCAATGGGAAGAAAGAGCATCTCAGGCTCAAGCCAGGTCTGTGATAAGAGGGGGGATGGTGCATAGGATGAACTTAAAGGAGAGTGCGGCTGCCACATGAGTGTTCACTCAGATCATAGAATCATAGTGTATAAGGCTGGAGGGCACTTTCAATGCTCTACTTCAATCTCTTCATCTTACAGGTGAGGAAACAGACTCAGAGAGTTTAGGAGACTTGGCCAAGGTGACACTGGTAATGAGTGGTGGAGCTGGGATCAGAGCCCAGGGCTCCTAATTAGCCTTTGAATGCTTTTGCACTACACCAGGCTGATTCTTTGTATTTACCTTAATGAGTAGATCCACATTCTGTGAAATTAGCATAATAATTATTTGTATATAAATACTGCACTTAAAATACTGCTATATAACAGAGCTTAGCAACCCACACCTGCATCCTGTCAATGTACCAGGCCTAAATGAGTAAATAATAACTGGCTTTTCATCCAAAAGAGGTGCAGCTCAAAACCCAAGCTCAAGACCTATATGAGTTAAATCCTGAGTTAAAGGTGTCATTTTACTAAAAAGTGATTCAGCATTTTACCCACTGACTACAGTGCTGAGTCCTAGGCATTATGCTAGGACTAAAATGGTTCTATTTTAGCCAACGAAATCCAGTTTCTTCTTTCAAAAGAGCTTGCAACCCAGTGATGGTGCTTATATACAACCTTTTTTTTTCTTTTGCATCTGGAAGCTGACATCAATGTTTTGAGGTGTAGCTTGGCATAAAATGAATTAGACTTCTGAACAGAATTTTTAAAGAATACCTCCCCAAAATATTTAGGACCTTTAACCATACTATTGAATAAGATAAGGAAGATTCCAGAATGTGGGGTGGGGGAATAAAGAGGAAGAGAGGGTGGAGGAGATTGCTTAATTAGACCTTGGTTAGGTCTTCAAATTCAAATGACAAATTGTATTCCTCTGACAGATCACACTACTTTGGGGAGCTGGTGATGGAACCTCGCCGTTGAATTACTCTGAACTGTAAACTTCATTTGTTCTCAGGTACATAGCGATTTGCTATAATATGATCATCCATTTGCTGGACAGCTGAGATTTTTTTTAAAGGTTGATAGCTTTGGGCATTGCATTATTAGTCCTGCAAGAATGCAACACATGCGCAGCAATTCTCAGCTTGTGCGAGCTAGAACAGCCCCTGCTTACCAGCGCTGGCCGTTGAAGATCTGTGTGTCAGATCTCTGTTGTTTCTAGCAATTCTACAACAGAGCATGCGCTTTGGGTCTTTTATTAACAGCATCATGCATATGCCCAGCTCTAAAATTTCAAGGGAATTAGTTTGAGCTCGCTGTGTGTTGTGGACAGAAGGGCCAAGAACAGTGCCCGATGAAGAGTACATGCTATCCATTTTTTCCTGGTGAATGAAAGCCCAACAGTTCCAGGCAAACCCTTTTCTAAGAAATGCACCGCATTTCTCGATCCAAATACTCATCTGATGAGAATCTAAAACCCCTGCTGAATTACACTGGATGAGACCCTGATGATGTTGATTCTTTCAAGATCACTGAAGAAATCGACTCGCATCTCTGCTTCTGATACTTTTTAGTCCATCCATCTTGAAAATGTCTATGGAATGATTCTGTTGTGCCTTCAGAAATGAAATTCATAGGCATGGATTTTTCTCACACAGCAACTTTATATACAAAGATGAGAATAGCAGAAAGGTCATTTCCAAAGAAAGTGACATTTATTCTGCATTCACTGAAAAGCCAAAAGAGTTTTCTCATTCACCCATACCCACCGAGCCCTGCATCTTCCCCAGAAATGGTGAAAGAGACCGCTCCTATCTGCTCTTGCATCAAACTTCAGGCTCAAGCCCTGTCGAGGCAAAATGACTTCTTTCAAGGATGAACCTGCTGTGCTCACCAAAGGCTTTATTATGTTTATTGTTCAAGCCTGTTGGACAGGTTTGGTTTACTTGGTTCAATATCACTAAGCAAGTGCTTGCCTCCTCTCTGAATTAGTTTCCCACCAGTGTTAAGCTTTACATTTTCTCCTATAAAGTAAACCTTAGCTTTGCAAATTAATATATAAGTATGTATGTATGCATGCATCATATACATCCATGCATATCGTATATTGATATACATATGTATGCACGTGCACATATATGTATGTGTGTGTTGTATGTATACACACGTGTGCATGTGTGTATAATTCAAAGTCAGTAGTTTTTAAAAATGTAGCCAAGCATCAATTATTAATGCTAATGGAGGCTGAGACCAGTAATAATTGAGTAAAGTCAAATCAACAAAGACTGCCCAAACCTCATATTAATAATGGTTTTGACCTAATTTGCACCACAATATTTTTCCAGACTTTTTGCTAGCCAGACTACCTGCACTGAGTTTGGAACAGCAAAGGTCACAGAGAAGCCCTGTAGTCGCTTCACCTGAATTTGGGAGATGGTCCCATCCATTCTCTCAGTGTTGCTGAGGATGCGGATGTAGGTCCTGGGCAGGAAAGAAGGGGCTGCCACCAGGACAGGAAGATTCCCTGCCTTCTGGCTTTCCTCTCCTGGGAGCTTTATGACTTCTGTCCCACCGTGAATAATGAACAGTTCATTGTTTCCTCCTCAATTGAAACACATTTCCTGGGAAGACAGTATTGCAGAATAAGTAAAAATACAGATTCTGAGTGTGACTCATGGTGCTACCTACCAGCTGTGTCACCTTGGATAAATTACATAGCCTCTGTATACTTTTGGATCTTCACATGTAAAACAAATTTCATACTAGTCCCTACCTTATTGGGTTGTTGTTAAGATTAAATCAACTAATACATGTGAAACAAACATAACAAATGTTGATATATAGTAAGTACTCAAAACTGGGTTCCATTAAGGAATGCCTCCTCATTCCTTATTCCTAAGAGACAACCTAGGTCACTAGAAAATAGAAAAGTCTGGAAGGTGAGGGCCCATGTTGTTAAAGTTGGGGCTAACTAGAACTGTAAATCTGGCTGTTGAAATAATAAACAGTAATTATTGCAGAATTAACAGCAACTCACATGGCATTACATTTAAAACTTGAACCTTGCTCAAATCACTTTTAACTTCTTTAATGTTTAAGACCTATAAATGTCAGAGCTCACTAATTTCTTTGGCTTTCAATAAATGCCAGTGACTTTGAGAATTGTTATCTCTTTAGCTTGTCTGGCAAGAGCACAGGCTTAAAGGGTATCGGAGAGGGCAGTGATTATGGTGATGACCCATTGTCTTCCCAGTAGAAAATTCAGGTTATGGAGGTCAACGAGCCGCTCACACCACAGTCCTGCCAGGGACCTTCTGTGTAGAGTCACTTGAACTAGGTGCTGAATGAGACTCCAAGGACAGTGAACACACAGCCCCCTCCACTAATAAGTGCCCTACTCACCAAGGAAAATATGTTGACAAATAGATACTAGTATCTAATTCTATGGAATCTGCAGAGAATAAGATAATTTTATCAAGTAAAATGTTCCAAATAACCAAAGCTTGTCCTGTCTGGGGCCCCCAAAAGTGATTTAAAAATTTTAAATGGAAAATCTTTCTAATAGAAGTTGAACACACTTGAGCAGAGACTCCAGAAAAGAATTTTGCAATTACTTAATAATGCAGGATCATCATTATGAACATCAATTATTGAACTGTGCTGTAGTATAGGGGACTATTGAGGTATGAAGGACTGTTTGCCCCAGACTTAACTGGCCCCAGATGGACACGCTTCCTTATGGATAGGCAGTCAGCTTACTTTCAATAGTACAGCCTTCTCTCTTCTCCTAGTGGGTTGAATATCCGGGGGGCAGGGGGGAAGGCGGGGGAGGATTGCCAGAATTCTGCCTGATGGAAAATAATTAGATCTATACTGTTTGCTTAAAAATAAAGGTAAATGCAAGGAAACCATTATCTTTTCAGCACCACCTCTATGCTAAGCATTTCTGCATACATCCTTATCATTTGTCCTCTTAATAGTTTTTACAACATGAAGGAAGTTCTGAGGTCAGAGGGTTTCCTAATTTGACCTAGATCAGTTTTTCTCAAAGTTTAGTGGACATAAGAATCACAAGAAAAGCTTGATAGAACAATTTCCTGGGCTCCATCTTCAGAAATTCTGAGTCAGTAGGTCTAGGTCGGGGCCCAAGTATTTGCATTTCTAACAAGCTCCTAGGTGATGGTGCCAGTGGTCACTGAGTGAAGCTGCCCTGGGTGACACAGCTAGGGGGGGACAGAGAGAATCCCAAGCAAGCAGTGTCTAAGCTCAGAGTGCACTGCCAGTTGCCTCTGCCATCTGAAAGAAGGGTTCCAATGCAAGCTTTCAAAAGCCAAAATTGTACATTGCAAAGAAGCAATTAACCAATTATCTACGGAGTAATTTCTGAGTGTTCCCAGACCCAAAAAATAACCTACCAAATCATACCAAATAATGTACAAATGCTAAAGTAACACTAACTTGTAGAAAAAACAGAAATGATGTGATAAATATACACAATGCTTTGTACATCCATCTATGCACTCAAGCAGAAGACTTTTCCCATTTTACCCATTATTGGATGCCGACTAAAAGAGCCCGCTTTGCTCTTAGCAGAACCAATAGTAACTTCAGCAGCTTTCAAGATTCTTTCTCTCTGCATATAAATAATATGAATGGTGGACTCAGGCAAGTTCAGTGCATGTACAATGTCTTTATTTTGTTCACCATGAGGGAAATGCTTAATTACATCCAGTTTTACACTAAGTGTAACACCCTTATGGGCTCTCTTAAGCTTTTCTGATACCTTAGAACACATCTTGTTAATGGATTCGCAGAATAAATGGAGATGAAGCACAGATGCTCAGAGACACAGTTCAGAGCTATGGCGGCCCGATGCTGAGATGCTGAGTGTGGTTCCCGGGGAAGGAGCTCGGTGGTGCCTCTTTTGCTGCTGGGGGTGTGCTTGGCCTCTATAATGGTAGACTGCCAAACACTAAATGCTATTTCCACTTTTCACCTTCCTTTTGTAAAAACAAAACTTCTCTTCAGATTTCTTTTGGTTAGCAAAAACAGATACAAACTTTATGTCTTTCATAAAAGCAAAGTGGTGTAATGCAAACTTTTGAAAAGTGGTGGATACTTGGGTAGGTGTTTATTGCATTTCCGAAGTGGTGTTGGCCACGTATATTTGTAGCTGTCGGTGATGGAACAGCAGGAAGCAAGATGCACACATTCTTTTTCCTCATGGAGTTTACATTCTATAAAGAGGAGTGGGGTACAAAAAAGCAAGTATCAGGACAAGATGATTTCAGAAAATGGTAAGAGCTGTGACGAAGCTAGCAGAGGCTGGCATGATAGAGGATGGTGGCCCTGGACTGAGCAGACAGGGCAGGCCTCTCTGAAGAGGTGATGTTTGAGTTCATACCTCAGTGACCTGAATGAACCGGGACACTTAAATCTTCCAGCAAAGCCTTTCAGACAAAGTGAGAGGTTTCTGATTAGGAGAATCAGCTTAGGGGGTCTGAGAGACAAAGAAGTCCAGTGTGTTCGTGGACCCTGCTGGTCATAGGGGAGGCTGCAGTGAGTCAGAAAGATGGCACAACAGAGTCGGAAAATCATTCTTGTACTATTGTTACCTGGTGGGAAGGAAGGACACTGGCACCAGGAATATGAGTGGAGTAACCCAGAGATCAGGAGAAAGGCTCTGAGAAAGGCCAGGAATGGGTGAGGGCCTGGAGCCAGAGAAAGACGTACTCGCTTGATGTGGGTACAGGGAGGCTGCTGGAGAGACTCTTGAGGAAAACAAGCTTCCATAGAGGCATGAGCCAAAAAACTGAAGGCATTAATTCCATTAGCTCTTAGCATCTGTGTATGATCAACACTTAATGTTTAGAGGCCTGGCAAGAGTTAAGGGCAATAGGGGTGGCCTGGAATATGTTTTGGTCATATGTTCATATGTATCCAGTAGGTCCTCACCACTGCCTGTGTGGAGTTGGCGTGTTCTCAGCCATGTCTGCGTGAATTGTCTCTGGGTCCTGTGGTTTCCTCCCATATCCCAAAGGTGTGCTGGTAAACTGGTGTGTCTAAATTGTCCCAGTCTGAGTGAGTGTGGGCACGTGGCCCTGACTGTGAGTGACTGGCCCTGTTTTGGAAAGGCTTCCTGTACAGGGTGGATCCTGTCTAGTGCCCTGAGCTGCCGGGATTGACTCTCCACATCCCCGTGAACCTGAACAGGAATCCGTGGGCTGAAAAATCATTATCTGATTTATGAGGTCTGTCCAGAAGGTATCCAGCCACATAATATGAAAAATGGAGACATTTATTGAAGAAGATACAAGATACAAGAAACATTGTACACAGGACAATGATGCCTCAGTCCCCTTCCGTGTAGGCACCTTGGGACCTCACACAGTTCTCCCATTTGCCATCAGCTGCCCCACTGTATTTTCCTGAATCTCATCGACAGTCTGAAATCTCTTCCGTTTCAAAGGTGATTTTAGTTTGGGGAAAAGCTGAAAGTTGCAGGGCGCCAAATCTGGGCAGCAGGGAGTCTGAGTCACCTGGGTGATCATGATGCATGAGCAGGCGTGTTGTCGTGACGAAGCTGCCAGTCACCAGTTACCCATAGCTGCAACCTTCTGAATCACCCAAATAGTTTCCACACAGGAATGTTTCAGCCTCATTCAAAACTGGGTGCTGATTCATTGCTCTACTTGCTCAGCCGTTTTGAATGTGACAACCACACAGTACACATGCTCACTCAATGGTGTCTACTGCTCCTGCTGACAAGTTCCAGCGTGTGCATTCCAGTCCACTCTCCTTGGCTGCCAGGTTACATCAATGTTGTGCAAACTTTTCTCATTATATTAAAAATGACTGGACTTTTTCTGGACAGACCTTGTATTTTTCTTAAGTTTTCTTAAATATATGTATATTACACATTTATTTCAATGTGTAATGTTAGAAGTATTTTGAGTCTTTATTTAGAAGTTCTGTGATGTTTTTGTGACTAGAAATAGGCTATAGAAATTTAACTCTTATTTATATCAATGAGCCTATAGTAAAATTGGTTTCATTATATGTTGATTCCCTTCAAGTATCAGTTTCCAAGAACCTACCAATGATGTTAAGTGAGGACTTACTGTGTGTTTAAACAGGGGTTAATGATAGCTATGAATTAGAATCACCTGACCTTAAAGCTACAGCTGCCTGGACCCCATTCCAGATGGATTAAATTGGAATCAGTAGGCAGCTGAGCCTAGGGTGATGTGTTTAGTTTTGATGCACATATCACCCCAGCTGAGAATCATTACCCTGGAGCAGGTGTTAGCAACCTTGACTGCACATTAGAATCACTTGGTTAAGCTTCAAAATACAACCCATGCCCAGGCCTCACCCAGGATCAATTAAATCAGAATCTCTGGGAGTTGGAAGGTGTTTAAAAAAAGAAAAACAACAACAGCAAGCTTTCCAGGAGATTCTAACATGCTGCTGCCCTGAAGGAATACTACTTAGGGCTACAAAGATAAATAAATCCCTTCCATGCCCTCTGAGTTTACACTCCAGTAGGAAAGATGTGAATAATGGTAAATGCAGTGCAGTGTGCCACGCATAGTAACATTAAAAATAAAAACACATAGAGACGAGAGGAACTAATGCTGTCAATAAGGGGTGGGAATTTTCCTTGTTTGGGCACTGAAATTTTGAACCCCTGAAGACCCCTCAGTCCCATGCAAACCAAGATGGTTGGTTACCCTCCATGGTAATAGAAGTGTCAGATGAGAGAGCTGAATGGTGAAAGGAGCTTTGCCAAAGGGGCTACATGGAGATGGAGGTGGAGGTCAGGGGAGAAGCCCACTTCAGGAAGCGAGGACAGCATGCAGAAAGGCACCGCGTGGGTTGAGGGCGTGGAAGCACAAGTTTAGTTTCATTTGCAGAAAAGCATGAAGGAGTTGTGGAAGATGAAGCTGGAGAGGAGGTTCTAGATCATAAAGCACCTGCCTTATACGATAGCTCCCCCTTCATCCAAAGGGGTACATTCCAAGACTCCCAGTGGTTGTCTGGGGTGGGTGGTTATTGTTTTTTTTCTATGTGTACGTACCTCTCACTTAAATGAAGCACTCTGTGGCTTCTCAGACTTACTGGCATCACTACTCTCGTGCCTTGGGGCCATTATTAAGTAAAATAAGGGTTACTTGAACATGGCACTCTGCTCCTTCAACAGTGAGCTGATAAACTGGGACAGCTACTAAGTGACAAACTGGCAAGGAGCATATGCACCCTATGCACCCATGATACTCTGGACAAGGGGATGATTCATGTCCAGGGCAGTTCAAAGTGGGAGAGTGCAAGATCTTCAGAACTGTGCACATTTTAAAACTTATGAGTGTTTGATTTCTGGAATTTTTCATTTAATATTTTTGGACCATGGTGGACTGTGGTAACTGAAACTGCTGATCAGGTAAGACAACTGTCTATCCAGAAGTCTTGCATTTTATCCCAGGGTATCGAGGAGGGAGACATTGCTAATGTTGAAACAGGTGGTGGGAAGACATATTTGTGGCTTGGCGGTTTTGATTTTCACTTTAGAAAGATCTCGGGGTGAAGCTGTGACGTCACATGCTTATTTCCTTGAAGCACTGCTGACACACGAGGGAGGGGGGACAGAGTCATTAGGAAAAGGCGGGTGTCACACTACATGGTGCAACTTCAGATGGAAGCACTTTTCCTCCTGTGGACCCTTCCGATGAACTGAGCTAGGAAGTTGCCGCGTATGGGGACATCAGACCTGTGAGTTTGATTGGGAGCCCGTCTTGGCTTCTCCATGTGCCCTAATAAGATTATCAACCCAAGTTCCCGGACAGCAGCTCCAAAGGACAGAGCTTGCCCCCAACACAGATGGTGCTGGAAGATCCATGAAATTTAGGTTGGAAGGGTTTTGTACTTTTAAAGGAAATTTCAGTCCCACGTGGGTGTTTCTTCTGTTATGGAAATTATAGTGAAATAGCAGAAAAATAAAACACCACTAATTTTCCCAAGGTAATGTATTTTCTTTCTGGGAAAGACCACACAATGACAATCCCATTTTAATACCTGAAGCATCATAGGGCAACACTGGTATTTGGTAGATGATAATATTTTGATCACTGTTTTACCAATACTTCTGTTAGTTCTCCATATACTGGACCACTTAATTGAATGGTCTTGAATAACATTTCCTGTTGACTATCACCAATATCTCTTAGTTCTATCACTCTCCCCTAATTTAAACCAAAATAAACAAAAAATAAAACAATATACCCAGCTTTGAGTTGACAATATTACAAACAGCAAAATCTGCAATAATAAAAATAAGTAAATACATTTAAAGCAATAAACCACAAACATTAATCCTTGAATGCTATGTATCTATATAAACTATTTGGAATTCTTCTGTATAGGAGGTTTGTGTCTTCTCCCCATTTATTCATTTATTTAACCACTTATTTGTGTCAGTATGGACACATGGAAATTTATTTTATACTTTGGGTTGTCATGTGATTCCATGTTATTTCTTCTGTTGTTCAGAGTGTTCCAGCTCAGCCAGCGGGAGCTCTTCGAGCTGGCTCCACTGTCCTTTCTGTTTGCTCCTGTCATTGTGTTTTTCGAGCCTTTATTACTTACTGATGCTGCAAAATGCTCCCAGCTCGACTCCTTTCCTGTTCCCACCTTAGAATCAGCAGATTCTGCAAGGAGTTTGGGTTCCTTCCATTGAAGAATGGCACTAGAAAACCTCCTCTGGGTGCTGGTGGGTTGCCGTTGTTTTTGAGAGTTGTCCTTAGCCAGGTTAAACTTTTGTCTGCTTCCAGGATGTGCTTTACTGTTAACTATGCTTTGCAAGTTTTACTGATGGCAAATGTACAGCTTTTTTGAATACAGACAGTGCCATTCTTAAATGCATCTGTAAAATCTATGTAGATTGCCAATTATCTGTTTGTGACTCCATTTCTGACTTTTTGGCTCTTCCTGCTATTTTCCATATCATGGTGGATTTTCCAAAGTTGGCTATGTAGGCCTGGCCTGCATGTTTGACTTTTCCTGTCCCTCACTCAGACTCCTTTCTACCACCTGAGCTCAGTAATGAAAGTAACTGCAGCCATAACAGGTGTGGCTCAGTTGGTTGGACATCATCCCACAAAGCGAAAGGTTATCAGTTCAATTCCGGGTCAGTGCAGAGGCCTGGGTAGAGGGTCTGCTCTCAGTCAGGACAAGTACGAGAGGTAACCAATCAATGTTCCTGCCTCCCATTGATGTTTCTCTCCTTCCCTTTCTCCCTCCCTTCCCCTCTAAAAATAAATAAATCAAATCTTAGAAAATAAAGGAAGGAAGGGAAAAAAAGAAAGACAGAAAGGAAGGAAGGAAGGGAGGGAGGGAGAGAGGAAGAAGGAAAGAAAGAAGGAAAGAAGGAAAGAAAGAAGGAAAGAAAGAAAGAGAGAAAGAAAGAGAGAAAGAAAGAAAGAAAGAGAGAGAGAGAGAAAGAAAGAGAGATAGAGAAAGAAAGAAAGAAAGAAAGAAAGAAAGAAAGAAAGAAAGAAAGAAAGAAAGAAAGAAAGAAAGAAAGAAAGAAAGAAGAAAGGAAGGAAGGAAGGAAGGAAGGAAGGAAGGAAGGAAGGAAGAAAACCACATGTCTCTGCCTGCTGCAACATCCCCAGGACCTGATGTATTATTGTCTGTCCTTATGTGGTAAGTGAAAGAATGAATAAATACATTCTGATCATTGGAACTATGCCAAGCTATTACAGATTGACAATGACCTAACATGGTCTCCTTTTGAGATTTGAATTGAGGAAATTGCCAATGAGACCAGAGTGGGGGCCATATTGAAGTGAGGGTAGCTATATGGATGCTTAATCCCAACAAGCACTCAGCCACCTAGTCACTTTAGTCAGAAGGTCTCTGGGGTGGAGGGGACCTTTAAGGTCCTTAAGCCCATCCTTGTGTGTTCCTCATCTCACATTTGGTTTACCTGTGATCTGGAACAACTGACGCTCCCCATAAGGTGATGAACACAGATAGTCCAAGGAAGGTACTCTCCGAGTAAGGCACCAGCAGGTGTTGTGGCATGGTGGGCAAGGCAAGAAAAATGTGAGGTCTTGTGAGGAGTCATCAAGAAAAATGGAGGGGAAATCACATTTATTAAATGCCTACCATGTGCCTAATAGTCTGGTAGGTCACCTTTTGCTCTTCCTTCTTACATTCCATTTTCTTCTTCCTTTCACTTCCTTTCACTTCTTTCCTCTCCCTCTCTTCTCCCTCCCCTCCTCCTTATACCCATTATATCCCCTTAAATCTCTTATATTCCCTTCCTTCTTTTTCTACTCCCTCCCCAAACTGTCTTCTTCTCTCTCCTCCCTGCTTTGCTCGATCTTCCAGTTTCACAAAGTGATATACTGTGGCCTCTGGCCTCTGGCCTCTGGTGTAGCCTGTCAGGAGTCTCTGGAAGCCATCACTCCATTCTAACAAGTGAAAAGGTAAACCAACTGAAAAAGGAACACCCCTTAGATCTATCAGGAAGTTGAGGTCACAGAGAAAACTGCTCTCCCCCCAAAAGAGGAAAGACAGAGAATCACAAGTTCATAAACCAGAAACCTACCAGAATCAATGCCAGGGTAGGAAACCTGAACTGTAATTGGTGAATTGCTGGAGGCTCCATGCAAACAAGTCTGAGCGTCTGAGCATCAGCTCCATGAAGATCTAGTCATAAGACACCCCACTGTGAGTTTTAGCTCTAGGGGCACCTTGGTGAAGTGGAGGAGGGGGAAGTAGCCATTCTGAAATATGCCAAAGCATTCCATTCTTTGTGTGTGTGTGTATAATTCCATTTATTTTACTTTTTTAATTTAATTTTTTTCAGTTGCAGTTAATATTCAATATTATATTAGTTTTAGGTGTACAGCATAGAGGTTAGACCTTCATATAACTTATGAGGTGATTCCACCAATAAGTCTGGCACCTACCCGAAACCATAATATACTTATTACAATCTTGTACTTAACAGTATCAGGAGAAGCTATTGTCCAGAGACTACAATTATTGGGCTTTTATCTGCACCTAAGTGTCCTGGACGAAGGAAAATCCTCAACGCCAGCTGACTTTTGCCATGCTGTCCCACCTCAGGCGGGGGCAGGAGGGGGGCTGAGAGCACTCGTGAACTTTCCAGTGCAGAGACGGCTGCCACTAAAAGTCTGAAACCTAAGGCCAGGGCTACAGAATGCTTCCCCTCCCCCACGCCTCATTGTCCCATCACTACAGAACTGTCTATCACAGCTCCTTTCCCTTCGTATATCATGTTCAGCTACCACAAAGGAATCACAAGGCATCCTAAAGAGCATACAATCAGTTTGAAGAAAGAGCAAGGACCGGATGCAGACTCAGATATGGCAGTGATGTTGGAACACTAAATGTGAGGTCCTAGGCAGTACCCATATACACCTCAAAACAAGGTATAGTTTTAGAATATTTATAGACAAAGAGTCTGAGGCTCCGAGAGGTTAAATAATCTGTCCAAGTTTCCCACAGCTCCTAAGGGCAGTTGTTGAGATCATGTTGATATTCTATGGTCTTGTGAGAATCTTTGTCACGATACTGTCTGCTATAGTTATGTAGCCCAATATGGTAGCCACTAGACATTGATGGCTATGTAAATGTAAATGGATTATAATTAAATAAAGTTAAGTATTTTTTTGTTCTCAGTTGCATGAACCAAGATTCACGAGCTCAATAGCCAGCTGAAGCTAGTAGCTGTCATACTGGACTGCACATGCACATAATTGTTTTGTTACTGCAGAAAATTCTCTTGGACAGCACCAACTGGAGTATTAGCAGACTAGGAAACAAATAGCTTCCTTTACGCCCAAGCTGAAAGTCACTTATGCTTGAGATAAGCTATTATTTCCTACCTCCTTCCCCTACTCAATGCTGACCCAGCATGTTTTCATCTAGGTATAACTGGACACTTCCTGAGGGAAGATGCCATCCTTACCAGTAATTCCATGGTCTCCCATGGGTACCCAGACATTGCCTTCCTGTGTAAGCAAGAGAGGCAGCCCGTGCAGCCCAAGGCTTGCTCTATCTTCTTCTTCAACAGCAACTTCGAGTAGATGCGTTCTGCTTTTCATTCTTCTCAGAATTCTTTCTTGTCAGCCTTGTAATATTGAAGATTATCTAACTCATACCTGCCCCTCAAGGGCTTATATTTGGTTCCGCTATTTATTTTTTTAATCTCTAATTTGATCTGGGGTAACATCCTATCTTTTTCTCCCAGCTCCGGTGTATAGTTCCATAAATGTGCATCGTCCACATCTGAAGGTTGGGCCAGGGACACACGGTCTTGGATGATGCAGCCAGAGGTTGCTTGTGCCATTGTCAGAGTGCTTTTAAGGAGAAGGTGCTCAGTTCCTGAGTCAGAACTTGTGTAAACCTGGGGCTTATTCAGTTATCCCATGGAACTCAGAAATGCTCTGACTTTCTAAATAAAAGCTCCTAACTACAGAGTAGTCCTTTGTGGGGGGGAGGGGTATAAGTAGATGAAGGAAAAAAGCTGTGTGTGTGAATGATCATATTTGCCGGATCCAGGCAACAGGCAGGGAGCAAGAAGCCATATGCCTCAGTCTTTGTTGTTCTTGCTTTTATTTCAAGACACTTTATGGCCAGAAGGCTGTGTGCTCACATAGGGAATGGTAGGCACAGTGGAGAGTGGTCAGCGTTTGAAAGGGCCTTTTCTGTTATGAGAAGTAGGAGTGGATATGATGGATGGACTTGAGGAGTGCTAGTGAAATGCCCTTGGAAGCTGAAAATGTTCATACCAGCTTGTTTACCATACCTACACTTAGGGCTCAGAGGAGTCGCTCAGATTTCCCTGACAGTCAGATGCGAAGTGATTATAAGCAACAGCAACAAAAGATAAATGGCACTAAGGAATTTAAATAGAACAATAAAGAGTGTCTCGAATATCACATCATAGACATTGGTTTCCAAATGCCCTTAAAGCACCATTTACCTAAGGTGAGAGAGATTAAAACCTGGGAGTTTCTCATTAGCAACTTAAAGGCAAACTCAGCCCCCTTGATACATTTCAATTCCTTCAGGACTTTGACTTGGAGATGGAGTCCTGTGTGGTATTCCCGCTATTAGTTTGGAGGGCCTGATTTAGAAACCGCACAATAAAACTACCTGAAATCCCCAAAGCACAAAATGCAGAAGCAGGCATTTATTTCTTCTTCACTATAAGGGAGATTTCCTATAAATTTAACTTCTGATTAGAAAACTTTCTACACTGGAAAATTTCAGCAGTGAAATTTCAGTAATAAGCCCAATGCAGGTCTGCTTGAGGTCGAATGAAATTTAGATGAAAAGTCCAGGATTATCAAAAAGAATGAGGAAACTTCAAGTTTCTGTACATTCAAGGTCAATGGGTTGGATTCTATCATTTTTGATTTTTATGACAGTACATAATTTCTGTTTCTAGTTGGCTCCCTGCTTTTTTTAAGCAATAAATTTTGAGTTATGATAGTAAACCTCACTTGTAATCAAGCCTGTATTTCCCTCTATCTGAATATTTCTATAGTACCTACCACTTTAGCATACCAGAGAGTATGTGCTTTTATAGAAAATAACAACAAATGTCACCTGATCATTTGATTTTCTAGTAATATTTTATGGTAAGATGTATTAATCTGATCGTTTAACTGTTGCAAAACTGAGGCATAAAGAAATAAGTCAATAGTAAACAGTTCACATTGAACTCACCCACCTGTCATACAGGAATTCCATACTAATTAAGCATCTACTTCCACACATATTTTTCTCACTTCATTAATAGCACATACTCTTTGTACTAATTGTTGGGAAACCACCCTGGCAAATGCCTCTGTTCCTCTCTGTATTGCTGCCTTGTAGTCAGATGTCATTATTGTATCTTTATCATCCACTCTTTCCAATAATATTGTGAATTATTTAAGGGCAGAGATACTGAGCTTTTGTTTCTCTGTCATGGTCCCAAATATAAACACTCGGACACAGTGCAATTCAAATAATTGTGACATGAAGGGAAAGCATCAGTCAAAAAAACATGTATGAATGACTCATGGACATGGTCAATGGTGTGGGGATTGACTGTGGGAGTGGGTGGAGGAGGGCAAAGGGGAAACCGTTGGGACAACTGTAATAGAATAACAACAATAAAAATAAATTGCTTTAGTAAAGAAATAGTACAGCATCAAACAAACCCAACAAATAATTGTGATGAGAAATGTCCATCAGACCCACTGTTAGAGACCTCTCATTGTTTCAAGAGTCCTCACTTGTTCTGTGCCTTTACAAAGGGGTGAGTGGGGGCTGCGGGAAGTTGGGAAAAAACAGAGAAGACCCTCATCCTGCAAGATTTTGCTAAGATGGATAGTGTCTCCATATTTCCTCATGTGGAAACCTTACCCTTTATTCATTCCATATTGAATGCCAGGAAGGGCTTTACAGGAGGAATTTATGGCTGAAAGCTTCCTTAATTATAGGCTAGTGTAATAAGTCCTTCTACTGTCTTAATGATTGGGGAATTAAGAAGCTCTTTAATAGAAATTGACAGGATCCATTGTCATTGCGAAGAAGGTTCTGTTATGGTCCGCAGTACACTGCCAACCATCCCAGGATTTAGGGTTCCCCACAGGCTCATTAACATCTCAGACCATAAGGTCTCCGAAGGAGGCACTAATGGTCCACCTCGTTATGATCTGAGGATAATGACCGCGTGACATCCATACGCACTGAGATGATAATGGCTCTGTAAAAACTGGTATGATGTCAGAAGAAGAAAAAAATCTCATTTGCACTTTATAATCATTGGTTTCTAATATGCCATAGTATCTAAATTATACTAGAATTATTTTACAAATATGGTTTAATAGGGCCAATGCATATGATGCTCTGAAAAAAATCAAGATCGTCTCTTAAAACAGCTGTTATCACCCTTATATTACCGTATAAATGAATGTTAAGATTAGTAATGTAATAGTAAAACACTTATGAGTAATGGGATAAAAAACAAAGACTTAAATTTCCTTAATTTACATGCTCATTTACTCCTTGGAGTGAAAAGAAGTTCTGTTTTTAGAAAGCACCAAAATAGCAGTTAGAGAGCCCACCGTAATAACAATACTAAGAGGAGACACTGTCAACCCATAATGAGTACTCACAAATCTTGTCGTATACAAAGTCATTGTCCAGCAGCCTCTCGTTTTAATCCCTGTACAATCACCTCTGAGCTGGGCAACATCTTCGTGTACAGAGAGAACAGAAAAGTACAGAGTGGGTAGGGCAGGAGGTTGCCCATGGCAGGGGGGCTGCAGACTCTCATTCAGCCGACTTCAGAGTTGTGCCATGGCGACCAGCAGTTGTGCTAGCAACAGTTAGGGTTTCTGAATCGGGAGAAATGGGCTCAACTGTGTCACCTTGGACAAATTATTTTACCTCTCAGAACTTTCCGTCTAGTAAATCTTGAGAGTATTTTGCAATTCCAACATTTTTACTGACAAGGGCATCACAATGGCAGAGCTGACATCAGAATTTTCACATTATTTCAACGGTAACTACTAGTATTCATTGGTAGTAATATCATTGTTTTCCCATTATAATTCAGCTGAGCCAAAGAATTTTTCTCTTTGGTGCCAAATTGTGGATTTTAACAGAACCTCACTGTGTATAGGAAGCATATGGGAAAATCACCCTCCATTATTATTTAACTCTGTAAAGTATACAAAAAGCATTTTTTCCCAATCACTTTCTATTTGACTCTAAACAAGGGTAAAATAGAGATGAGTGTGAACAAAAATCTGTTAGTCAGTGATAGTATTGTCTGTTTAGAGCTCTAAGCATTTCCCTATGTATAAACACAAGAAAGAAAATTAACATTTTAAATAGATGTCTCTATTGGGTTGTATTTAATAACAAATCAGCACAGAAAGGGGAATCTTACAACAATAAAAAAAAAAGTCTATAGATGCTCTTTCAACCCTAAGGTTTGGTATTTGTCAGAGCGCAAGCTGCAATACTCATATCCTTCCACTAGAGGGGCGAATTGTTCCTAATGAATCAGGTCTCAGTGTTTGGGGAGGGGGCAGCTGCAAGCTGGTAACTTGCAATGATGTTCTGGACACCAAAAATATCCTTGGAGTGGCTTTTACCGTAACACTCAGTGAAGCTGGCTATAGGATAGTGAGTTCTCAAACAGAGATTTTAAATATCCAGGCCTGATGAAAATGCAATCTATTTTGATACGAAATTATTTAGGCTGTGGTTGGAATTTGACAATTATGCCCAAGATGGAGCCAAGGAAGAAAGCATGGCTGCATGGTGACTCATGAGGATGGGGATTGCTAGGGGATGCTATGGCCATGATGAGCATCTTAGGAGAAGCTCACTGCAAACCTCAGAACATGCAAGGTTTCCATAACTGCTCTGCAGCAAAGGTGTCATTATCATTTTTTATAAAAAACATAATTAGTTAGGAAAACAATTGAGCCTAGGAATATAGTCCAAGATTCTCTGCTTTGTTTTTTTTTCAAGGGGAGGAAATATACACTGCAAATAAATTCTCCTTTGCTGCAGAGTTTAAGTCCTATTTGCTACTGTGTTTTCAGGTGATAGTAAGTCTCCAACTGCAGCAGCCAAATGTTGAAGGAAGAGAAGGACCATAGGCTGAAGGGCTGGCCAAAAATGTGTATCAGCCTACCCTGACTACCACTGTGCAAACAGGAAAAGCCAAAAACTAGTTTGCAATGTCCTGGCAGGAGCAGACATGTTTTACATAATTTTCAAGGTGCACGTATGTGCTCAGGATGTAGACATCATTTTGACATTCTGCTGTCGAAAGAGATGTGAAGATATACAAATTCATAGAAAGAAGGCAGTTCAAAGGAGGCATATTATTAAAAGAAAAAAAAGCAGTTCAAATATTAGAGTTTGTTCTCTGGTAGCTTCTAAGCTTTTGTAAGGATCTTTTTTTAAAAGAAAACTTCACAAAGAACTCCCCATCCATACACAGTCCTTTCTGTTTGTGGCATGGAACAGTTTTGAAGATGTAAAGAAATACTAGCTGGCACTTGGGGTGGCTTTTAAATTTGTGAAAATACACCTACCAAAGCATATACCAACATAGTGAATCTCCATTTTTACAGATTTTGTATTTTTGAATTTCCTTACTTGTTAAAATTTGTTTGAAACCCCCCAAATAATACTTGTCAAATTATTTTGGTCATTTGCAGACGATGCACAGCGTGATGAAAATTCACACGGCCACGAGCTCTGACTCACAAATTGGTGTTCTGCTTTCTTGTTTCAGCTCTCAGACTGTGGTGGAGTATCTTGATTATGGTCTATTTAGGGCCACATTTTCTCTTTTTTGTGCTTTTAACGTTATCCCACCAATTAAAATGGTCCCCGAATATAAAGACAATGCGCCGTCTGTTGTTTGGAAGGGCAGCAAGACTGTGATGTACCTTATGAAGAAAATTCACATGTCAGAGCAACTGCCTTCAGGAAGGATTTATAGTGCTGTTGGCCTTGAGTTCATTGTCAATGAATCAACAATAATATCAAGTAAGATATTTTTAAACAGCAGACACGTAAACCAGGGTTATGTATTGAATAGCTGAAGAAAATATTGTGACCAGAGGCTCATAGGAACCTGACTCTGTATTTCTCCTAGGATCAGTTGTTCAGTATTCATTTAATTCAATGTTTTTAAAGACTTTGTAGAACATACTTAGAGTGAATAATGAGAATGACTTGGATAGATGGATGGATGAAGAGAGATTGGGAGAGAGTGAGACAGAGAGAACAGAGAAAAGAATCATAAATGTGAAATATTAAAATGTCATTGAAATATCTTTTCTTTGAAGATAGCTCAACTGACAAAGGCCTTTATTTTAATTTTTGCATCAAAACAAAATTCAACTGAAACAGATCAAATACTCTTCGACTGCGTGAGAAGAAATGACACTGCAGCAAAGGTGGACTGAAATAATTACCAGCAGTTCTGTGTCCATGCCATAGCTAACTGTGAAGGGATTCCCTTAAATACGAGGAGAGAAACGTCAGGAGAGAGAAGAAAAAAGCTGAAATTCATGAGCTATTATTAAAGAAAAGAAGATCTATTTCTTTAATCATAGCTTATGCATTTAACACTGACTTGATTTCCAAATTGCCTTGGGTTCCAGTGCAGCTCTGCTAATTAGCACAAAACTAAAGTTGGGTGACATGTGTAAAAATCTTAGCCTCACTTTTTTTATCTGAGAAATGGAAATAATACATCCATTCACATAGTTTCCATGAAGTTCATATAACTTATGTAAAACACATAGCTTAATGATTGTTTCATCCATATACATTATTTCCTTTTATTCTTTTCTCCTAATTTATTGGGTTTTTTTATGTCTCATATTTGAAAGAAAATGGGACTTCCATTCAATAACTTTTTATTTCGGATCAGTCATTGCTGGTGTCCTCTTCGTTCAGGTTCTCAGCAGTTCCTTACAATTCCTATGTGGTTTCTTGTCAGCTCAGCTTCTGGGCCCATTTCCCACAATAGCTCTTTGTAGCAATGACCCTTCTACTTCAAGTGCGCCAAGTTGAGGAAGATTCTAGGCTAACCGGGGCACAATGTGAAATAGATCTGTAATAAGTCACTCTGTGTGCTGTGGTCACAAGAATGGGTTTTGTTGATCTTTTTGTCACACTGTTAGCTTTTCTATTCTTGCCAAAGTTTCAGTCTCCTAACAGGACTGTCCTTTCTCTTCCTGCCCCTTACATGTTGGCTTTCCCCAGGGCTACATATGAACCATATACATTTACACTTGACATTTTCTTCAAAGTTGATGGCATCCAATTTGAGCATCACTTTTTCGTGTGAGGGAGATTCTACATCTTTGGACCTAGCTTCTCTTCCTTTTAAACCAGACCTCCGTCTAGCTCCATGTGAACTTCCCACAGGTGTATGACCCTCAACATGTTCAAACCGGCATTCACAGTTTGACATTCTCAGTATACTTTCCCCCTGTGACTACCACCTCAGTGGGCAGTGTACCCAGCAACTGACCTGCTCACCAATGCCAGACACCTGGAGTCATTCTCAAATTCTAGTTCTTCCATCGCCCTGCACAGTCGGTCACTTCAGAAGTCCTGCCGATTTAACCCATGCAATATCTCCAAAATCCATCCTCATGCATTTACCCACATGGTAACATACTGTCTCTTGCCTCCAAGACTTTGAACTTGTACTTCCTCCTTCCTGGATCTCTCCACCTTTTTCTTGTCTAGCTAACCTTTCTATATTTTTAAAAATTCAACTCCAGTACCACCCACTCTTGGAAATCCTCTTTGAACAAAGCTCCTTACAATGTGCTTTCAGTATTTCCCTAATATACCATTCTTGATGATTTTATAGCACTGGACACATAATTTCGTCATGAGCTTTCACTCGTTTGTCTCTGTCCCCATTTGAGTTTACCAGAAGCAGGTCCTGACATAAGGACACAAGGAAATAGTTTCTGACGGAGCCGAGGCCAGGAGACTGGCTGGAGAGTGGACAAATGAGTCAGGGGAGGGCAGAAAGACAACGAAGCCTGTGTCGTCATACAAGTTGCCATTTTGGCAACTGGAACACACATCAGCTGGGGAACTCTGGGAATCAGTGTCAAACATGTGCCTCAGAGTTGTTTCCAAGGAAGGGTGAGGGAGCTGGGTTATTTATACAACGATACCCATTCCTGGGCCAAGGAGCTGCTCCTCATCGCATGAGGGTGCTGGTGGGGAGGTAATTCCTGGGCACCTCCAGCCTGCCGTGTACACAAGTCCTTAGCAAAAAGATGAACGTGTTATGAGTATGAGGTCAGACTGGGGCGCACAGAATGTAAGGAGAACAAATGGACAGTCACCTGATGGCCAAAGCAACTGTCTCACCTGATTATATAATAATCTACTGGAAATTAGGGCCAGGTAACTGAATGTTTAATGTAGCAATATTAACTTCCTCCAAATAGCTCATGTAATAAAACCTAAGTGAAGCTTTTAACCCAGTTTTGTCTGACTTGAAATTCTGAACTCCTTTGCCCACACCAGTCAACCACCCATCCAAACACCAAAGAAGAAAGAGGATGAGAATGCAGAGTGTCAGGCAAGCAAACAATATAAAATGGAAACACTGGGTGCTTTAGCGAGGCTCGAATGTGCGTAGAGGATTTCAGTTCAGCTTAATTATGTGCAAGGAATTAGGTTTTTCCTGTGGGATCACAAAGAATAAGAGATTGCTCCATCTTCCAATATCTCAGGATCATTTATGCATGTTTGTTTTGAGTGAGTGAGTGAGTGTGTGTGTGTGTGTGTGTCTGGCGGTCAAGTAGGCAAAAATGTCACTACAAGAAAATTTTCAAAAAAAGGATGCCTACTTCACCAATCCAATTTTTTTTAATCTCTCACCACTTCATCCTGGCTATATGCAGTTTTATGGGATGAAGTCATTTCTCCAGGCTAAACCACAGTGTTGTTCTAAGAGAATCAATCTGGTGACAAAGGCATGGATTCTGTGCCTGACACTGCATCAAGGTCACCATGTGACTTTGGACTGGCACTGGTTTTCCTGGCCTCAGTCTCCTTATCTGTGGAATGGAGTGGCGGGAAAGGGAATTGGCTCTTTGAGGAGTTCTAAAGCCCCCTCCACATTTATAACTGTCTTGCCATCCCTCAAACAAGCTGTAAGCTAGGCAGTTTCAAATGACTATTCTTTCCTTTTTTTCTCCTTCAAATGAGTTCTGCGACAATTTTATATTTACTTTTAAAAAGAATCTCTGCATTGTCTTTGTGATGACTAAAAGTAACTCATTGATATTCCAAACGGGACATTTCTTAAGCCTTTATTTCACAATATGACCCACTGCACATTAATAGTCAGAAAACTAAGACTTAAATAAATTGAAATTACTGTTTGTCCCAAGGATTAAAGGAGAACAAGTTTGTTATTGTCAAATACTTTTCACAAAGAATATTAGAAGGCTATGCATAGGCTTTATAATGAGAAAGAACACATTCAATTTTCCAAATTAAGGCCTCAGAAGAGAAAGTATTATATATAAATAATATAAATAAAAAGTGCTTATATTTATTTATAATTACTTATGTATGCATTTATATAGTGTGTAAAGAGGTTACATAAAATAATATACATATATAAATAAATGTATCTAACGGGGTGAATATTTGGGAGGTTCATTCGGGCACCTTATATTTGTCTGTTTTATTTCAGATCATAGTGTAGCGATACGTATCTACTCTGCTCACAAAAATCACTGTTGATTATTGACTGGTTTGGTTTGATGTTAGAACAAAAAAAAACCCTTTTCTATAACAACTTTGCAAACTTTTAGTTTCTCAGCATACTGAATTGAAAACAACTCAAAAATGAAAAACATAGAAATAGTCTCAGAGAATAAGGGAGGGCATACATGTAATGAGGGATGTTGAAGTGTAATGCCAGTTAGAGAAAACCCATTCGTTCTCGTTATTACTCTTTTATCTAACTCATATATTAGAATTGTTACATTTGCTCCCATGTAAGAGCCAATCTTATGGGAGGTCTGTCTCCCAAAACTTTTCTGAAGTTTGCATTCCTTTCTAAGTGATGCTCAATAATTAGATTTTAATTGTAGCAAGGGGGCCCGGCTGGATGGCAAGTGTGTTTCTGCCTAATAAACTGATGTGCAGGGTCCATCATCAGAACCTGATATGGATTTGCGTTTCTTTGGCAGACGAGTGCCCTGTCTGGGGAAAAAAAGATTAGGAGAATATAACAATGACTCTTTGAGGCACTCATTTCTGTCTTAGACCCAAGACTTCTGCTTAGGCGTTGGGAGGGAAGAAAGTCTAAGCTAATCTTGTCACATGCTACCTCACCTGTTAGGAAGAGCCTTCTACCAAATCCCCGATACCCCCCTCTCTTAGGTGGATTTTTTCAGGATGAAGCTTTCAGGGTCACTCCCTATGGACGGCATTCCCTGAAACCCTTCCCATCTTCTAACCAGAATAGGTATTTCTGTTATTCACTCTATAGCTTCCTATACTTGCTCATAATACTCATTACACTGATAATTAATTATTAGAACCCAGCTCCAACACAGCAGCCACCATGCTTACCTTGTTCCCCGGTATTTTCTTAATTCCCAACGTGAGGCTAAATTATGTTTGCTGCATGAATGATGAAGGGTCAACCTCTTGCCCAAAGAAGAAAGCCTGTAAGGTGACTATTTCATTAATCTTTGAAAATTTCAAGAGCAGGGAAACTCACTAACTTATAAATAGGCCACTCTAACTCAAATATTTTATAATATTAGAAAACAAACAAAACTATAAGGCAAACCTATAAGAAAATAAATTTTATAATATTTTCCTTGGCAAAAAGTAGAAGTCTGATAATGACAACGGTCCGATAGACTATAAATCAACATGTTCTCACACACATTGCTTGTGTGGATGCATTGGGACGCAAGTTTCTTTGGCAGTATCTCTTACATGTAGATCCAAGAGAAATACTTCCACGTTTACCATAAAACACTTGTATGAGGATGTCTGGAAGAAACAATTTTCAATTTGAATTTTCATGAATTTTCATTATAATACAACTACAATTCGATGAATGTGTGTGTGTGTGTAGAGATGAATAAATAGACAAATGAGAAAATAAATAAATGAGGATCACGTATATATCAATGGTTACAATCTACAATGTACCAGAGTTTGTGATTAACATAATTTTGTGTACCTGAAGATTTAGACTGAGTTACACATTATGAAGTTTTTGGCATTTTTACCTTAATTGCCAAGATTTGATTATTTTTCTGATGAAGACCAAGGTTAAATATGAATCTGGTATCCAATAATTATCTTTAAAATAAACAGAACAATTTTTGAAACACAGTCTTACTTTGTATACTTTTGGTTCATTCATTCATTCATTCATTCATTGAGGCCCATTCTAGAGATATTTATGAAGCATGTACTATGCACTAGCAACTGTATTCCGTGTACTGCCATTGAGAAGTTTATAAACCCAAGTCCTTAAGACAGAAACTAATGTTCAATATCCCAAGATAGAGATTAATCAACAATTATTATCATAATAAATGCTTCAAAAGTAGAGGTAAATCACATCTACTGTGGGAGAATTGTAAATGCTTCCTAAGTGGAAGCTAAAATACTAAAATTCATCTTGGGGAGCTGAGGAAACCTCTGGTGGGTGAAAGGACATCCTAACTGAGAACTGAAAGTGCATAAAAGATATTTAGGTGAAAAAGAAAGTATCCCAGGTAAGTGAAAAGAATGTTAGAACACCTGGGAATTACAGGATGATTCATTAAGTGAAATAAAATAAGTCTGGTATGTCCAGAGAGAGTGAGAATAGCAAGGGATGAAACTGATGAGGAAGGCAGAGTCCTATTGATGAAAGCCTTCAAAATCATGCTGTAAAGTCTGAATCATATCCAGGATAAATGGAATTTCATTCAAATTATGCAGCAGAAGTATGGTAACAATGGGTTTCCACTTCTGAAAGATCATAGTTTCTGATAGGTGAGGAAAGAATTGGAGGAGGGCCAGGGGTGGAGGCTGGGAGGCTGGTTAGGAAGCTATTTCACTGTTCATGTGCAGGATAATGGACACTTTGAAGACAGGAAAAAGTAGTCAACTGTGAGAAATATATTAGAGGAAGAATATATACAATAGAACTTGGTTTCTGATTAAGATTTTACACTACTTTTGTTGTGCTCTTATTGCTTTATTCTGATGTACAATGCCTAAGTATTTCATAATAATCATGCTTAAGATTCACTGGGTTTCCTGGGTCTCAGTGTATTGGAGCAATTCCATCACAGCTACCTCAAACTCATTTTATTTAAAATAGTATACTTTGTGTTCCCCTTCTTCCACTTTGGTTCTCCCACACCTCTTTTGTGCCAGGCCCCCAAGTCTCACTCTCATAGTTAGGTCTGCTAGAGCAAAGTCACTTCTGCCAAAACCTTTGAGGTTAACTGGACTGAGGCACTATGTGTTTCCAAAAACCTAAGCCCTACTATTCAGTCCAAATCAGGATTAAGTCATATTTCCCAGTCATAGGATCAATAGGTTATCGCTAATTAAAGAACATTATAGACACTCCAACCTTGTGAGTTAGCCCAAAACATGAGTTAGTTTTCTCCCAGTATTTTTTGCTAGCACTGGGTGGGGGTGGGAGTAGAGGCACCTCCTGTACCTCAACAAGAGCTATTGGTACTGACAGAGAGAGTGACAACAATGTAGGACATGGTAGCAATGTCACATTCCAGCAGCAATGTCAAGGTCAAGTCACAAGGCAGATCAGCAGCAGATTCAGGGTAGCAGGTAGAAGTGAGGTTGGCACTAGTAGCTTCATCAGAATTTGAATGACTGCCAAGGAAATCACATGAGGTGCTTGGGACTCTGCCTGAAGAAAAGAGGGAGTTAGAATGCTTGTGTCTTTAGAAATTATGTTGAATGGAAACTCCGAGTCATAGACCGTATTTATGACCATCACAGATGTTCTCTCTCGGGCTGAAATAGTAAGAGTCATCTAAATATTATTAAAGTACACTTAAAAGGAAAATTGTAGTATAAATAAATAGAATAATACAAATAAGTGCTGTGAGAGTATAGAGGGCTGGAGATGTATCTATGGGTCTCTGAGAGTAGGAAATGGATATATTTTAGCCATTTCAAGGTGTAATGTGAAGAATTAAATTACCTGCTTATGAAGCAAGTTGCTTTGTGATTCCTCACCGAGACAATTTGAAATGGCTATTCAAGGTAGGATGTCCCTAAAACATCAGCATTAGAATAAACATCATTATTCTGTAATGGCAAAAACAAATACAACCCCCTAAACAATAGCGACAACAACAACAAACCAAAATCGTAGTGACTAAACTGAGTAACGTTTATTTCTCACTCAGGCAAAATCCGCTGAAATCTGACACATTTTTAGGGGCAACTTTTCTCAATTCAACAAGTTTTTCAATTCTCCCAAAGAAGTTACATACTATTATTATTCCAGATACCTATGAAGAAGTTAATTTGCCTTCACCAATTAGGATTTACACGTCTCTTGGGGCCACAACTGAAGGTCAACTATAGTCCACTTTCTAAGGCAGCCATCCAGGCTCAGGAAGATTCTGTCATCCTACGCCTATGTCATCAAGAATAAGTGATCCAGTCTGTCAACATTGTTGAGGAAGGAACAGCTGGAAAGGTGTTGACCAGCTCTTTTGTGCGCATGCCCAGCAATATCACATGTCATATGTGACCACAGCCGCTGGCCAGATCCCTTCTCATGGCTTCCTCCAATTGTGTAGCGGTTGAGAATTAGAAGGGGAGAGGAACCAGATATCGGTGAACACGAGTAACGTGCCCCAAACAAATTGTGGATAGTCAAGAAAATGAAGTCTTGTTTTAATTTGGGGAGGGAGAAATATCAGATAGCAAATGCTTTTTAAATGAATCATGAGAAAGAAACTCTCTGATAAAGTGATTTTCCTAACAACAGAAAGAAGGCGGTCTTAAGACTTCACCTGTATACTGGAAATAGGTAATGTTGCAAAAACCAGATTTCTGGAATTGATACATGAGATGTCGGTTTAAAAGTGCTGGTTAAGCAAGTGGTCTGAGTCCTAGGGATCTGCTGCCCAACACTCTACCTGTTGTCAGCAGCGCCGCACTGCACAGTTGCAAGTGGTTGAGGGTAGATCTCACCTGAAGGGTTTCGACAACAATGACAACAACCACCGAGTAGCAGGATATGCGCCGGCATACTCCCCCTTGGGAGGAGTGGCTATCCCTTGAGTGATGTAAGTATTTTCTCCTCTGGATGTTCTAAATTTTTGACAATGTGCATGTATTAGTACACATACAATGTATACTATGTGTAATACTACAACATATAGGTATGTCAATAAAGTATATGTATTACTTTTGTAAAGCAAAAAAATATACATATTCATATGAGATCGGATGCATTCAGGGTGGTATGGCCATAGGCAAGGACCTACCACCAAGATTACTCTATCCAGCAAAGCTATCCTGGAGAATGTAAGGACAGTTAAAGTGCTTCCCAGATAAGTTCAAGTTAAAGGAGTTCATTATTACCAAGCCCTTATTATATGAAATGTTAAAGGGACTTATCTGAGAAATAAAAGAAGATAAAAAACTATGAACAGTAAAATGACAGCAAACTCACAACTATCAATAACTGACCCTAAAAAAACAAAACCCAAAACAACTAGATCAGGAACAGAATCACAGAAATCGAGATCACATGGAGGTTTATCAGTGGGGAGGGGGAGGGGGAAAATAGAGGAGGGGAAGGTGCAAGGAATAAGAAGCATAAATGGTAGGTACAAAATAGACAGAGGGAGGGTAAGAATAGTATAGGAAATGGAGAAGCCAAAGAACTTATATGTATAACCCATGGACATGAACTGAGGGTTGGGGGGATGCTGCAGGGTGGGGAGGTTCAGAGAGGAGGGTGTAGAGGGGAGAAAAAAAGTGGGATAACTGTAATAGTATAAATAACAAAATATACATATTCAAATAAAAATATACATATTCAAAAATTATTCTTGAACCAAATAATAGAAATGTGAAAAATCCTTAAAAACATGGTTTAAAAGTTGGTTTCATTGGAAAAACTTTTAAAATTACATTGATATTTATACATTAGAAAACAAATGTTATAAAATATAAAGTTAAAGTGCCTTTATATTTGATCATATTTTGTGACAATTCCATTCTTAAAACATGGAAAGTTTAGATCGGTGTATGTGATTTATCCAATATCATATAATGATCATGTGGCAAAACCTAATAAATCTACACAAAAAATCCTTTCTATTCCCATTATACCATAATATGTGTATGTGTAGAGTAGATAAAAATTTGTAATTACTTCTAATTTAAAAAAAAAACTGTGCTGCTCAAATGAAGTAATGTACCTAAATGTGCTATAAAAATTTTAATACTGTATTTAAGTGAAATATAATTCTCATATTCACATATTCCTTTATGGCTAAGGGGCGTAATGGGACGTATAGGAATCAGATAGGACACATCCACAGCTTGTTTGTTGAGTTAACAATTTTGTAAGGAGATACTTCAATGAGAGACAATGAAATGGGGGGACTGATATCTGCAAGTCATAGAGTATAAAATGGTTTGATTTTTTTGAGAATTGTGAGCATATTAGCTTGGTTTAAGCAAACAATCTACTTATGAGAGCCATTGAAAGAAAAATGTTTGATAAGACAGGAATCTAAGGATCTTTGGTGAACAGCAAAAGAGGGAGTCCCTGTGACCTGTGGAGAAGGATAATAATATGTTGCTGGAAAATTTGTGGGGAACAGTTCCAAGCGTGGGAAATGAGGCCCAGCCCCCACTCGGAAAAGCCAGTGGGGAGCGAGGTTGGCAGGCAGGACCCAGGCCCTGTGGGTTCTCCTGTGGGGAATCAGGCCTGCATTGTACCTAGGCCTCTTTAAGACTTGCTTTTTGCTAAAACTCCTTCACCCTGAATTGAGGCAGCAAACGTTTACTGCATATCTTTAAAGTAACTTCCTAAAGTCTGTGCTGAACCTTCCAAGGACCACTGTAACCAGCTTAACCACTTTTCCCTTTACATTTGCAAATATCCTTCCTCTTTTATGTAATTATCACCACCCTCTCCTTTGTTTTCTGCAACCACCTAAAGCGAACCTGTACACAGTAAATGAGGACCATCCTTAATGTAATGTGCCCAGAAAAGCAATAAAAGCCTGTCGAGGCAAGGGTCAGGGTCCTTTCCTCTTGGGAGAGTGGCCACGCTGTCCCTTTTCAGGACTCTGTAGTCCGCGTGTATTTATCTATTGCCGCCACAACACGCGGATGCCCACCTGAGGCGGGATCTGCGTCAAAAATTGTTACAGAAAGAATATAAAAAATAGGCTGGAACAGAGGCAGGAAAGACAGACTCTATGAATTAAGATCTTTTTGGTCACATATAACAAAAATCCTATCATTTAAATGAAACAGAATTTATTGGATCCCAAGGCTGACTTTTTTCAAGTCTTACTCTGGCTACTCAATCAATAACCAGGGCCTGGTTTCTCTATTTACTCAGTCTTAAATCCAGGTTCAGCAATAATATTTCCCTATTGTCTCAGGACCTCTACAGGTCACATCCTTTGTACATATGCAGAAAAGTCTCTCCTGTCTCTCCACCATGAAACCACACTCTTGGACTTTAACTTTGTTTGTATTGGCTCTTAAGTCATGTTCTCATCCCTGAAACAGTTTTGTTGTGGCCACGTGGCTGAGATCTCACAAGTTCCACTTCTAAGACAGGAAAGAAGTCAGCTTCTCTGAAGCATGTGGGCTATGATGTGGAAGAGTAATACGCAAACCCCAAGTAAGTTACTGTACCGCGAGGAGGGAGAATGGATGCCAAGCAGCAAGCCCAAGGTGACAAATGGCAGTAAGACAGGGGTGCTGTGATGAGAACCTGGACTGTGACAGGGAAATCGGGAAGACAGGGATAAATAGTGCACCGGGTTTGATGCACTGGATTTAGTGGTTAATACAGAACATTCGAAAGCAAAAAAAGGTGGGGAAGGTGACCATGTCCTTTTGGAGACCTCAGATGTGTCATCTCAAAGACTCCTGAATAAGAGCGAGAGCTGGCAGCAGTAATGTCTCACCAGCCTATCATTTTTAAAGTTAGTAACGATTGTCTAAATAGTTGAAGTTTGCAAGTGACATTTTGGAAACAATTTGTAATGGAAATCATTATAAAAAGAGTGTATTTGGATATAATTTAAGTTTTCTTCATGATTCAGCACTGCCATTTCTGAAAGAATGGAATATTCTAAGAGATATATTCTTCACCCAGTATTTTTTCTTCTATTCTTTCTACCTCACTAGCATGCACTAGCTTTCTCTTCTTGCACCTGTCTCATCTAATAACCCACTCTCCTAACTTTCTGCCTCTAATCTGATACACTGGAAAAAAAAACAGAGCCACATTTGTTAAAAATTTTTGTTAAGCAAATCAGTAGACAGTGAATGGGAGTCAGATGAACCCAGTGAGTGGGTTTAGGTTTGGGGCTATGAGACAGCATCCATGAGAGCTCTGCAAAATCATAGGTGCCCTCCCAATGGGAGCCTGCGGTTGAAGGGTAAGATCATAAGACTTCTGACCAGATAAGAGAGATATTGAGCTGAGTTAATACTGATATTACGTTTATAACTGGGATCATTACGTCTTTCTATACCTGTATTGGCTCTGTGGAGGAAAATTGTGCCAAAGATAACATGTAGGGTGTAGGGGGAGCAAAACAAAATAGAGAAGAAACAGGCACACCAGGTTTCGAATATGGCTTCGCTACTTGTACACTGTGTTGCCTTAGACAAGTCACTCATCTTCTCTAAGCCTCAGTTTCCTCACCTGTAATATGGGGAAACTAATAATGTCTGCCTCATAGGAGTGTTAGGAGGGTACAGTGTGCACAGACATTTTTGAAACTAATGCCCCATAAAAATATATGGTATTCTGTGCACTCAGCCACCAAGACACTGTAGTGGTTCATGTCACAGGCAAATGACATGGCCGTGTTGTTTGACGCTGTGACCTTTGTTTTCCTTATCTGCAAAGTGGGGATTGAGATAGAAACTCCGCATTGGAATTGAGGTTGAGCACTAGCTGAGTTAACAAAGGTAAAACATAGACTTTTCCTATTATTTCCACTCCTTTACTGTCTTAAAAATAATTTGAAGTGCCCTTTAGATCCTTTTCCAAATTAAGCAACACTCCTAAATGCATAAGCAACAGATGCCTGCTTTTTTTGCTTCTTTCTTTTCTCCTTACCATGTTTTAGAAATGCCTAGAACAAGAGTCAACGCACCATTATGACTTAACAGCAGAAAAAAGTGACTACACATTTTATTTGTAATTTCCATGTTTCAAATTCACATTCAGTTGGTAATTCAGTCAACTTTAATCTAGTGTTTTATTGTCATACACTTTTGAATATCCTGGTTTAAAAGACTCATTCCATCTCCCTTTGTGGATTTTAAGTAACCCGGCATCAGATTCGCCCATACAGATTGCTGGTCAGGGCACAAGTGGAAAAATAGGATTGAACTTCGGAGAGCAGGAGTCATTCATCCTGTCTCTGCTGCCTCAGGAGGGAGGGAAGCGGGAGCCTTCAGGATGGTTTACAAGGATGTTCACTCTATCAGTAACCTCCAGACGCATATTTCCATGTCCTGTTTTCATCTTTTCAGTCCTTTGCTTAAGGGTTCAAGTTTAAATTTCTGTACCTTCTTATTCCTGGAGTTCAGATTTTGACCCCAATGTAGCCTGATCTCCCAGGATCTGATACCCATTCCCTTAAAATCCAGGAAGCTACAGCTCAAGACCCCATCCCCGCTCTGTTCACTCTTAGGTTGTGAACTCTTAGTTGCTGTGACCTGCAGTGCCCGTGTTTCTCAGTTTACACGTAGGCGATTGTTCAGGGTGCATCTCCACTCACTACTTCCCCCATGTACTCATCCATCACATATTATTGGGGGTTGGTTCCATAGCAGACATTACTCTAGGTAATGGAACAGGCAATGACTGCCCCTTGTTAAGCTTTCCCACTGGTGTGGACGACAGACATAAATAACAAAATGATCAAAAGACAAGTTTTGGAAAGGATGTGGAGAAATCGGAACCCCTGCACACTGTTGGTGGGAATGCAAATGCTGTAGTCACTATGGAAAACATTATGGAGCTTCCTTAGAAAAATAAAAATGCAGCTTCCATGAAATCCAGCAATCCTACACTTCTGGGTATTTACCCAGAAGAATTGAAATCAGCATCTCAAAGAGATATTAACGCTCCTTTGTTCTTTGCAACACTATTCACAATAGCCAAGATGTAGAAGTAACCTAAATGTTCATCAATAGATGAACAGATAAAGAAAACGTGGACTATAATTACAATGGAAAATACTATTCAGCTTTTTTATTCTGCTACATGCAACAGCATTGATGAATTGAGGATGTTATGCTAAGTGAAATAAGCCAGTCACAGAAAGACAAATACTGCGTAATTCCTCTTATATGAGTTATCTAAAAGAATCAAGTTCTAGAATCTAAGAGTAAAACGGTTGCCAGGGACTAGGGGGAGGGAGAAATAACGGGTTACCTGTCAGTGAGCATCAAGTTTCAGTCAAGCAAGGTAACTAAGCCCTATAGATCTGCCGTACATCTCACCTATAGTCAACAATAACGTGCTGTACACTTAAAAAGTGGTCGAGGCTAGATATAATATTATTTGTTCTTATCACAATAGCAACACTTTAAAAATACTCACAGATGTAAATATAATGGAAATTATGGTAACTGCTATAAACTAATGTTTTCTATGAAATGTTAATTATTTTGTGTTGGTAGGTATGACAAATTGTATGTAGGACATATTAATTTTGCAATATGTATGAGGCTTTCAAGTGAAGATGTAGTGACATCCCAGAGAAAAGGAAAAGAAAAAAAAATACAATTGGAAACATGAAAAAACTGTCAAGATGCAATCACCTTTAACATTTGTGATAACCTAAGGCCCTATTTTCTCTGATCTTTGTAAATGTGAAAATCACAAATCATTCATTAAGGTAAAAATTAAAACAGAGACAGGCTATGGGGTCATTTTATGGTGAGATTGAATGCCAAGTGCACATTAAGTCTCTTCTGCCAACTATGTTCCCCCAAAATGACACTCCCTTTACCTGGTTTCCTATGCTAACCTCATCCACCAGTCCAGTCACTCAGTCATTCTTGAACTCCAGAGAGCATCAGCATCATCTGGGGAGCTTGTTAATAACACAGACTCAGGGCCATCTGGGGCCAGGACCAGAGAGAGAGCTGCCCTATAGGGAGCTTCCCAGGAGATTCTGATTAAGTCATTCATTTGTCAGATGATTCATTCTTTCAAAAAAACCCTTTATTGAGCATTTAATGAGTGCCAGACCCTGGAATAGTCTAATAAACCAAACAGGCATAAACTCCCTGATCTCACAGAGTTTACCCTTGGATGGAAGTGGAAGAGAAAGTGGAAGACAATAAAAGTACATATATTGGTCTGGCTAGTATAGCTCAGTGGATTGAACCTGGGCTGTGAATCAAAGGGCTGCCGGTTCGATTCCCGGTCAGGGCACATGCCTGGGTTGTGGGCCAGGTCCCCAGTGGGGGCCATGTGAGAGGCAACTACACATTGATGTTTCTCTTCCTCTCTTTCTCCCTTCCTTCCCCTCTCTCTAAAAATAAATAAAATCTTTTGAAAAATACATATAAACACAAAAATAATATAGTGTATTTGAAAGTCATAAGTGTTATAGTGCAAATGAAGGCTTCGATTTGTGGCCTTGCATTTAAGTTTGTCCATGTTTATTAGCATTTTGCCATCAGTGGGGTGGTCCTGAGCAAGAATTTAATGTTCTTGTGTAACAGGTATAAAATTCACCATCACTATATTCTCTAAGTGTGAAGTGCCAAGACTTAATATTTATTTCTCTATAACTAAAATAAATTCAGTATTCAAGGCTCTATTCCTCCCATTGACTAAAAACTGCATCTTCAGGGACAATTTAAGAGCTTCTGTTTTACATAAAGTTTGTGATTCAGGGTTTTCCTCTCCTTGTCTTTCTATAAGATCTGCAGTAGAGTTTACCTATTATCCTGGCGATAAAGAAGGGGAGAGGGTTTGTTTTGGTCTTGGTTGTATCTGTGTTGGGCCTGCTGCTGGGGAACTTTGTCCCCCTTGCACTAGCAAAGCCCAATGAGGCTCTCACTGTCTCCCCCTGCTGGCAGGGTGCTAGCTTTGGCTGACACTATTGGTTCCCCGAGATGCTGTCTCGGTTGATTTCATCTGATACCAGGTTTGAGTTTTTCATCCCCACTCTTATCCTAACAACTCCATAGAGGATCCAATGAATCTCAGTTTTAACCACCATCTCTGCCACTCTAGACACGTGGGAACTTTTGTTACATCCTTCCCTCAGAGAAAGTATTCTTGTTTAAAAAGTGGAAAGGTGATAAATTAACTACAGAATCAGAATGAATAATTCTTGGAGAATAATTTTTAAAGAATATCTTAATAAATCGCCTGAGTCAGAGGGATGGAGACCCGGATGTCCGCTGGGGTGTTTCATAAAGCTGGCCAGGCTCCCCTTTGTGAAGGAGACTCTTGGAAGTTCGGTGCTCTTAGTCACGCAGCGCGATTTCGTTATCTTCAAGGTGACACCTCCCAGTGCTTTTGGAGAGAGTCTAAATATAAAGTTTATTTTATGTTGCAATTTTCAGACCTTACTCGAAAAAGAAATCAATGTTTTATTTTTGTAATCTATCAATAAATATAGATTATATGCCAATATAAAGGGACAAAATTATGTTTATCATTTTTCTTCAGATAACTATAGCCAGTGAATAAAGTATAAGAAAGACAAATAGATTTAGATATATGTTAAATCAAGATAATTAAAGCCGGACTGTTTTTTTTTTTTTTTCATCACTTTTATGCTGTATCTGAGCGGAAAGTTCTGGGAAGTTTTATAGTCATAAACAGGTACCCGAGATGAAAGTTTGTCTGTGAGTAGTAATAATTCACATTTGTACTCTTGTAAGCCCCTCTTAAAATCAAGCAATACTAGGTGCTAAACACCTAGTTCAGCACTTTTCAAAACACAGTCCGGGGATACCTGTGGGCCCGTGACCCTTTCAAGGGCACTGTGAGGTCAGCTCTGCTCATGTGCGTTTCATGCTCTCTTTAAGCTCAACAATAGTTTTCCAAACCCTCAATCAATTTGAGGTTCCATATTCTTCTTTTTCTTGAAGTTTTCAAGGGAAGTCATGGAAGCTATAATTGGATGGCTTCTGGGAAGGCTGATTGTGACCGCCTCTTAAGTTTTATTAACATCTAGTTAATATTATAAAACCCTCTAATAACTGTCCAAAACATTAATTTTAGCAAAGGCTGTATTCACTACATGAGTGCCCTAAGTAGCAGTAGGGATTCCTGGCCAGGTTTTATAATTCCTACTCTATTTTTATTTCCCTGATCAACACTTTAACCCTTGATTTTAGAAATGCATATGCTACAAAGCAGCCCGTCTATTTGGCCACAGTTTAGAAAAATTAGTCCAAATCAACAATTTCCTTGGCAATATTATGACTCTGACTTTGCTCTTTATACTGACAGTATGCTATCTAATTGCCTGGAAGGATTTGAAGCATTTTTCAACTGTTATTATTTTAACTGATAGGCAAATATTTACTGTCTGTATTTTCAGGTGATTTTTTTTTCTTTAGGTGATGGAGGGATGAGGGCATGAAAGTAAATACCTCTGCCCCAGTTCCTTAAATGATCTCTTAATCTACTTATAAATCATACATATATGATATCTGGCAGAAACTATATATGTGACACATATATATACATATACATATATGCTATATATGCTAACATAATTCAGTATAAGGATATAAAGATCAAGGCTACTATCCCTAATAAAACCTGTAGAAAGTTAGAGGAAAGAGAGATTTTGATAGAGTAGACAATGGAGCATCTTTCTTGAGGAGGAAAAATTGAACTTGGCCTTGAAGGATGATAGGAGTTGAATAAGAGAGCATGAGAGGGATAAAGCGTGCAGACACGAATTAACATAAAGGGTGAAGATGAAATCACAGGAAGCTTATTTGGCAACAGTGACAAATATAATTTGGAAAGATGAACATATCGGGGAGAAGTATTGTGAGTAATAAAATTGGAAAGGGGGTTTCAAGCCAAAATAAATTATCTTCCTCACTTTAACTATGGATGTGACAGGCCCCCTAGAAGTCCCTCCAAAGAAATATTTGGATCCGCCTGGAAATTCCTCCTTTTCAGTAGTGTGTCAGTCGCCATGAACAACCTTTAAAATGATCAATCAGGAGTTTCTATTTACCTGTGACCTTTCTGAGAAGCATGTTCACAAAATAACATTTAACAGATTATGGACTATACTGCAGGACTGGCAAAATTTTGTGGGAGCCATGATAAAGTAATGATTCAGCTTTGGCATTCACCAGAATTATCTATGAGTGCACTGGATATTTACACCTGCTCCCATCAACCCATCCTTAAATGAGGAGAAGGGTGAAGAAGTACTCTTTTCTTTAAAGTCAACTTACATCTCTTTAAACTCACATTTGCAAACTGATTTAAAAAAAACTTTATAACATGGTCATAAGCTGCAAGAAGATGATACTTTCTTGTGTAGGAGCCAAACCCTGAGAAGTAGGTCTGAGGGAGTGGTCACACAAAGTGCCACCCATGTCCTGCCTCGATTCTTGGTATTTCCAGTTTTAGTGCCATCGTTTCTCATTGTTTCTGTACTTTCAACAGAATAGTCTTTCTAAAATCTCATGCAAATACAGATCTGATTGTGCTATATTCTGCTTAACATTTTCCAAGATTCTTGAGTCTATTCAGGATGAAGTTTAGCTAGGACATGGCAAACAAGATCACCTCACCAGCCTTTACATCTCAGCTGAGCTATTACATCCTCAGGGAAGCTTTTTTTTTGACCTCTTCCACCAGGTCAATTTCGCGGCACCCTGCATTTTTCACAGTTCAAGCGTTTATCACAACTGCAAATTTACAACTAGAGCCCTTATTGATACAGTGTCTGTTTCCTCCCTATCCTGCAAGTTCCCAGAGGGCAGGAACAAAACATGCTTTTAGAGCCCAGTCTACTCTCAGCCACTAGCCGCTGCACTGGACAAACAGAAGAAGGCAGTTCCTAGGAATTGATATTGTCAATGGTGGTGTATGCATGAATGAGTGAATCAGTGACCTGTGGAGAAAACATGGGCCTCACCGATTACATTCACAGGATCGCTGTGTGCTTGGGAAGAAAAGTACCCTGAAATCTTTTATTCTAAATCCCTCATTATTTAGAAAAGGAAATCAAAGCCTAAGAATTAAAAGACTGGCCTAAGATCAGAGAATTAATCAAAATGACAGAGCTGGTCTAGACTCTCAGTCTCCATTACTACTCTGAACCCCTTCTATTATGTCATAGCTCCCCTCAGCCAAGCTCCTTATTCCAGAAGTGTAAACTGTAGACCCACTCACAGTGAACCAGTGCAAGACCTGGGTGGCTTCAGTCATTTGGTTAAGTGTCTTTAGCTCCACACTCAGGGGCCATCAAGCAAGTACTAGAGGGTCAAGGGATCTGGTGAAGTTGTATTTGACTGAATTCCTTCATAGTGTATGTTTTCTTAGGCTAGTTGTTCATAATACACATATCATGGTCTCAGAAGAATGAGGACATTGACTCTGAATGAAACAGCATATATCCATACTTCCAGCCAAAGAGCTCAGCAGCTTCAGTGATGGAAATCCCAGTCTAGCCTGTTAACATACCAAAAACAACAACCACACATGAGAACTTGAGCCTATTAATTCACATCTTCAGCTTTATCATCCATCTCTAAATCCATTAAAGATGCCCTTAATTCTAAAACATTTTAATTCAGGCTTTGGTTGGTATGGCTCAGTGGGTTGAGTGGTGGCCTGCGAACCAAAGGGTTGCCAGTTCAATTGCCAGTCAGGGCCCATGCCTGGGTTGCAGGCCAGGACCCCAGTGTGGGGCACGCAAGAGGCAACCACATATTAATGTTTCTCTCCCTCTCTTCCTCTTTCCCTTCCCCTCTCTCTAAAAGCAAACACACAAAATCTTCTTAAAAATGTTTTAATTCAAAAATGTTTGAAGCAATTCTCTGCCTCATCACTGCTTAAAAGAAAAAAAAACAACAACCAAAAAACAGCTTTCTCTTTTCTGGTCAATTTCCATAAATGTGTTGCCTCTTAATTATAGCAGTGATGCTCAGTGTGAATTAAATACCACTCAGTTCACCCCCCATTCATCATAATGTCTTATTACAGAGCGGGTCAGATCACCTAATGTCTTCGCTCCCTTGGGTAGCTTGGGGTTACCTCTAGGTAGTCAGGTAGAGTAGCAGGTTGGCCATTTAATTTCCCCTATTCTCAATTTCACTCCCTTTCTTGTGAACACAAAAGAACTTTAAGTGATCTGTCCCGGGCATTGAAATGCCAACCTTAGTTGGTACTTTGAAAACTCAAAGCCTTTTACAAGATGAATAGCAAACTGCGGATGACGGCTCCTGTGGAGCCATTATTGAATTGCAGCCCTGATGACCGCATTACTTTGGATTTAGATAAAAGACTCCATACAAGACAAATGGTAGGAGGACATCAAACAAGACTGTGTCCACGCAGTGACAGAAGCAATCCAATTGAAGAAGCTGTTGATTTCTCCAAGGCTACTGACTATTTCTTTTTGAGTAATTTACATTAAGGAACTAAAGATTGTATATTCATCTTCTATTTATTCTTTTCTCTAAAAATATAAATGCCCAGTTGTCAAATCCAAGACTCACTTCTCCTTTTGTCTGGAAGACAAATATCGATATGGGACTATGTTAATTATTTTGTATTGTGTTTTATTTAACCACAATAGCAGTGTGTGTAAAGGTTATAGACTGAGAGTTACAATCTATAATGATCAGATAAAAAGATTAGTCAGCAAATCGATAGTTCCCTATACCAACAGGAAGCTCTGTATATTCAAGGCAGCAATGAGCACAAAGGGTACAGATAAACCTCGGGCACCTTTTTTTAGATGAAAACTAATTCTAGAAAACTTCCCCAACCTCATTAATTATGTACCGAACTTCAGGAGGCTGAACTGGGTGAAGTATCATGAGGGGTTTTTGCAATGTGTCGGAAAACGCTTCTGGCTTCATAAAAACTGTGCAACACAAGACCTTCTTTTCTCTTGGGCTAGCAATTGTCAGGCAGACCCAGTTCCTCAAAACGGACAGGGTTTTATGTATAGAACTTGCATGAATTTTTTAATTTTAAATTTTGGGAACAAGAATGCAGCAGGCTTTAGCCACAGAGATACCATCAAAATTGTTTAAAACATGAATTTCAGTGTTAATCTACTTAATAGGGACACAGCACCTTCATGTAAGTTTTATCCCCAACAGCTCTCTATGTTGACACTTAAAAAAATGATTTGTTATGCTTTGTTATGTCATTGTGCACATGAACTTTCATAAAATGGGTTTCTTTTGCTTTCCCTGCTCTATTTGGCACGATCTCTCTTCCTTGAGCTCCTCCTGCCTCACAAAAACTAATCCATTGAGAAGTGAACTTTGAATAGATGCTTTGGTGTGGAATGGGGAGAGTTCTTTAAATCAAGATGTCTTCTAATATTACATGTAACTGCATTTGCTTGCATAACTATGTCTTTTGAGTTGGGACTTCCCTGTAGCATCTTGGACTTCGAGTATTTTCCAAAATCAGACTTAGTCTCTTCTGGACCCTTACTCAATTATTCAAGACTTCATCAAGATGAAAACAAAATGTCATTGGAATAGTCTCACATACAAGAACAACTTTCAATAAGCTCAAAGCTCTTAAAAATAGCTTCCATGGTGTCTAACAGGTGATTTCTATTTGACACCAACAATTAATGCCAAAAAAAAAGGGGAAAGCAAAGGAAAGAAAAAAAAAATGGAAGAAAACTGACATCATTGATCCCATTAAAAACAATTTGGTTCCCCTGAAGCCATCCTCAGATATCACTCCGCATGACTGCTTTACAATTTTGTTTTCATCCACGTTTTGCATGTTACAATGGTTGTGTATTGATTTACTTCTCCTGGGTCAGATTGTCCCCTTCGATGTGCTCCGGCAAGTTTCTCCTACTGAATCCAATAGGAAATACCACCTATGTCTTGTTTCTTAAATGCAGAACACCAGCAGGGTGTATGTGTGCTTGTGTGTGCACGTGTGTGAGTGGAGTCAGTCTCTGGCAATTTGTAAACAAGACTAGCAACTGCTGACTGTCAAGAGGGACTTGTGTTGCCTTTCCTGTTGCCTTCTGAATGTGTACTTGGCGCCAGCTTTCATTCACTGAAATCACCTTGGCTGTGGCTATTTGCGTAGCAACTGAACCAATGAAGAGGGGTTCTGATTAGTTTTCAGTAGAACCAATTAGTGGCCATCTGGCTCATTGGCTAAGATCTGGAGTACAGGTAATCCCATCGCACCTCCAGGGTAGGCTAACAGTTGTGATTGTAGTTTAATAAAACATTTTGACTTCAAATGTCTACTTACTGAAGACCACAATCCCTCTCTGTCCCCTTCTTTCTCTTACTTTCCGCATTCCATTTCTTTCAATTCTTCCCTCCTTCTCTTCTCCCTTTTTCCCATTCTTTCTTTCTAATCCTCCTTCCTTTAACCCCACAGTGGCATTTGACACTCTACAAAGGAACCTTGAACTCTGCCACTGCCCAAGGTTCAGGCCCTCATTGCTTTCTTCCTGGATTCCTACCATGGACTCAATGGCTCTTGTTCATCCCTTGACTACTTCCCACCACTCCTACAATTGCTATACCCTAATACATCCTCCTCCAAATTACAGCCAATGATCTTTCTAAAGCACAAATCTGATGACGATATTTCTTCTCCGGTGCCTCCATACCACATCCAGGATAATGGTCCCACTCCTTCACAAGGCAACCCAATCCTTTCCTGGTCTGGCTCTTGCTGACCTCCCTGGCCTTATCTCCCACACTCTCCTGCACACCCTGGACCCTGGCCATACAGAGTCCAGCACACACCTGTGTTCACACATGCTGCACAGTGTCCCAACTCCTTCCCTCGTGCCTTCCCTTTCACCTGGTCCTCTCTTTTTGGCCTGGCTGATTTTCACCTCCTCCTTAAGGCTTAGCTAAAGCATTATTTACCTTTGAAATCTCTGAAAACTAACCCCCAAGGACGGCCCTCCCAACACCCTTACTATCCACACAGGCACACACTTACCTAAGCTGAGATACCATAATATCCCTACCATTGCGTTAGCTGTCCAGCTGCAGTAATACATATTATAATATATTTGGGTTGTTGATTTACTTAAATATCTCTTCCTCTACAGCAAGCATTCTTAACTCTTTCATACCATGAACTTCTTTGACGATATGATGAAGCATATAGACCCGTTCTTAGAATCATTTTTAAATAAAAAAATCAAAATATGATTACAAATAAATTATAATGAAATACAGTTATCAAAATATTAACAAAATATATACAATATGATATTATATATTTATATATTTTGTTTATTAAAGCATTAATAAGAAAGTCCAGTAGGAAATCTTCTAATTATTGTAATTTTGAAGTAGAGGTAAATAAAAACAGTATTTTAAACTATCCCCCATCACTCTGATATAAAACATGTAATTTCTACTTATAATAAAGTACTACTGTGGCTTGTTGTCTATATTTGTAATTTTTTTAAATGCTAAATTCTGGAGGTAAGTGAAAATAAAGCTGTAATTATAATTTGAAATCAATTTCATGGAGAACCTAAATTCTAGAATGTTTATTGTATATCATAACACCTTTAAAGTTTTAATTTTAATATACTCATGCTTTACATAGTATTAGAACAACGTAAGTCCTTAAAATGTTTGTTGACCAGATAAGTGAAGGAAGAAATGGTTAATTAAATATTGCAGCTAACTTACTTCACAGACACTGGGATTAGGCTTTATTATTCTGAACACATATTAAGAAATTGGAACTCAGAAAGGTTAAGTACAATTCCCTAGTTCACCGGGCTTTTAAAATGTGTATTCAGTCATAATGTTGCCTCCCAGAATGTCCCGAATAACGTATCACATAATCAAGAGAAAGGGGGCAAGAACAGAGAGGTTATGCTGTCAGCTTCTACAAGGACAGGTGGTCTCACACCTTCAGGAACCCTTGGGTTTCGTTCTATTACTGCTCCGCCACTCTGGGCCAGTGGACTATGCCGTGTTCCTCTGGACCTTAGCAGACAGGCTGAGAACTTGGAGGCGATTCTGTCGTCCATGAGAGCTTGTCTCACCGGGAGGAGCGCTTTACTCAGACTCAGGAACAATCCGCGAATAGGAATAAGGTCGGAAATGCCACTTCCTCAGCAGCCCACTCAGAGGGCTACAGTTGCATAGACCTCACCTTTGTTTCATTAGCTCCCTTTGAGTGGAAGAATAAAAGGAAGTGACTGAAACTAGGACAACCTTTTTCACATTTCAGGATGTGAGCAAAGGAATGTTTGGTGCCCTCTCTCCTGCCCTGTGCATTGAAATGCCCAGCCCATCGTGTGACAGACACAATGGCTCTCCTTTCAGGAAGCGAGCTGTCATTGTGTCTTTCTGTTGTTTGATTCGCTCCTGCCACTTTGCCTGCTTTACTTTTTCCCACTGTTTAATTTACAAAGAAAATTCTCCATAGCAATCCCTGGGCAGGCTTCGAAAGGGAAAGAGGGAGTGAGACGCCTTTACCAGTTTTCAACACACACAGACAGAGGGAAAGAAAGAGAGGGAGGCCGCATCAGCCCTGGGGCTCATAAACTATGTTGATTCACTAGCACAAAGTCACTTTAAAGGCTCCAAGCCCTGTTTCCTCTGGCACTGAGAAATCAAACCAAACAGGGAACAGCACACGCGGCCAAGCTCTGGGAACGTGCTGCAAGGATAGTTAAGCTCTTGACATCTGAAAAGTCTGTGGTTTATGTATTTCTTGATCTTTTCTTTTGTATTTTTGATGAAACAAAATATGAACATCAGCAATCACACAACGGCCCTGGTTGGGGGAGGGGCGCCTGGGTCTGGCAGTAAGATATGCTGTGTAATATTATTTATATAAGGTAGTGAGAACTTCCGTGATGAAGACGCTTTGGAATGAACACTGATTTAACTCTCAGGTCACAAGGTAACTTTCCTTAGTATCTTTCATACTATTACAATTTTAAAAAATACTTAAAATGTTTTTCTACCTTAGTACTCAGAAAACAGTGACCGCATTATTCATTTAGTTTTTTAAATTTCAAGGCCTCTCGCTGTACATCAAGGGCGATGTTAAGTATGGAACTGTAGACCAAGACTTGGGCAATGTCATGATGCTCGAGACTGCCATGCGAACCACATCTGTGCGGGGCGAAGCAGCACCTGAAGTCAGACAGCTCTGTGCGTGGGCCACAGCAGTGGCACCGTCTCTCAGCAAATCGCTCCACTTCTCTCGTTCACTTCACTCTCTCAAAAAACCGTGGTGGTAAAATTTTACAAGCTCTTTAATGGGTTGCTTTGAGAATGAAATAGGGTAAAGTTGGTGCTCTGCTTAATTTGCTGTCTGGTACACAGTAGGACGCTAACCAATAGAAGGTGGCTGGCATGACCCCAGTCTTGTTGTGAACTTGTTTCATTGTGACCGGTCTTCAGAGGGTATGCCCAATGAAGATCATTTAGCATTAAGCACAGCTAACATTAGTGTACACTTTACTTTGTACAAAATGAATGTAAATACATCATTTTCTTTAAGTCAGAAATTCCAAGAAGTGGGTATCATTATGTTTCTCATTTTACTGCAGGGCCGGGGGTTAAATCTTGGGAAGGTTGTAACTTACCGAAGGCACAAGTGAACACGCAGTAGAGTAAGAACATATAATGTCCTCAGGATTCCCCTTAGTTCTCATGGACTGAAGTGTTGCCTTAAATGAACTGAGTGTTGGATAAGTACAGTTACTTTTATTTTCTTATTTCATATATTCGCGTGTGTTATCCATAGAAGGCTATATTTTAGAAAGCTTATTAAAACACAGATTCCTCTCATCCCTCCCCTCCCAAACCCTGGAAAGTCTGGTTGAGGAGATCTGGGATGGGCAAGAGAGTGCGTGCTTCCACAAGCTCTCGGGGGATGGTGAGGCTGCAGGTTCAGAGACCCCCATTTCAGCAGCCCTGGCTCAACTGAGTTCATCAGTTGGTATCTCAAGATATCTTTGTCACAGTCTAAATGCCTATTTTCCAAAGACAATTTATGGATATGCTGTGTTGAATATATTTTTATTTTTGTATATGATGATGTTTTGCCATCTTTAAAAAAATACCTTTGTGGCCGGGGACTGTCCCTCCCAAGACTAGCCAATTCTTAAAGAAGCAAAGGATTCAGTTTGGACCATGGCTTTGACATGCAAACTCACCGGTCCAGAGGGTGACCTCCTCTTTCTGGCCCCTGCACCCAGAAAAGCAGTATTGCTCTGCCTGACTCTTCAGAGGCAGAGAGCAGGAGCTAGAGACCACCCCCATAGCTCAAAACCCACTGGAATTATTCAAAGTAGCCACCTCTAGACCATTCACTTTGCCCTGTTTGCCTTGCCTGTCTGTGGAAACCACCATAAAGCTTCGTTTTAACCTTTCCCCTCACTCCTGTCTTCTGTCCCTTGACGAAAACATGGCACTCCCCCGTGACCTTGCATGACATGTTGTGATCGCCTCTCTAGGGGATCTGTGACTATAATACACTGATTTTCTTATGTCTCTCCTATGCCCTCTCTCGCCACTGTCCCCAACTGATCATCCCTTAAAAGAACACAGAACACATACTTTCTCCAGCCAAAAAGGAAGGTGCGGCTCCCTTTTCCAAATGCGCTGCCCTGTGTCACATCTTTTCGACAATCACTCCATCTAGCAACTCGTCAGGCACGTACAGAATGACGCCATTCACGACACTGATGATCGAGGCACCCATGCAAGTGGCAGGCCTGGGTTTGGTACACGGCGCTTTTCATTGTCTTCTGACAGCAGTATCGGCCCCCGGCTGCCCAGCCCACAGCCGCGTCTCGTTAAGCCTCCGTGAGTAGCCGTGCTGCGGCCATGAATCATGCCCTGCGCGCCTCACACGGCCGGCTTTATGGAGCTGCATTATAGGAGCCTGTATCTCAGATGGCCTCAGTGCAGCCCCAACAATCTGTCACTTTTAATTCTTCCTGTCACCTCATTAAGTATATGGCAACATTGACGATAAAACAAATTTTCACGCCCACACGTGACGCACACACCATCCCAAAATGTAGCATTTCCTCCTCTTGTATTCAGATGCAGTTGTAAATATCCAGCCATTGAAAGATTCATTGAGCAAACATATGTGCCAGGGTACTGTATATAACTGATGCAGGCAAAGAACCGTCTCCGTGGACACATAAAGCAATTAAAAATAACTGTGCTCCAAAGCAGGCTACTGTAATCCAAAGGTCAGGCCCATAAATATGAACAGGATGGCAGTAATGTCTCTATCCAAATAGACCCCCGAACACAAAACTACAACAGGTCAGAACTCAAAGGTTAATGTGAAAAAAAAAAAGAACTCTGAAATTATGCCATATTCCTCTTGTGCCTTTTCCTTCTGCGGTCTTTTCATCAAAGGTTAATATATGTGAGTACAGTGGAAAATTTGATCAAGGCCCAATGCTTGTCACCAGCCACTATTTTATTCAATGCAAAATATTTACCCTTGTTCATATGCTAAAATGAAGGAGCTCTAGCAAATTTTCTGTGAAAGGAAAACGTCTATTGCTTTCCACCCTCATTTACTAGGTTGCTTGTTTATACATTAACTGCACTGAAGTTTGAATTCCACTCAGAGCTGTAGAGAGACTGATCTGAGGGCTGGGATAATTTTTGCAGTAACACACTGAGTGTGATAATAAGGTTTATGCATGGTTGTAAAGAATGTGCTGACAGATGGAAAAGGAGCCACCTCAGTCTGCACGGCATTCATTTTTATATATATTAAAAAAAAAACCCTACTACACCTGACTCTGATTCAAACAGTAGTTCTTCTGCCTGCTGTCTACCACTAACAGAAATATTTTAGAGTGCACAGAAAAATTCTAAACCCCAGTGGACGGATTCGCTAAAATTTCAAGTTCTGTGCACATCAGCGTATCATAGGCTCCTGTATTACCATTCAAGATGTCATGTGCAATGAAAAACTTATTCCCTCCAAACATGAATCTCTGCGTAGCAAGTGCCTTAGATAGTGAGCAAGTAAATGCAGCAAGGACGAAGATGTGAACAGAACGGCTCCCACAATGCACAGATATTTCCCATTCCTTCTCAGAGAAGGAAAATGCCAGCTAATGTGCCAAGGGTTTGTTTTCACCAAAAGAAATTACAATATGAGAGCAGATTGTATTACAACGTGTAAGTCATCTCTACCCCTCCGTGATGTGGGGACATTACAAAGCACATTGATTAAAGGAAAAGAACACCTCATTCCTTACCCTCAGCAATGACCAAGAAGCAACAAAAAGTAACAATGACCAATCCATCCAGCAATGCCACTTTCAGTCTCTAAGGCTTAGGGTCAGTTTTCTAGGGGAGAGACACCCAGCTCCCGATATCTATGTCCTAGACTTTATAACTATGTTCTTAGAAAAGCCCATTCATTAATAATAATAATATTATAAAATCCCCTCAACCTCCAATCACTTGCAGTTCTTTCTCCACATTTTGATGCAATACATCTGTATTAGTTTGCTAGGGCCATTATTAAAAATAACCATAATTGAGTGGCTTAGAAAACAGAAATTCCTTATCTCATAGTTCTAAGATCAGAAACCCAAAATCAAGGTATCAACAGAATTGGTTCCTTCTTACGGCCCTGAGGAAGGGTCTGTTCTAGACCTCTCTACTTGGCTGTAGATGGCCCTAAGTTCCCTGTCTGTTCACGTTGTCTTTCCTCTATGTGTGTCTTGGTGTCCAAATTTCAAAATTTCCCTTTTTTTTCATAAGGACATCAGTTATGTTGGATTGAGGCCCATCCTAATATTTTCTTTTTATCCAGCGTAAATACCCTATCTCCATGTAAGTTCACATTCCGAGGCACTTTGTGGTTAGGACTCCAACACATGAGTATTGAGGAAACCGAATTCAACTTGACAGCATCTTCTATTTAAACAACAACAAGAACACAAAACTGACATCGTCCCACTGGTGTTATCTCGTCCTCTGCTGGCCTTCCAGGGGAGAGGTCCTTCACGCCGCTGTGATTCTCAGAGCACAGCTTCTGGAAATGAGGATACCTGTTCCATCATTGCTAAAATGCTCCTGAATTATTACATTTGCTAATATTTTCTTCCTACAAATTCTTAATAATCAGCTATGTCAACTACTCTTCTGCCATATTCTCATCTACAAACCTCAAAAGTAACCCAATATCTGACCACAGATATGGTTCTTACAACAAATTTTGGTGTGACCATAGGTTACTTCTGTATCACATGGGCTAACCAGCCCAAAGTCTAGCCCATGACCTTCAAATGTAATTCACATACACTGCATTGTCATTCACATATGCTACCAAGTCTGTACCTTGAATATGTACATACCTCAGATCTGGACATTTAGGTTCAAATACTCCATCTTTTGAACACTACGTGCTTATGCCAGTTTCCTCATTTCTCTACTTTCTTTATACCAGCAATTACCAAATTATGTTGTTCCATGGAATGTCTGTGTTTTAATGTGTGAGGATCTATACAGAAGAAGATTAAATAGTGTGTATTAAAATAAGTGTAGGAGAATAGGGTTATTAAAAGTTGGAATATTTCTTCACTCAAGAAATTGAGTACACTAACATTTATTCTGAATAACTAACATTTTGTGATAGCTTTCACTAAACTTATGTGAGCAATTAAAAATGAACAGTGAAGACTAGTGACCCACAGACAACCAGTTTGGGAAATTATTAGATCATCACTGTTCTCTAATTTATAACCCCTATACCCACTCTTTTCCTTCATTCTAGTTATTCTCCTTAGTGTTCTTGGACACATCGCTTACTCCACTCTTTTGCTAAATAGTCTTTGCATCTAATCTTATGTCCAAATCTACCCTACGGCTCTATGCCCTGTCTATTACCACATAATAAGCTCATCTTCCCCATCTTTCAGGAGGTCTTCAGAACTGCAGACAGAGATATCCATGTTAACTCCTTTACCAATTTCACCCACCATATAATGCAATTATCATCGTATTTTTTAGGCACCTGCTCGAGTACCTCACCCTCACCTTTGATATCACCAGAAAAAACAAACCTAATGGCCATCAGGTTGGGATTTGTGTAGCTCACGAACTTCTCATTTTCTGCCTGTAAAATAATAAAACAGCATGCAGGGACATGACTTCTTCCACTGTTCCTTTGTTTTCAGTGGAAAGTAATTCTGTTCTGAAGCCAAATCAGTCCTCCTGGCTCGATCTCTATTTCCCCTCACATCTCAGGGATCACCCCCATCTCTTTTCCCCTATTTCTCCTGTATCTTCAACCTCTTCTCTACCAGTTCCTTCTCTTAGATTATCAAACCTGAGCAAAAGAGTCTTTGTTCGTTTAAGTTTGTTTTCCTTTTTCACAACTTCCTTCTTGACTTGGGACCTCATTTCCCTTTTCAAAAAAAATAGTCTTTCCTCAGAATTTCCATGTTCTCATTTCCAATAACTTTCTCAATGTTCTAAAAATCTAGGCTCTTCTTCCATTGGCATTAGATTAGAACCATTTTCTAAAGACATCTCTTGTCTGCACCACTCATTGCTCACAGAGACAGGAAGAAAGTGTCGACTGGGTGGGTCTGCAGACTAAGGTTTCAGTTTTCATTTTTTCAGCTTTTTACCAATGTGACTCATTAACTTTCAGTTTTTTGTGCTGTTAAGGGGTAACATTGATTTAATCTAAGTGGGCTCTTTGGAATAATAAATTAGATATTGTATGAAAGGCTTCTAGGAAGTGGTCAATAGTGTTAACTCACCTGCCAGGCCACCCTCCTGTCACTCGCTCCTTTGACACTGGCGGCTTCAGACTCACTGAAATTCTTCCCCCACTGTTCACGGAACACACAGTCTCCTGAGGCTCCTCGCAGGGCTCTGGTTGCTCTGACTTGTCTTCTTTCCTTCACACTTAATGTGGATATCTGTCAAATATTTTTCCCCCTTGAGTGTTCTTTCCTTCTTAATCTAAATTTTCTCAAGTTTCAACTACTATTTTCTGAGAACTCACATTAAAAAAAAAAATACCTGCAACCTAAGCAATGTGTCTGACTCCAAACTAGTATATCTAATTGTTTACTGGACATCTCCGCTTGAATATCCCACAGGAAACTCAAATTTAAAACATGCAGCACTTGCCCTGGCTGGTGTGGCTCAGTGGATTGAGCGCTGACCTATGAACCAGAGGGTCACCAGTTTGGTTCCCAGTCAGGGCACATGCCTGGGTTGTGGGCCAGGTCCCAATTGGGAGTGTGTGTGTAAGAAGCAACCACACATGGATGTTTCCCTCCCTCTCTTTTTCTGTCCCTTCCCCTCTCTCTAAAAATAAATAAAATAAAATCTTAAAAAAACACAACACTGAATCCATTGTCTGATTCACTACAAAGCTGTCTCTTTCTTGTATCCTTTGTCTCAGTAAACGACATCACTATTGTTATGTACAAGATAGTTTTAGGTGCTGTATACCCATAACAGTAGTTACCATTAAATTACATAATGAAAATAGTATTTCCTTTTAATTTTTTTAATTCAAATCCTTCAGATTCCATCAAGAAGAAAGTTTCTGTTTTAGACTTAATATGTCTTTAATGCTTCTGTAGAACTTCAGATACTCCTATTTTAACAAATAAAGCTAAGTTTTAGCATCTTTTAACAAGTTAGACTTTAAAAGGGTTGACTTTGTCAATTTTATATTCACATTCTGTTTATGATAAATGTTGCTTGTTTTACATTTGTAGCATGAATACAGTTTTCTTTATGCAAATGTATTTACATAATAATAGTTAATTTTAGGAAAAATATTAAATAATGAGGCATTGCTATACTAAGATATGGAAAATCAAGAGAAGGTTATGCAAATGATGACGTTTGGGGAAACATACTCTAACTTATCCTTTCCTCTCATGACCCACTGGTGATTGCCTTAGCATAGTTTTCCATAAGTTTTTACCTGAGATACTTACAATTATTTTCTGTTTGCAGTTGTCTCCTCTTGTCTCTCTTTTCTCCAATTTATCTTCCAAGTTACTGCCAGGATAAATATTGAAAAGCCTGGATTACAACACAGGGCTTCCTGTGATTAATATCCTTCATTGAAGCCTTGTTGATTTTTCCTTCTCGCTACCCTACTGCATTTTGATCAGACTGCTTCCTCTGCTTTCTCACTGCCCAGTGTGCCGGCTCTCTCCTACGGGTCCGTCAGCACTCCAGCATTCCTGCATGAGAGGGTGAGATATACATATTCCATCCTCCTCCAGGATAAAACGAGAAAGGAAATATTTAAGTAGAACACTTTTCTCTTTAATTTTTATTGTTGTTGGAGAATAAAGAATTGGAAGATATGTAAAGGACTAAGAGAATGTACACCACCCAGAAAAGTGCTCCTACAGACATGCGAACCAACTTCCTCAAGGCATACTGTTAGTCAAATATCAGTGAACAATAAACCAATAAAACAGTTTCCTGGAGAACCAAGATGGCGGCGTAGGTAGACACACTGCGCCTCCTTGCACAACCAGAACTGACAGAGAGTCGAACAGCAAGGGGGACCAACACCAAGGAAATAGAAAATAAACATTCATCCAGACTGGTAGGAGGGGCGGAGACGGGCACCGGGGTGGAGAGGACTCGAGTGGCTGTGGCGGGACTGAGACTGGCGGAGTGTGGGACAAATGGCGCAGGCAGTCTGAGCACTAGCAGACCCTGCGGCCCCACATTTGCACAGATAAACCCAGAGGGCCGGACTCGGAGTGGCGGAGAACGGGGCTGGCAGAGCAGCGGCTAGCACCCCGTGGCACCACATTCGCCCACAGATAAACCGGACAAATGGCAGGGAGCGAAGCAGACCGAGTAACCCAGGGCTCCAGCTCAGGGAAATAAAGCCTCAGACCTCTGATTGGGAGCGCCCGTGGGGGTTGGGGCGGCAGTGGGGGAGACTCCCAGCCTCGCAGGGGAGGTTGTTGGGGAGACCCACGGGGGCCTGGAGTGTGCGCAGGCCCACCCACTCGGGGGCCAGCACCGGAGGGGCCCAGTTTGATTGTGGGTGGCGGAGTGAAAGATTGAAAGCCGGAGGAGAGTGGGGCGGGTGCCATTGCTCCCACTCGGCCCCTCCCCCACGTACAGCGTCACAGCGCTGCGACCAGCATTACCCCGCCCTGGTGAACACCTAAGGCTCCGCCCCTTAAAGTAACAGACGCATCAAGACAAAAAAAAAAAAAAATGGCCCAAATGACAGAACACTTCAAAGCTCCAGAAAAAATACAACTAAGCGAGGAAGAGATAGCCAACCTATCGGATGCACAGTTTAAAGCACTGGTTATCAATATGCTCACAGACTTGGTTGAATCTATTCGAAAAACAGATGAAAAAATGAAGCCTATGCAAAGAGAAACAAAGGAAAATGTACAGGGAACCAATAGTGTTGAGAAGGAAACTGGGACTCAAATCAATGGTGTGGACCAGAAGGAAGAAACAAACATCCAACCAGAAAAGAATGAAGAAACAAGAACTTGGAAAAATGAGGAGAGGCTTAGGAACCTCCCGGACGCCTTGAAACGTTCCAACATCCGAATTATAGGGGTGCCAGAAGGAGAAGAGGAAGAACAAAAAATTGAAAACTTATTTGAACAAATAATGAAGGAGAACTTCCCTAATCTGGCAAAGGAAATAGACTTCCGGGAAGTTCAGGAAGCTCAGAGAGTCCCAAAGAAGCTGGACCCAAGGAGGAACACACTAAGGCACATCATAATTACATTACCTAAGATTAAACGCAAGGACCTACATCCAAGATTACTGTATCCAGCAAAGCTATCACTTAGGATGGAAGGGAAGATAAGGTGCTTCTCAAATAAGGTCAAGTTGAAGAAGCTCATCATCACCAAGCCCTTATTATATGAAATGTTAAAGGGAGTTACCTAAGAAAAAGAAGATCAAAAATAGGAACAGTAAAAATGACAGCAAACTCACAGTTATTAACGGCCACACATAAAACAAAAACGAGAGCAAACTAGGCAAACAACTAGAACATGAGGGTTGTCATTAAGGGAGTGGGAAGGGGAGGGGGGGAAAGGTACAGAGAGTAAGTAGCATAGATGATAGGTGGAAAATAGACAGGGGGAGGGTAAAAATAGCGTAGGAAATGTAGAAGCCAAAGAACTTATAAGTATGACCTATGGACATGAACTATAGGGGGGGAATGTGGGAGGGAGGGGGTGGGCAGGATGGAGTGGAGTGGGGGGGGAAATGGGACAACTGTAATAGCATAATCAATAAATATATTAAAAAAAAAAAAAAAAAAAAAGGACACATGGACAAAACCAAGGGGGAGGGTGGAGGTGAGGGAGGGAGGTGGGTTCACCTGGGGTGGGGTGGAGGGATGGGGAGAAAAGGCATACAACTATAATTGAATAACAATAAAAATTAAAAAAAAAAAGACTGAAAAAAAAAAAAAAAAAAAAAAAAAACAGTTTCCTAAGCAGCTGCTTCAAAATAAAAGATATTATTTATTTTTAGAGAGAGGGGAATGAAGAAAGAGAGGGAGAGAAACATCGATCACTCGGTTGCCTTTTACACACCCCCAACCAATGAGCAGCCTGCAACCCAGGCATGTGTCCTGACCAACAATCGAACCAACAACCTTTCAGTTCACAGAGCAGCACTCAGTCCACTGAGCCGCACCGGTCAGGGTGAAAGCAACTACTTTTAATGTGGATTTTGAATTGCAATATGACAATCATTCTTTTTTTTCTTTAGGTAAAATTGACATATGTAAGTTTCAGAAGCACAACACAATGATTCAGTATTCTTTTCTTTTTAAATTAAATTTATTGGGGTAACATTGGCTAATAAAATTATATAGTTTCAAGCATACAATTCTATAATTCATCATCTGTATATTGCATTGTGTATTCAGTATTTGTAAATATGGCAAAATGATCACCACAGTAAGTCTAGTTAACAGTCATCACCATACACAGTTACATAATGACCGTAATGAGAAATTTTAAGATTTATTCTCTTAGCAACTTTCAGATATGTAAAAAACAATATTATTAACTATAGTTTCCATGCTGTATATTACATTGCCATGATTTATTTATTTTATAACTGGAAGTTTGTGTCTTTTGACTTCCTTCACCTATTTGCCCTCCCCACCTCTGACAATCACCAATCTGTTCTGTATCTTTAAGTTTGTTTTTGTTTGTTTGTTAGATTTCACATATAAGTGAAATCGTATGGTATTTGCCTTCCTCTGACTTTTTTCAATTAGCATATTACCCTGAAGCTTCATCCATGTTTTTAAACTTACAAATTTTATTCTTATCTATGGCTGCATAATATTCCTGTGTGTGTGTATCACATACATCTACCTTATTGGTTAAGTTTATTACAAGATATTTTATTCTTTTACTGCAATTGTAAATGGGATTGGTTTCTTAATTTCTCTTTCTGATAGTCTATTAGTATAAAGAAACACAACAGATTTCTGTGTATTGATTTTGTATCCTTCTACTTTATTGAATTCATTTATTAATTCTAACAGTTTTGGTAGGAAAATACATTTTAAAGAGGCAATTTAGATATTTTAAAGTGCAAAATAATATTTATATTCTAAAACACTAAATTACAATGAAAAAAGTAGAAATATATAAAAAGGTAAATTTCTTTTAATTATCAAGGGATAGTGTTATATGTGCCATTTAAGAATATTTTAGAGTAGTTGATATTTATAGAAGCACTGTATGCCATTTAAACATATTTTAGCATATTTTATATTTATAAGAGAATTATAAAGATAGTACTAAGGATTTGCATAGAATCTTCATTGTTTCCACTATTAACATCTTACATTTGTTACATTTATAGGAATATTTGTTACAGTTCATGAATGATATTTTCCATTATCACTAAAGTCTATCCTTTATTCAAAATTCCTTGGTCATTACACAATGTCCTTTTCTGGGTCCCGTAGACTCCTTGGACTTCTCTTGACATTAATATTGTCTATGATTTTCCTTGTTTTTGATGAACTTGACAGTTTTGAGAAGTACTGGTCAAATATTTTATCTAATGTCCTTGAAAAGGATTTGTTTGATGTCCTTCAAAAGGATCTGTGTCATGGTTAGATAAGGGTTGTAGGTTTGGGGGAAGAAGACCACAAGTGCCATTTTCATTACTTAGTTTCAAAGGTGCACTCTATCAACAGGACTTACTGTTCATGTTCCCCTTGATCCTCCGGCTAAGGTAGTATTTGTCAGGTTTCTCAGCAGCGAGTTACTTTTTTCTTTCCCTCTTTTGATATTATATTCTTTGGAAGTAGCTATTTGTTGTGCACACTCAAGGAGTGAGCCGTTATGTTCCACTCTCCTCGGGGTGGGTTATCTACATACATAATATTAATTTAAAAAATTTAAGTGACTGGGAAATCACAGGATAGAATACAGAACACAACGATCCACGGCAGTAAACGTTTAGGAAACAAACTCACTAAAGGAGATGAGGAAAAATGTGCTGATCTAAGTTCTTTGGAAATTAGTGGAATCTGTAAAAACTAAAGGCAAGAACAGTACATAATTACTGTAATTTAGTTGATAATGTTGTCTCCCACAGGGATATTAGTTTAAAATTATCATACTGCTATACATATGTACAAGAATTGAACAATTAAGTAAATGGATTGTAGAAATTGGGAGCCAGGTGGGAAGTAAGAATTTACAGATAAGCAAAGGAAATGGCTAAAATAATCTATGCTTTAATGGATTAGAACTGAAGACATCGCTATGAGCTCACATTTAACTTAATTTATATACTGATAGTAACATATGGAAATATTTACAGATGTGTATATATGAGATCTGTCCAGAAAGTATCAGACATGTAATATGAAAACTAGAGATCTTTATTGAAGAAGATATAAGAAACATTGTACACAGGACAATGACACTCCAGTCCCCTTTGAATTAGGCACCTTGGGACCTCACACAGTTCTCCCAATCACTATCAGTTGCCCCATTGTGTTTTCCTAAATCTCGTGGACAGTCTGAAATTTCTTCCCTTTCAAAAGTGATTATAGTTTTGGGAAAAGCTAGGAGCCATAGGGTGCCAAATCTGGCTGTAGTGGGGCTGAGTAACCTGGGCAATTTGATGTTTCACCAAAAAACTCTGCACAGGACATGATGCAAGAGTGGGTGTGTTGTTATGATGAAGCTGGCATTCACCAACTGCCCATAGCTGTGGACTTCTGAATCATCCAAATAGTTTCTGCAGAGGAGTATGCAAGTTTAACACAAAATTTGATGCAGATTCGTTGCTCTACTCTCTTAGTCATTTTGAACGTGATGGCCACACAGTACCCATGCTCACTCAATAGCATCTACTGCCACCACTGACTAGTACAGTGAAGTCATCATTGTTCACACATGCACATTCCAGTCCTCTGTCCTTGGCTGCCAGGTTACATCAGTGTCAAACAAACCACTCTTGTTATATTAACAATGGCTGGACTTTTTCTGGACAGACCTTGTATATACATTCATATACACACATTTATTTCTTTGCTCTCTTAGCTGAAACAGCCTAGAAAAAACAATGTACAAGTATCCATAACGTCATCTAGTGCTCAGACCTTGCTACCAAGTACCATTTTTCGATGAGAGGATCTAGGCCCCTTGGAGGAGTGACTGATTTAGAGACAGGGACAGGAAATATGAAAGTTAAGCCTGGGGTGTACTGTAGTGCCAGAAGTAAGAAAATGCTAAGAAAAAAAAATTGAAACCCTATTAAAATGGGGCTACGTCAAAGGATACGAGAGACATTGAGATTCTGTGTAATGTTAATCCTCCGCTTTGTTCTTCTTCTTCCGTGTTGTCTTGGTTACCCTGGATCTCACGGTCTTCATATACACCTTAGAATTAGGTTGTCAACATTCACAGAATGGCTTGCTAATATTTTAATTGGGCTGTATGGAATCTACAGATCAAGTTGGGAGGAATCAGCACCCAAGCAACACTGAGTCTTCTAAACCATAGATATAGAATATCTCTTCAGTTATTTAGATTTTTAAATTCTTTCATCACCTTTGTAGTTCTCCTCATATAGATCATATATGTATTTTGTTAGATGTGCACCTAAACATTTAATTTTTATGTTAATGTAAGTGGTAGTGTGCTTAACTTTCAGATTTTAGTTTTTCATCACTGGCATAAAAGAAAACAATTGATTTTTATATATTAACCTTGTATCCTGTGACCTTGCTCTAATCACTTAATAGTTCCTGATTTTTTTTTTTTGGTCAATTTGGGGGGATTTTCTACATAGAAAATCCTGTCATCTGTGAGCAAAGATAGTTTTATTTTTTTCTTTCCAGTCTTATACCTTCATTACCATTCCTTGACTTATTTTACTAAGTAAGACTTCCAGTATGATGTTGACTAAGAGTGGGAAATAGGGGACATTCTTACCTTGTTCCTGATCTCAGTAGGAAGGTGTTGGTACTCACTATTAAGTATGATGTTAGCTGTTGGTAGCTTGCAGATTTGTTTTACAAAAAAAATTACCTTCTATCTCTAATTTTCTGAGAGTTTCTGTCATGATTTGGTATTGGATTTTGTCCAAAGCATTTTCTACATCAATTGATATGATTTTTCTTCTTTACCCTGTTGATATAGTAGATTACATAAACTGATTCTCAAATGTGAAACCAGGTTTACATACCAATAATAAATCCCACTTTGTCAATTTGTATAATTTGTCTGGTACATTGTTGAACTCAATTTGCTAGTATTTTGTGGTGGATTTTCAAATCTGTGTTCATAAGAAATACTGGCATGGAGTTTTCTTTATTTTTATGTCTCTACAAATTGTAAAGACATATTTTTTGAATTAGTATAATGCTCGTATCATAGAATGACTTAGAAAATGTTGCTTCCATTTCTATTTTCTATAAAGATGATCAAAATTTCCTATTTTTTATTAAATATTTAGTAGAATTCACCAGTGAAAGCATCTTGGTCTAGTGCTGTCTGTTTTAGAAGATCATTAATTATTTGTCCATTTTCTTTAATAATTATAGGCCTATTCATAGTTTTTATTTCTCCTTTGTGAGAGGTCTGGTAATTTGCGTCTTTCAAAGCATTGGTCCATTATCACATACATGGGCCCAGAGTTGCTCATAACATTCCGTTATTATTCTCTTAATGTCTCTGGGACCTGTGGTGATGATACTTCCTTTATTTATGTTATTAGTGATTTGTGTCTTTTCTTTTTATTCCCGTGGTTACTCTAGCTAGAGGTTTGCCAATTTTATTGATGAACAGAAAGTCTATACCAATACATGTTTGTGTGTTGAGGTAGAGGTATCTAAGATTGCAGGCCCCTAGGAATTTTTTATCCTCACACTAAACCACACTAAGCCTTCAACAATTTGTCAAAATTACTTTTTAAGCATTCTTACCACCTTATGGCTGCAGTGGCTTTTGCTATGGTGTAGGTGATTTGGCTGTGATTCTTCTCTTTCTAGGTTTGGGGTTGTAGTTTTCCCTGTGACATCGATTCTCTGAGGGGTCTGAGAAAAGTTCTTGACTTTCATTTTATTCAATTTTCTTCCTGTTGCAAGGATGAGAGTAATGACTTCTAAGCACGTAGATGCTAGAGCTGAAATCAGAAGTCCTGCCTTTGTCTCCCAAAGATATTTTCATTGGATATAAGATTCCAAGTTGACAGTTCTCTCTCTCAATGCTTTAATGATATTGCTCTACTGTCCTCTCATTTGATTTGTTTCCAATGAGAAATACACCCTTGTCTTTTTCTTAGAACATAGAAGGAGAAATAAAACAAGCTGGAGTCTGAGAAGAGGGAGAAAACACTTTAAAATCACATTAAACATTTATTTAAAGATGAATTATCACATCTGGAACCAGAAAGACAGGATAATATGTCATTTTGAGGAGGAGAACTCTGGCAGGGTAGCTGCTTGGCTTCTGATGGTTTTGTCACCTTAAGTACATTTTGGGTCTATAGAAGTGAGTAAAAAGTGAGGTTTAAAGAGAGTTTTGCTCCTACTTATCCAGACTTTATGAGTAAGGAGGTGAGTCACTGTTACCTTGGGAAGTAGAACACTTCTCCAAAATAAGTGATAAAGAAATGTTTAAAAAATATGGTCAGCTTTGAATCAGCCTCAAGAAATCAAGCATTCAGGCCCTAAGTTCAAGAATATGGCAGGAGAAATGATAGGCATGACAGTGGTGTTAAAAGCTGTGGTTCTCCTGGAAAGAGAAAAGCAACATCTTATGAATCAAGCATAAACTAAATAATACTTCATCACAGTTGGAAGGTGGACAGAAAGCAGAAGTGCCCCAAAGACCTTAGGTTACTATTTCTTTTTAATTGTTGAATTAAATAGTATATTTAATGATTTACTGATAAATGAATTTCCTCAATTATAGGATCAAGTCCCAGGTATTTTAAAAGTCTCATAAACATGACTATTTACTTCTAAGACCATCAATATCAAAGGGCACATTTGATCCTACCATTTAGTGGCCATGTGCTTAATGAGTTCCGTGCACACAATGCAGAATGTGCTCTGATGTACTTAATTTGTTATAACCTTTGGCCTGACGTCAGGGAAATTTTGACAGAGTCTCAAAAAACGTTCACATAAGAACCAACAAAACTGCCATAGGACACTTAACCCTTTGGAAGCCTAGTAAACACAAAACATCAATGTATAGTCCAAAAGCAGAGGACTTTAATAGAGGCCTGACTGCACAAAGTCATCCAAGGGAAACCAAGTCAGAGTGTTGTTGCATGGCTCCCGAGAGGAGAGTCCCTAAGTGCTTAGCTAGGGCTAAGCAAATCATGATTCTATTTGTGGGTAATTTTATCTATTCAACCAAAGTTTTTAAGCATTTCACTGGAAATATATAGTGACTCAAGATCTACTACTGCTTTTTGGGTTTTTTGCAGAGTTTCCATTCTGGAAGGATAGTTAACAGTCACTAAGTACAGAAGTCCATGTTCCCTAGTGGGGACAGTTACCAGCTGCCACGGAAGTGCATAAAAACCCTGTGTGAGTGAGGAGGGAGGGAAGACGGTCATCTAATTAGAAGAATGAATGCTGAAGTAAAGAATAACAATATGAGTATTCCTGCGTCACACTATTTTCATACGTTTCATAATGAAAGGGGAGAGTTTTAGAAGGATTGTCCAGTGTGTCCCAAGTCAGATCATCATCAAACTGTATTTGCAAATTTGGTCATGTCTCGTACCAGCTGCAGTTACTTCAGGTTCTTCATGTTGACGTAGTCTCCATCATCTCCATAGTCTCTTCTGTTGATTTACTATTATGTTTAAATAACTTCATATAAAACAGTCTATGTTACCAGCATCAATTGAAGTGAGTTACACAGAAAGCAACCATATAAAGGATGAAAGGAAAACACGATGTTTTAGACATAGTTGCCTAAAAAGATAGAAAAAAATTAAAATAAAGAGTTCTGAGTACAGGAAGATGGGTAGGAATTTAAGATGTATTACAGGTGAGCAAGGCTAAACTGAAAATTTCTCCTTACTTTAATAAGAAAAACCAAAAGGAATTAGGGAAGATTGTTTCCATTTGATTTAAGTTTTATGTACCACAAACTAAACCCGCTTCAAATACTTGCTAAAATTGTACATTACACAACATATATTTCATGATTTAGAAAAGGCTGGACTATATGAAACAAATATTTAGGAGGAGTAAGGTGAATTCTAAAGCTAAACACAGGATAAAAAGTCAAAAAATCTCCTTTTTTTCAATAAAAATCTATCATTTGATTTAAAGAAAAGTTACACATCACCTAGTCACACCACATTCTGAACATCGGGATCCATCTAACAGTATCTGTATTTTCAGGTTTTATTCTGCCCTCCCCACTATTAGATCCCACATCATTCTATTGAATTGAAGTCACTGGTTCCACCGTCTAGAGCGGTTCACAGAGCCTCTTGAGAATAACTGAGTTTATGTGTAATTTGTCTTTTACTAGATATAAATTCACTTGTACCTCTCTCAATAAAAAATGAACAAAAGTGATGCTATAGGAATAGCTCCAGTCTTCTCTAATTTATAACAAGGGGGACTCAATCCCAGACTTGCTATCTTTAATTGTTTTTAGTAACACACACGTGGGATTCACCTACTAACCGAAAAGCAGTGTGCCCCACTGGGAGATGCCTGGGAGAACTGTAGTCTCAGGGCACAAAGCATGTCTATTTTTGGTTTTGCGCTGCTTTCTAAGGGGCTGGGGATCAGTATCATTCTCCCTTCTCCAGTGTAAATGTGCTTATCTACTTCGAGCTCTCTTCGGGAGTTGCTTTTATTACTCGTGTCACTGAGTTGGTCCTCATCTGAGTGGACCTGATTTTGCTAGTATCTTTCTTTATGTTTGGATCCCAAAAGGAGAACCGTTCTGCAGTCAAAGGAAAGACAAAAGCAACAGCCTTTAATGAGTTCCTCCTTACATTCGTTGAAGAAGTTCTCCTCTTCATGCGTGGCCCCTCTCCAACATGAAGGGGTGGAATGAGAAGCAGTGGTGAAGGGTAAACCCAAGGTAAAAATCCAGAGCTGCTGGAAACTGATCTCCTGAAGGGCAAGGGTCTGGCAAAGGTGTATGAGGGTGTGATGGGCCAGGGGATCATGAGGAAGCTGATGGACTGGCTGGGACACTTAACAGGGATCTTTGCTCTGATCGGAGGGTGTGGGTCTGTACTTGAAGGTGACTGAGCAGCAGCCAGATGATCTCATGGTCGCAGTTGGGTCTCTGGAGACATCCCACAGCACAGGAAGTGAGCTGGTGCCAAGAGCCTGGGTCAGGGCAAATGCACAGGCTGCAAGAACCCGGGGTCAGGCTGCAGCCCATCCCAGCAGAAACCTCTGAGATTGAACCAGATGTGTATTTCAAAGGATGCCAGACAGGGCTCACTACCAGACCAGCTGCCTGTTCCTGTTCCTGGAGAACAGGAACAAGAGGAAAGATGCCACATCTTTATCAGTGTATAAAGGGTGTAAACTTTCTCCCCCTGACAGACCCATCTTGGTAAGGAGCAAAGGAAGGGAAGGCGGCCTTGACAGTACACTTGCAAGGTAAAGGCAGATGTAAATTGAAAGAGAGGGGTTTCTATGTAATTGGGAAGTTTTTTGAACTTCCTTAACTAGCCATCGGACAAGGGCTCCTGAGGAAGATTAGATGGTTATAGAAAAATAAAGGTTGACTTAATCACTCATTTATTTGTTTGTTCAATCTCTGTATTTAAAAATCTTATTTTACATGCATTTGCTTAACCTTCAGATTCATTTTATTGAGGGCCATAGTAAATTTACCTTTTACATCTTTCTTTTGGTATTTGGAGAGTTTTATCTTTTTATTACCAAACGGGAAACAGACCAGCACTAGGTAAGAGCCCACAAAGCCTGCCCAGGGAGAGCCAGGTAAAGGTATTATTGTGTGTGCTGAAGGTAGAGGCTCTGTCCCCATTCCAGGGAACAAGAACTAGTGGCAGATCATAAAGAAGACCTAAGAATGGGGTCTTCCCTCCCCAAATAACACTAAAGAAGATTCTGGAGAACTGAGTAAGGTGGAAGTGGGGATGAGAGCCTTTTCGTCAGAACCCAAGGAATGGCCCTCTGAAGCAGGATGTAGGGCCCATGGGACAGGATGGGGACAGGGGAGTGGGACCAGCAGGGACTGCAGGGCACACAAAGCCACTTGCTTCTCTGAGTGCCTGTAGTGTGCCTGGGGCATGGATCTGCACTACAAAGAGTGTGACTTGAGGGGAAATTTCAATTTGGGAGGAAATCTACAGATTTAATATTTGCTACATTATATTCCATTGATGAAACCCCTGTGATAAATTTGTGGTCCATGTGTTTGCAAGCACAGAGCTTCAAGATAACCCAGTCTATTTCATTTTCCCAGCGCAGTGTGGTGGGGGCTTACGCAAGTGGAATTGTAAAAATCTCATTTAAAAAGCAACACATTTGAAAATCTCCATACTCTTAGAACACAGTTCTTATTTAAAATATTAAATTATTGATATGGCACTCCCACCATCTAATCGAAGTAAATGCCAACAGAGATGCCATTTGAATGCGTAGTCACTAAATATTAGACTTGCTAGGGCTTCAGTGAGTCTACTTTTTGAAATTCATCTCAAAGTTACAGCATAAATTAAGATAAATGTTTATAATATATAGGTTACAGCATTATTGATAATTGATAAAAGACAACATTGGAAACAGTCTAATAGATCATAGACATATTTGTGCACATACATATCCACCATTTGCATTAGCATGTATTTTACATACACATACATTAATACATGTGTGTACATATAAGATATGTCAAGTACATGCATTTATTTGTATTTGTATACACACCTCTGCATACTTGTAAATGTACATGTTTCACTATAGGTATGTCAACAAAAGAATGTCCAACCTACGGAAAAGTTTTATAAGAATTTATTTGGGCCCAATTTTGAGGACATGTCTAGAAGCAAAATCTCAATGGATTGAGAAAATCTTCTGGAGAAAGTCAGAGTTGCAGCTCATTTTAGACGTTAGAGTCAAAGGAGAAAACTAAGGACAGTCACTTGGAATCTGTTTGTGGTGGATTAAGGCGCTGGATAGAGCGAGGCGGGAAAACCCCTAGACTGGGATACAAAGCAAAGTGGAGAAACATAGTTTTTTACATTGGCAGGTAGAGGGTAGTTCGTGAGTATCAGTTACAGCACACAGAGAGGATATTCGGGACACAAGATAACAAGGAAGGGCTCTGGGGTCTTGTGCTTTGGTGCCCGAGGTTGTGCCCTGAGGGGCTCAGAGAAGAAAATTACTGTGACATTCCAAGGGACTGTCAGCTCACTTAAGGTAAAGACTGACCTTTGCTAAGGAAGCTGTAGGTCTGAGATGTGCCTACCCCGTCTGACCTGCCTGGTTAGGAATTTGTAATCAGACCATCTGTATGGTCACTTCGATCACTGAGCTTGTCAGGCCTCCCCCGTGGCCACCCGGAGCATTCGGGCTTATTGCATAGCCCTTTTTTCCATCACAGGTGTGTATATTTGTATATACGTATATGGTATTTGTATTTGCTTATGTGTATGCAGGTATGTATGGACATATAGATAGAGAGATAGAAAAAGAGACCAGAAAAAATATAATATCAGAATGTTAAAAATAAACTGTGGAATTATGGAAATAATTTTTTGTTTTCTTTATTGTCATTTTTAATCCAAATTTACCATATTAAATAAGTAATAACTTTATGATCAGAAAAACAACAACAAGGTTATTCTGAAAACTGGAATAGTATGGTGGGAATTTTTTCGATTCACAGCTGTACCAAGAGTATATAAATGCTCAACAAAGAATGCATTGGAAACTCAATTCCCGTGCCAGAAGTGGAATCAGTCATAGTGGTGAGCAGGGCTTATAATATCCACTCTTCATCCTTCAACCCAACACACGTCTTTGCTTTGCTAAGGCCGAGTCAGATGAATGCCAATGGATGCAAAGGGAAGGGTGAGGTGTCACAGTCAGAAAGGAGGCCGGAGCAATTATTGACCACTAACTGTGGGCTGTGCCCAACCTCACAACAGGTAGCTCTCATTTGACAATTGGTTTCGTCTTCCCAACCTCCTGGGAAATGGACAGTGAAATAAAGTGCCCAAGGCCACACTGAACAGTGAGTGACTGAGATGTTTTTCTTTTGTTGCTTGTTTCACTTGGGACAGTAAGAAGTGGGAACACTAGATGCTCTTCCTGCTTCAGAAAAATGAGAGAGAGTTCACCCCCACTGTGTACATTGCCTTTCACTCCCTTTTTCCACTCCTTGAGTCATCTCCTCCGATCCCAGAAACTCCCTTCTGTCTAAGAAGAGATAAAGTATCATGTATTGATGTTCCAACATGTTTTTGTATGAATTTCTGGTTACCGTCCGAGAATAAATAAAATAAGACAAGATGCACTTATTATAGGAAGTACTTCCTGTACGTGGCATGCAACTTATTGATTCCACTTAAATCTTGACTGAAGCAGATATGTGAAATAAATGTATATATTTTAAAGTCAGTTTCCCTCCTAATTTGATTGAAGTATTGATGAACTACCTAATGGTTAATAACTCAGGTACTGAAAGACTCACATAGTTGAAGTTCTAAAGTTTATTTGGCTGGATTTTATCCTGAATGCCTTGTTCTTTCTAATGGCATTCCCCTAATATTAATGCTGAACTGAAACCAAAAATAGCAAGGGGGTAAGAACTCAGAATAGCAGGAACTGAGAAGATCGGTGTAATCAGTAAATTAGGGCTATGTACAAATCATGCAATTGGCATCATGGGAGCAGCGAGAACCACGCCATGTGGAGAAAAGAACACTCGACGTTGATAACTTTGATTAGCATTAACTTTGATCGCATAATTCAGTTACTTCCAGGATGTTTCATGATGCTAATAAATAAAAGATGACACTCTTTAAGAATGGTGGCTTCTATAGTATTGTAGCCAGAGGCAGCTGAAATGGAGTGAAGTATGATTTATTCCGCCAGTGTTCTTTAGAAGAAGCCAGGACTGGGAAACCCAGATAGAGCTGGTTCTCAAAACAAGGGAGGCAGAGATGTTGCTGGACATCTTGGGGAGATTTATTTTCTCAGCTACTGGCCTTGCTTTCAGACCTGGCTCCTCCTCCCTTTCTGTGCTCTCCTGTCCCGTTTCGCCCAGTGCCTCCAGCCAGCCAGTGTCCTCCTGATTCCCTGCTTGCTTAGCTCTGGATGGCGTTTCCTTTGACTCCTCCCTGATATCCAGTGGAGTCCTCACCTCTGGTTCTTTATAAGTTCTAAGGGTTTTTATGCACGCTGTATCCCAGCACCCCTCTCTCTTTCTCTTAGTAGATTCAAAGCAGTTAAGGGATTTCCACAATGTCCCAAGGTCAAGTCCTCTGCTGACATAAGTCTTTGTCTATCTTCCGCGACACCTCACTGTTCCAATGGCTTTATTCTCCTCATTCTCCTGCGCTAACTGGCATGAAGGTGGTTATCCTTGATCAAGGTTACAAAGAGTGGTAGAAGCACAAAGCCTCTGAACTGAAAGTCAGTTTCCAGCAAGTTGCTCTGACAGCAATCCAGTGAGTAAATAGACCTTTCAGAATCCATACCAAGTCCAGGTTCCTTGGATGCCTCTGATGATGATGAGCTTATTTCTCCTAGTTCTACCTTGGGACAGTCTTTTGACTACATTCTTAGTGAGTTGAAATCTGTGCCCTTAAATGTCTACTTTTTGATTCTAGCTGTGCATATGGAGCCAAGTGATACTAATATTAACTAACCTAAACATTGCTTACTATGTCAGGGATGGTTCTCAAATACTTTAAGCACATTAACTGAAATATTAACTCAGAGAAATCTATATGATGGTATGATTGAACCTTTCTTTTAAGATAAGGACGCTAAGCTAGCAAGAAGTAATTTCTAAGAAGTGGCCTAGCCAGATTTTAAACTAAGCAGGTAGCCCCAGAGCCGGCACGCTCAGCCACCTATCACTGCTTTCTTGCGATCACATTTAATGTGTGCTTATAGCAGACTCCCACTTTTGACACATAAAACAATTACTTCCTTTCTTGTTTTAAAGCCACTCAAAAAGTTGACATAGTTATGCTTTTTTTTAATAGACACATTGATGTTCATATAAAAAGCATGGCGTGGTGGGGATAGAATGCTCTTTGGGGAATTTAGGCATTAACGGTCTGTACTTAAATCAGACTACCCAGCTTCCTAATCTGGTTTTGCTGTTTATTAGCCATTATAACACTGGACAAATAATTTTGACAATCTGTGTCTCTGTTCCTTCATTTCTTAAAGTGTATATAATAACATATCTACTTCATATGATTTTTTTAGTTTAAATCAAATATTTGGAATATTGCCTGGACCCTGTCAAATAAATATTAGCTACTACTGTACATACTAACATGATTAAATGAAATAATATACTTAAGTATCCTATCTCAGAGCCTACTCCTTGGAAATCACCTGTTTTATATTCACTATTATTATCCCATTTCTATTATTATTTGATGTTTGCACATATGTTCTTTAAAATCCAAGGCCAAGAGGAATATGAATGTGAAATCTCAGAGTCTTTTTTTACACCCAATGGGGAGACAGCCTCAAGTACACTGGGCAGACTTATCTTACCCTTCCTGTGAACCCCAACATCTCCGAACAACTGAGTTTATAGAGTCACTTTTTATGTTCTGATTAGATATCTGTACTCCTCGTTTCTTTCCTTTGTGAAGGTGTCAGGGATTCAGTCTCTTTTTTTCAGCCATCTAAAGCTACAACTATCCACATTAATTTCTTTATAAACCTTATCTCTTAATTATTATGGCAACACTGTGATGTATATCCTTTTACTCTATTACACATCAGAGAAAAACTAAGCATGTGAGAGGCCTAACCAAGAAGCTCAGGAAGTGACCCAGAGGGAATTCAGACTGATTACTTCAAAAAACCAGAGTCTTAACAGTGTGCTTCAGATTTCCCCTTACCATCAGAACAGCAGTTCTCGTGCCCATCCTAGCTAGAATTCCAGCAATTGGTCGTGATCCTGTGCCATTACTCCCGTAGGGTCTGGAAACCAGATACACTTAAGTCTTCCTGGAGCTCCTGCAGTCTAGTCGTGTACACTTGGCATATCCAAGAATACAGGTAGAGCAAAATAAACATATACAACATGGAAAACAAAATACAGCATGTCCTGAAGACCATAGAAACTTGAATGTGTTTACACGCACCAAAAAAAATGAGCATTTTTATTACCCATTGATAAGACCAGAATTCAGGTCTAGCGGGAGAGTTTGGTCACTGGGCAGTTGAACTTAGGGAACTACCCAACATGGTAAGTGTTGGGAACTTGTCCATGACCTTCTCCCTGCCTCCTCTGTCACTCTCCAAGTTACAAGTATTTGTGAGTGGAAAGATTCAAGCTTTAAAAACCTTAAATAACAAATTAAATGAAGCTGAAAGACTGTTTACATAAATTACAAGCATGTATTAGAATGATATTGAAAGTTAGTTGGCTGGTTTGCCTAAACAATGATAAAAGAATTTAATTTGATTTTTCTATGTGCTAGTTAGAGAGGTGCTAAACCTTTACCCCTAAGATTTGTGCTTAGGCATGTGTGTACACACACACACACACACACACATGGATATTAAAATGGATTAAACCTTCTAGAAGAATGTTGTCACATTCCTCCAAGAACAGCATTTAAATACCATCTCACTTGATTCTGTCACAGGTCTGAAAGTGACTCCCTTCCATTTGATAACGAACCTTTACTTAGAAGTTCCTCTGTACCCTGAGATTCGCAGGCGATACCATTAATGCTGCATAAAACACCACAAAATACCAGGAGATCAAATCAAGCAGCAATTACTGGAAACATTTTTCTGATATCTCCCCAGATTTTTCTTCGGGGAGCGCTAACTCTGTAAGTATCCACCATACATAAACAAAGCGCGGGCTATAACTCCGCAAAGAACTTGGAATCTTGTCTAAAATGTTTTGTTTTGTTTGATAAAATAGTCTTTGGGGGAAACTCTAATGGACAAAAGCTAAAGATCTAAAGCAAGAAAACCTGACCCATTTGAAAGTGAATAGGGGGCTGCAGAGCAAAGTAAAAAATGTGCTGGTGCTTACTCAAAAAATGCTGACTTCCTCCGGTAGGTCATCCTATAGGTCCACCTTACACCACATAATGGTGTAATTAAAAAACGCTGATGTTGGGCACCAGGAAGAATCTGCCCTCTTCAACCCTTGTTGAAGCAGCAATAAGTCTAAACTTGAGGAGGAGTCACTACGTAGAATCTGTGATGGCAATTTTACCAATAGCCTTGGATACAATCAAACCTCATTAACTCAGACCCCTCTGATTCTGAGTTTACAAAAATTCAGGTATGACTTAAGAATTGATTCTTGCTGAGCTAAAAACTCAGGTAATTTCCTCTTTTGTGAGTATCAGGGTCTTATTCACAAGAGCAGCACAGTCAAACTTTGTAGTTCTTACATCAGCAAAGGGCTTGTTATTCAAAGTTCTGCTGCAATGTTTGAATCCTCATTTCCCACAGAAACTTATTACTATGGGGAGTGGAAATATTAGGCAGGTCTAGTTACTTCAAGCACACACACACACACACACAAAAACAGTGGTATTGAAAGAATAGAGCTGAATACACCACAAGGTAAATTTAGTGTTTGAGTCCAGATGCTGGAATTATGGACAATTTTAGACTCTATATTTCTTTACTTTTCATTTCGTTAAAAAAAAGCTAGTATCATTGTCTAATGTCTAAGAGCATGAAAAAGAATTTGGAGGAGCTGGAAAATAGTGGACATGTACAAATATTACTAATTAATGTTGTCAGCTCCTCCTGCCTAAGTCCAATAAGTATACCCATGTCATTTTAGTTTATAATAAAAATTGAGATAAATGCATTTTTATTAGTGAAATTTAAAAATGTCATAAACTAGTTCATTAAATGTTTTCCTTTCTGAAAGATGCCCAATGGGATATGATCTGACTTGATGAAGTTGATAATCTTTGGGAGCAAAATGAGTAATTATAAAAGCAGCATTAATTTTTTCAGCAAATGATAAAAAATTTTCTCTTTCAAGGTGCTAAATTATGAAACTATAACAATAGCTACTGTTATCATTGATCCCTTGCTCTACTGCCAGTTAAATCTCTAAATATTTCCCATTTATTTTCCTATCTGAGTCATTTATAAGAGCAAGTGGCGCACCTCTTCCCTCGACCCTGGCCTGCAGCAACTGCGGAGCTTTCTCATCTGGATTCACTGGATAGGGTTCAATGCAAGTGAATGGTAGAGCTGGGAATGTGAGTGTAGATGTACATTTATTATCTCATTAAGTACATTATATGCAGCCCATCTAGCAAACAGCCCATTAAAATGAAAAGATGTCTTCCCCTTCACCCCACCCCCACCACAGTAAGCTTATTCCTGGATTATCATCCTCTCTACATCTTCGCTCCTTGCCATGTGGTCCGTGGACAGGAATTGGTACACACGCCGTTTATCGCTAGTACACAAATGAAAAGTGTCTGGACATGTTTATGGCAAAGTTCCATTGCTGTGCCATTCAAGCCCCTCGTCAGTGGACTTGTGTCATTGCACTGTTTACTGGTTGCTTTTCGTGTTGTCCGTCATGGGTGGTGGATTGCACTTAGCTGATAAGTGGATTAGAAAAAAAAAAAAACCCAACCGCTCCTTCAGCCCTGATAGTGTGGGAAACATCGGCCCACACGCAGAGGATACGACGCATGCAAAGCACGTTTTGGGGCTGTATCTGAGAAGGCTGCCCACAACATCAGTTCACACAGACAATCAGTCGCACACGTAAGTACCTTGGGGGCGGGAGCATCTGATTTATTCCCCGTTGTAGGCCTAGCTAGTTGCACCATGTTTAGTTGTTGACGTGCACAGCCCCACAATTCCTTAGTGAAGTGGCGTTAGAAATAAATGTCAGGGTCTTGGTGAATATCATTTGCTGTATTTAGTGTATATATTTTCACTCATGCCAATTGAATATCATTTTTAATCTATGACAACCATTCATTTCTTTGTCACGATGAAGTCCCAAGTTAAAACACCTGTTAGAGTACTGTGATATAGGAATAAAGAGAATTTGAACCCTGGGTTAAAACCACAATTTAATTCTATGCTATTTTTGGCAGCCTCTAGGCATATGTAGCTATTTACATTTAAATTAAATAATTTAAAATTTAGTTCCTTAACGATACTACCCACATTTCAAGAGGTCAATAACCAAATGTGGTTAGTGGCTAATACACTTTGAACAGAGTCCACGTATTGGACATATGGAAATAGAAAATTTCCATCACTCTAGAATCTTCTGGTTGCTTCTGACTAAGGTGGGCAAAGCCAGTAAGAAGTGCCCTTTGTATAATGTTGCCTCTCTCAGGCTATCACACTCTGATATGCCCAAGATGTGTTATTCCAAGCACACTCCTGTTTAAGCCTGTTGTCTTGGAATACATATTAGTAGAGATCTTTTTATTCTAAAAATGTTCCAGTTTGGTCCACTAATTACGGCACCTAATTGCCTCGTTGGATATTACACAACATATCATTTCCTCCATTTCAAGCTGTTTTATTTTGGTTTTTTTTGTTTGTTTGTTTCTTGTTTACCTTTCTAGGCTTCTCTTTCCTCATCTGTAAGATGAAGAGAGTAGTAGCTACCTCTTCAGGTTCTATCTTGTACTGCTCTTTCCTCCTACTTCCTGCAATGATTCCTGTGAAAAAGACATTTCTAAAAGGCAGAACTTTTGCATCCTTATGCTTTGCAGTGTTTATTACATAATGTTATTGTTATATGTTATACAATATGATTATATAATACACACTCAAAAGTACCTATTATATGATTACATAATAGATACTAAAAACATCTATTATATAACATAATTATGTAATAGGCATTAAAAAGTATATGCTTCCTGAGAAAATTTTCAAAAGATATTTTCCCCCCATTATCCCCTCCCACCTCCCCTCTGGTTACTGTCAGATTGTTCTTAATTTCAATGGTTCAGCAGGGGGAGGGGGGAAGGGTTTTCAGGAACAACTATAAAGGACACATGGACAAAACCAAGGGGGAGGGTGGAAGCAGGGCAGGGGGTGGGGATGGCTGGGGTGGTGGGGGAGTGATGGGGGGTAAATGCAGACAACCATAATCAAACAACAATAAAATAACTTTTAGAAAATCATAAGAGCACACCACATAAAAAAAAGGCATTTGCTACCTCTCCCCGTCCCAGCACAGTGAGGGCTGCACGTTCAGTTTATCGTCCTCCAGTCAGGTGTTCTCCCTGCTACTTTGACTCCTGAGTGTGGTGGACACAGGTGAGAAAGTGTGTTACAGCTGAAGTGGTGGAGTACTGTCCTGGCTGTTCCTGCTGCCTAGGCCTACTTGGTTTTCCAATCCAATTCTCCAACCCCCTAGTTATCCTGTGAGCCTCTCGTACACTTCCACTAAATTCTACTTTTGCTTAAAATAAACAGAAACCCCTTTTCAGTTATTTGCCCCCAAGACCCCACCCAGTACAACAACCTTGAGAAGAATTTTTAATTGGGAAATCACCAGTGGACTACATGCATTAAGCAACTCGACATATTTTTGTGGCAAAGCACTAATGCTGAGGCTCACTGAGACCTCACACTAACTCCACTCCAGATGCACATAATATCTTCCACGTAATCATATGTTCCTCCGCCAATTAAAATTGCAAGGTTAAGATTAGAGAGTTCCCTTCTTCAGAAGATTCTTCTTCAGATACTATCACAGTTTCCCCAGATGTTTATTAAGCATACATTCCCTTTAAAATCTGCTTCCAACTGCAAGACAGCTTCTGTCTTTGCTGACGCTCAGCTGTATTATTATGTGGGGCACAGTCAACTCTCCACATTTTCACTATCTAATTATTGTTTATGGTTTTACTTTGGATCCTGTACTTCAATTACCTACTCTATATTGAACAAACATACTAAATTTCCCTCTATTTATTATATCGTCCTTAAATTGTATCGCCCATCTAGGATAATGGGTATTGCTTGCACATTTGTACCATTTCAAATAGCCTAAATTTCTTGATAGCTTAAGTGTAGGGTGTGCAACTGTGGGTTTTGAATACCGCATATTGGAAAAATGATAGATTCTCGAGTTCTTCTGGCCGTGTGTTTTTATATTAACGTTAATCTCCCCCTTGGTAGGAGCTGTCGCTCGGTCATGGCTGTATCATTGAAAAGTCTACAAAATAAAGGCACACCATCCTCTCAACTGAAAACTGCTCGACATTCTCATTGAAAAAAAAAAACAAACAAACCACAGAGGCAGCTAAATTTGCAACAAGAAATTCTATTAACATCTGGGGAACCACTTCTTCATTTGAAGAGACAGAGAAACATGGCTACAAAGACTGAGGACACCATGCCATCCTCCCTATTGTTGAGATTTGCAAAGGCAAATCTCTAACTGCCAGGAAGTCCCTCTCATAACCTGTAATCAGTTGCAACTGATGATTCAACTCTGGTCATTTTCATCTACAAACAAATTCACAACATTTCCAGACAAATATGGACGGGCTGGCGAATTTAAATTTCAAATGAAAAAATATCTTCCTGTAATGAGTTCACATACCTTTTATTTAGACTTCCAAATGCCAGCCTAATGTGATTAGTTTTGATGTTGTTTCTTTCCTCCACTTATGAGAAATCACATCATCAATCATATTATCAAAATTAGATGTGGAGAAAACCTAGCATGTCACCAGGACCCTCCCCTGTGCAAGCACAGACTTGTTTTAGCCAGTCGGCTGTACTTTTTAATATTTTCTTCAATCCAATATTAAGCTTCCCCTGTGATCAAGCATCTACTGTTTCCACAGGAATGACATGAATATAAGGAATGAGAGTTTTCTTAAGAGGGTGCATCTATGTTTGTCTTCTCTGGCTTTTCAGTGAAGAAAGCTCATGGTGACTGTCTAGAAAATAAAGATGCATCCAATATATTGATACCGTGATCAATAATTTCTGTTGGAATCTATAATTATTTCTAACATTTGCATATAATTTCACATATGGTATGCCAGCTATACACATTACAGTGATCATTGTTATTTTAGTGACATTATATTCTTTTAACAAAAATGTGTTGGGTGCCCTTAGGAGCCTTCAATTTGTAACACATACAGGGAGGGATAAAAATAGGTTTATGTATGCAAACCATAGTTTATTCTTGTATTATTATTTATTAATTATTGTATTATTTTCCATGTGAACAACTGCAAACCTACTTCTGCCCCACCCTGTGTGCCTGTATGTGTGTGTGTGTACATGAACGTACATATAAAACATGTACACAGTATATCATGTATATCCGCTTACCTTTTAAAAACAATTGTTTATACATGCATGAACATGGGCTCATGCACATGTAAAAAGAAAACTGAAAGGCTACACACCACTAAGTTAATGTCTAGCCCTGAGAGGGAGGAGAATCAAATAATTTTTGTTTTCCTTTTTTTTTTAAAGATGCATTTCTAATTTAAAGTAATTTGTTTCCATTTTAAAAAATGACGCTAGCCTTGCCTGGTGTGGCTCAGTGGTTTGAGTGACCAAAGGGTCACCGGTTTGACTCCCAGTCAGGGCACATGGCTGGGTTGTGGGCCAGGTCACCAGTATGGGGTGCACAAGAGGCAACCACACACTGATGTTTCTCTCCTCTCTTTCTCCCTCCTTTCCCCTCTCTCTAAAAATAAAAAATAAAATCTTTTACAAAATTAAATAAAACAATTTATTGAGAGTTTATTAAATAGTTTTAGCTTGATGAGGTATAAATATGAGATGCTTTTATTTTTCTCCAATATATGTCTTCAAACTTGCTCTGTCAAATTATCTCCTCACATCCTTCAAAATGTGAACTTTTGTGAACATTTTGATTATTAAAATTTCAGTCCAGGTTACAATTTTGAACTCCAGTGTAAGAGTGCAAATGCTGGAGCCAGATTCTGTTGATTTGAACCCCAGAACCACCACCGACTAGCTTTGGTTTCTTGGGTTAGACACTCAAATTCAAATGGGCTCCATTTCCTCGGCAATCAAAAGTAGATAATTAAAAAAAAACCCTACATCACATAGCTTTTATGATTTGCTCTTTGTGGAGAACTTGGAATATTACTTGCCATAGAATGAAAGAAATATGTGTTAGCTCTTATTATAATAATTAGTATTTTCATTATTATTATTTTATAACTTCCGCCAATATACACTTACCCATGGCTCAAAGAGATCTAAGGTTGAGAAGGGCCATCATTATCCTTCTTCTTTCTATTTCACTATCTCCCTACTTTCAAAGCCCTGTCAGGTATTAAGGAGAGGAAGGAGAGTAGGTAAGGAAGAAACCACTTGCTCAGACGTGTTGGTGGTAGAGTAGTACTCCTAGTGTCACACTGGCTTGGTCCATGGCATTCATTGTTGGTGTTCTGCCAATGGACCGGTCTCTACGTGGAGACTGTATGTAGTTCTGCCGAGGCAGTGAGCAGCTTTAATCTAACACTTTCTATTAAATGTAGCCCATTCAGAAAGGGAGTCACGACTTTCTTCAGCTCTTCACAGTGAGCCATGCCTCGCACATGTTGTCTTAGTTTTGAACACTTGGCTAGCCCAGGGTACCTGCTTCTACCTCAAAGCATGGTGCTCTTCAGAATCAGGAGGAGCTGTTTTCTTCATTAATGCCCTTTAAGGGTTGCAGGAAACTGGGATGGAGTGGGAAGCTTTCTCACTTTCTTCCTAGGCATACTACATTGTGATCCCTAGACAATAGCCAGATCTCAGTCTTTGTGACACTTTTTATAAATAAAAAATGCATACATACTTACGACCAATGTAAATATCACATTTATTATCCCTTGCAAATTTGACAGGAAGAAAATGTAGCTCCAGAGCTTTGCAAACCTGGTGATATTCAATAGATCATAACGACCCAATTCATGCGTGAATTTAGGTATGCAGTCAAGCAGTGAATAATCCTACGCACGTGTAATTGAATGCTCAAAGAGATGGCCATAATCCCCAGTTGAGGGTCAAACAATTGTTTGGGGGGGCTCTTGCCAAGGTAAGACTTAGTTTCATTTCTCATGGGTGGCCCCCTGCTTGAAATGCTGGCACGTTGGCAGAGTGCAATCATGAGCCCCATTAGACACGCAATTGCCAGCTTTGCCAATGCTGCACAGGTACACCCTCTCAAAAACAGAGCATTTAGACTGTCTACGCCTATCCCAATGATACTGCTGAAATTCAGTAGAATGAGTAAAGCGGGTGGACGAAGCTATGCGAAAGCCCAACTATTACACATAGTGGATCCCAAAGTGAGGTGCGTTTTAAATATGTCAGGATTGGAAATAATGTATGTAGCACACCTTGCTTACCTCCTCAGTAAGAGATGGCTACGTCACTGTCTACTAGTAACCTAAGAGACATTAATACACATTCTTATTGTAGGAGAAATGATTACAGCAAGCCACTCTCTTGCCCTCTTGGGTAATCCAGAGGTAAATCATGCGTAAACCACCCTGTGAATGTGATACTGTGAGCCCCATTTTTACTTATGAAAAAAGTAAGTAGAGGTCTGTTTTAGTCCATGCGGGCCCTTATGACAAATTATCATGGGATGGATAGCTTGTAAAGAACAGAAAATGATTTCTCACAGTTTTGGAGGCCGGAAGTTGAAGATCAGGATACCATCATGGCCAGTTACTAGTGAAGAATCTCTCCCAGACTGCAGACTTCTGATTTCTCACTCTGTCCTCATCTGGGGAAGGGCAAGGGGAATCTCCATGTTTGTTTGTTTGTTTGTTTAAAATGAGGACACTAATTCCATCCAGTGACTCCCATATCTGTGCAGAATTACCACTCTAGGATGGTGTAGAGAGCTCTTCATATTCTGGCCTTGCTTATGTCCTAAAATATTCATCATGCATCTTCTATGCCATATTTATAACCCTCTGAGCTTCTCAGCTTGTAGCTTTGATTGTGAAAGAGTAGCTGGCTGTCCACTTAAGGTCATGCTGTTCCTTCCACAGTGTACAGTTAACACTAGAATGGGGTTTCCCAGATAAGGTCTATATCTCTCAGTCCATTTGCATCAAGGTGGAAGCAGTGAGGTCAATTTTTTACCCATGAAACATAAACAGAAGGGGTTGCTGTCACTTCCCAGCTAAGGCTGTTAGAAGCAGATGTGGCTTCTCCACGCTCTTTGCCCTCCCCCTTGCTGGATGCAGAGTAATCAAAGTTCTAGGGAAGGCTGAGCTCACCAGTTGGAAGGACCGTTCATCTTAGAAACATCAAGTTAACGATAGTTCACTCTTGATTAGAAGCAGCCACTGTAGATTCTTATGTGAGCAAGAAATTAATTTCTATTCTGTTAAGCAACTAAAATTAAATTATATATTTAGTTATAGTATCTAGTATTAACTGACTCATATATCATTTCATCTATCCCATCTACCTAGCATGTTCTTCCCACTATAGGTACGTACCCTTCAACAGGGAGCAAAAATACAACCTCCTTCACATCTCTTCCTGAATCCCTCAGTGACAGTTACTACTTTCCACAATTGCATTTCCTTAGCTGTTTGTCTTATAATTAATTCTGTCCATAGAAGCATTCACCACAAAATTATGAGCTGCTATGGGCAGGAACTCTGTCTTAATCACTTTGTACCCTCCAGAGTGTCAAACACAGTATCTCACAAACAGTAGGTGCTCAACAAATGTCTGTTACATTAAATCGAATTCATATATCTGAGTGATTAATATGTTTCTTTCATTCAAGATCTTAGGGCTGGTATGAAAAAAAAAGAAATCTATTACTTCAGTCTGACTCTTTAACTTGGCCTATTAGAGTAGAATAAAAATGTGTCCAGGATAAAATGAAAATTCATTGTTTTACATAAGATAAAACAATTTTGAGAAATACATTGATTTAATGTATTTAGGCCAGTGAAAAATCTGTTGGTTTAAGCTAACTGCCATTAGTTTCAATTAAAATGTATCGATTTGGGTAAATGTTGGTTAGGATAAATGTTGCCTGACTGTTGAGAAAAAACCCACAAAACAACAACAACAATATTTGCTTAAGCTTGCCTGGGAGCAGTCAGGGAAGGCAGGAGAGCAGTTGTATGGGAGTGTGAGAGTGAGTGGTAAGCTGGCAGTGGGCAGATTTCTCTCTGTCTGCCCACTTCACTGGAAGAAGGCAAAAGGAGGTGGCCAACTCGTGGGTCACTATCCTTTGACTATATATTAACTACAATCCAGAAGTGAGTGAAGGAACATTGAAAGAAAAGTTTGTTTAAATCAAAATGCTTCCCTGGGGGACCCAAAGAGGTCACTTTTGGTAGTTCACTTAAAAAGTGACATTCAGTCATCTGAGTTCATAATGACAAAACACCTGAGTCTAGTTGGGGGACAACAGTTTTTACTTTTTGACAGATGGTTTTAATGCTTTTACTAGATTGAACCATATGACAAAGGCATTTTTTATAGTCAGAAACAGTTGAATATTGGAAATTGCATATGGTTCAGCCCAGGAGATACTGCCTAAGCATCATTAGAAAAAGAAACAAATTGTACTTTTTTTATTGATATTTTTAATTATGATTATTTATCTTCCCTTCTGATCTGTGAGGGCAGGAAGCACACACGTGTACACAAGCACACATGTTGTACACTCAAAGACATGTGCGTGCTACCTTTCTATGGTCTATCAGCTCTGCATTTGCAGCCCCAAGGAAGGAAGGAATTGGAACAAAACAGCTAATATTCATGAAAGGATGGCAGAAATGCACACGTGGAGAGGTTAAATAATGGCAGATAAGATTAGGAAAAAAGGGGACAGAAAATAATTGAGAATTTCTGTTAATGAATTTATTTAACCCTGTAGATGTTTTTCATTGGAGAAATACATATTCTTTCTTTCTATGTGTTTTTAATCACTGGAAGGAACCAGATGTCTTGGCAATGAATACTGTGTAAAACACACATAAATTAAGCAAGTGCATAACATAAATTCAGCAAGTGCATAACAAGTTAAGGGTACAGAGAAGACGCCAGTGAAAATTGGGACAAATGATGGAGACATCTCAGTAATGTGAACGTCGGAAGGGGCAGGGCAGTCGTTGCAAGAACCTGTGTGTGGAGTCTCTGGAGAGGCAGGGAGGGAGGGTCACAATGCACTCAAACACATGAAATAAAATAAAAAGGGAAACTCCTTCAAAATATGAATAGAAAAAGAAAAAATTAAATGCAAAATGTGTGAATAAATTTTATTTCTTACCTCTTTATCTCCTTCTGTTTTTGAAATGGGATACAGTTATTGTTTTAGATTATTTGTTTTTGCTTTACTTAATTACAGAGGCTATTTTACTTGCAAATCTTTCAAATCTAGAAAAGGGCATTATCTCAGCTGATTGTAAATGTCAGAGGGGTTCACAAGCCCAGCGTTATCTCCATAGTTACTGAACAACAACATCTCTTTCTTTTGACTCCTAACAGTCCTTAGGTTGTACCATTGTAAGTTTTGGCCAAGTATCCCTTCTTTAAAATAAGTATTCAGTAGAGTAGAATTCAGAATTAATTTTTTTCATGGGCTCTCTTTCTAATCCTTGGATAACATTACACAAGCCCCTTAAACTGTCTGCACTTTTGATGTATAAAATGGAGGGTATGGAAATAATTCTTTTGTTGTCTAGTTATTGTAAAAATAAAATAAAATAATGTTAAGTGTTATACAATAAATGCAAAAAGTCATCACTGAAAGACATCAATGAAAAGGTGATCTGCAGGGCAATATCATGTACTTTACCTTCTCATTCAATTCTAATGGCAGTCATGTGATATGGACATTACCTTCATTCTTTAAAAAATGAAGCTCACCTGTCAGACATTAAGCAATATGTCCAAATGTAAAATAGGCACTTAGCAAATATTTTATGAATCAATTGATGCATTGTTCCCTAGCCCTCTCTTTTGGCATTCCTCATATTTAATTATTTACTTAAAATAGAACCCTGGCAATGTAACATAGTGTGTGTAAGGGAAAATCTATGCTATATAGAAAAAGATTGAATTATGAAGAATTCGATGAATACCAATTCATCCAAAGTTTCTTCCAACTTTAGAGTTCTGCTTATTGGACCAACTTTATGGTGTGCATAGTCAGAGGGAGTGATATCAAATTGAGTTTTTATTATCACTTAAATTATTATATAAGAATGTTTGACATTCACTCAGTCATTCAGCCTATCAACGCATATTTCAGCATCACTTGGTTCTAGATTCAGTGGAGAACAAAACCAGGTAGCGCCTGCCTTCAGAGGGTTTCTTGAGCAGTGCAAGAGATAGATGCTACTCCATGTGATACAAAATGACTTGTGACCTTGCTACAGTAACAGGTGTGACCCTGCTGTAAGAGCCTTTAAAACAAGAGTTTGCCTCAGTGAGATAGAAGAGAAAACTTAAGCTGAAATATGAGAAGTGATCAAAGAAGGGAAGTGTGTCCCGAGCAGGAGGAACAGCATGGAAAAAATCTGCAGCAGAAGACAGAAGGCTGGAATGCTGAGTAAAGAAAATCCTATTGCCTGTGTTAGGTGGTCAGCATTAAATGCCCGTCTCTTCTTCGAAAGAGCACAGAACCAGTCAAGAGAGGCAGAAGCAGCAGACAGGTGAGGGCAGCACAAAAGGCTGGGCGTGCTACTCAAAGTGGAGTGCTCATCACAGGGAAGTAGGTGTGCAGGGGATAAGTAGTTCTACCCCCCCCCCAAAAAAAGGAAAGGAAAGGTGTTTTCAGGTAGAGAATAAAGATATAGCCAGGGCTAGACACTAAGTTTGGTCTTAAAGGTTACTTTAAAGGATTCTATCTTAGGAGTAACAAGAAGTCAATAAAGAATTTAAGAGGCATAGGTTGAAGATGACATTTTAAAAAGCTATTTCTAGCTGTTGTGAGGGAAAAGGATAGGGAAAGGAGAACGGTGAGGAAATTATTGAGGAAGCACAGCCAGAGATGGTGGTAGTCAGACTAGGGAGGTGTTGATGGTAGTGCTGGTAGGGAGACACAGGCAGGCACGAGAGCTATTGAGAACATGAAAAGGACGGGGTTTGTTCCAGGCTTTAAATTTGTGGAGTAATGGAAAATCAACACTGCCTTATGTCGTGGAGAATGATAGATGCTGGTTTGATGTAATGATATTGAGAAAAGCTGAAAGGCAAACAGGTTTCAGGAAAAAAAATTTCAAGATAGTGTTTGAGCCTATTTAGTAGTAGATGACTTTGGTCAATCATTTGCCTCCATGTTAATATTTCAAAATTAATATATACACTTGATTTATCTCAGCCATGTTGTTTATACTACCTAATTATATGAAAAACTTTTTTTCCAGATCTACCTGTCAAGTAAGCATTATAAATTTCACAACAGTGGAATATAAATCAATGTGGCTTCAGTGTGTTTATAATATTCTAAACCATTACTCTATTCAGAGATTATTTTAGAGTTTTGAAAGGTGATTTTTTTCCTTTTGCCTTAGTTATATGTGAGTTTCTGTGATGTAATTGCCAGCCTCTTAAACAGTTCTTATGGAAATCCTGCTTGAAACAGCAGAGTGGGTTTCGATGGCAATCTTTCTTGAGTCTAAACAGAAATGTCTTTTTTCCACTGCCATGCATATATGCATTCATCAGCAATATCATAAAGATTTCACAAAGGCAGGGACTTTTGTGAAGTGACTTTTTAAGCAAAAGAGGCTTGAAATGATTTGCACAGGACCATTGACTTTAGAAGGAGCTACGATTTGTGTCATCAAACTCTCCTTGCCTTCCAGTAAAGCCACGAGAAAAAACATCTCATTAAGAATGTGCCCTGTGCTCAATAAGGCTTGGAATTCCTTTACTTCTTTCCCTTGGTTTTTATGAGAATTTATCCAGTATTTGCTACCCTCTAGATTCTTCTGTATTTCAAATCTTAGACCTACCAGCTGGTGGAAATATTTTTTCCTTCTTCTTTTTCTCCTACTTCTATTTTTTTTCTTTGAATGACTGGTTTTCTAGAGGCCATTTTCTAAGTTCAAATTTATCAGCTGTTTAAAGCAAATATATAAGGCTAAGAACATTGTGTTTTAAGTGGAATCTAAAGCAAATCATCTACTCACAGATAATAGTTTAAAACATTTTATGATTAGTTAAAAATATTTAAGTGCAAAGAAACATTATAATGTCTGAAGTGGTTCATGGAACTCATACATAGATAACTCTCAATTACACCTACTATTAGAGGAAAGCGTGCATGGAGATATGAAACCTCCAACCAGTAATTTCAACTGTCTCCTTTAAAATTTTATTAGGGCAGTATCTAAACTGATATTCATAATTTTTCTTTTCTTTAGCCTCTGCCCTTCTGGTTAAGGAGCTTCTAATAATCACACTGATATGGTTAAAAGAGGAAAAATGAGAGAAGACAGGGGAAGATTGTAGAATGTATACAATTGAATTATATATAGAAGTCATCTTCAAATTTGTTTGTAATACACTTAAAACATTTTTGTATTTTATATTAAATATTGTTTTAAATACAAACTACATTGCAATAATACTCTCCATCACATAGTTTGATGTCAGAAGGGACATTATTGGACCTAGTAGTCCCCACCTGATGCCTTGAAAGTTAAAAACCACTCAGCCTCGTTGTAAAAATAACTCCACAGTGAGCCCATGTGGTGCCCTTCCTCTGAGAGTCTTCTGGAGCTGGCTTCACTCCCTTGCTTTATTGGGATAATTACATTTTTAAAACACTTCAGCTTTTGGTTTTGTTTGTTTGTTTTGGGCAACCACAAGAACAACAAGCAAAAATAGAAAGTGTGAGTACTTAGGATCAAATGTTATATCAGGGCTGAAATTAATGATCAGTGTTGTATGGTGACTATTTGACTACACGGGCCGAAAGTTTTGGCTGTCTTAAAACAACTTACCGTGGCCATTTTCATGAAAAAAGTGCTATTTTATTCTGCTGCTACTGATTAATGTGCATCATATATCCCCTCTGAGTCCCATCAAGATTTGAAACCCATGAAACCTAAAAGTTCAGGCCTCCACAACATAAAATCATGTTATCATACAAACAGAGAAGACCAGTCTCCTTCCAGTGCAGCAATTCTTCGGGAAATGTCAGGAGAAATCATGGCTGCAGCCTCTGTTAATGCCTAACCAAGCTAATTGTTTCTCTCCAGTGTTGCTGGATCTCAAAACTCTAATACATATGTGTCCAAGTTTCTCGTAGCTGGTGCTTCTATCCCTCAGGAGCGTTATAGAATGTGTCCTTATTTCCACATCTGCATTTTCAAATTTCAGAAGAGGTTTGACTTCTGACTGCCACTTTTAATATTGTACATTCTAAGAAAGGTTATTTAAACTTCCTGAATTTCAGCCTCTTTATTGGCAAAGCGGGAGTAGTGCTATTTGCTCTACTTGCTTATTGAGAAATTGAAATGTAATTATGTGCAAATGGCATGTATAAAATAGTTCTCTGGCCCAGAGAACATCCTGCTCAAATGTGGTTTTTCTTTATTCTCCTCCTTTTCTGGCTTTTCTCTGTTCTCTATTTCATTCTTTTCACACAATATATATTAGCCTGCATAGTTCACTTTGGTATGTGTATGTGTACCTATATCTGAGAGATACAGGTGAGTGATGATTATACATTGCATTCTGTTGGATGAGAACTTAATTCTGGTTTTCCAGCTGTTGTGATGGATTCTTAGTGATCCATCCACATTGTCTTTCCCAGTCTCTGGAACAAATTGCAACACATCAATGAGATGACTAACCAAGTTAAACTTCTCTAACTCTTGATCACTTTATTATAAATTCATTTTGTGGTGCCTATCCTTATTATTCTGGGCCCTGCTATATTTGAATCCTTGGGTTTATTTTTCTCCCATACTCCTTAACACCTTTTGGAGTTCCCCAGGGAGAAAAATGTTCGTGGTCTGGTTCGTGGTTACAGGTAGCAGATAACTACGTGATACCTGCCAGAGAAGTTTTAATTATGCAAATATCTCATCATATG